>NC_089515.1:47004036-47351036 GCF_036850995.1 Saccopteryx leptura | reverse complement strand
ATCTCACTAAAGCAGTGGTTCTCAACCTTTCTAATGCCGTGACCCTGCAATACAGTTCATCATGTTGCAGTGACCCCAAACCAAAAAATAATTTTGGTGGCTACTTTTTAACTAATTTTGCTACAGTTATGATTTGGAATGTAAATACCTGATATGCATTATGTATTTTCCGATGGCTTTAGGCGACCCCGCCGGGGTTGTGACCCACAGGTTGAGAACCGCTGCACTAAAGTGTATACTTTAAATGTGTACAATTTATTGTATGCCAATTATATCTCACATCAGTTTAAAAAAAATGTTCCTTTTGTCTAAAACATATCCACAGTGAGACACTGTATTTCACCGCGGTCCTCAGATCGTTGCTGGCCTGCCAGCAGTTTGGTGCTGATGTGCTGAAGAATTAACTATCCTGATGTTTAACTCTACAACCAGTGATTGAAAAACACTGCAGTAAAATATAAAATATTTAAAGAAGGATGCCAGTAACTCTGGTTATTTCTGATTGGTTAGACTGTAACTTGAAAATGATTTCCGTAATCGCTAGGCTTTACTTTCATAACTATGAAAATGAAAGCTAATGAAAAACAGTTTATGTCTAGTCTACAAAGTATACACACATTGAAACTAAAAATACTATCATTGATCATTAGATCGCTCATTTATTCATTCAATTCATTCATTCAAAAAAAAAAAAAAAGAAATTGAGGCATTTTGACAGGTGGGGCAGGACTCAGCCCATCAGTGTTGGGGGTGGGGAATGGAGGGAGCAGAGCAGAGTGGTTTTCTGGGCAGAAAGAAAGAATTGGAAAATGCACAGAAGCAAGACACAGACTTGTTTTGGGGGGTGAACAATTAGTTGGATATTAACCTGGGTAAATGTTGAGATGGGTGTTATTGTGACATTCTCATTCCGCTTCTCAGGATTGCTAAAAAAAGTCAGGATTTAAATATTTCTGGGATACTTGTTAAAGGGTAGAATGATTTTACACTCTGTGACATAGTCGTAAGTTTTTAATTTCCATGGAATCTTTAAATATTTTATATTGCGGATGAATAGAAAGGACTCCTTCCAACGTGTTCACTTGAGAGAGAGAGAAATTGAGTCCAACAGAGGTGATTTCCTGTAGTCTACAGGTAGCTGGTAGAAGAGGTAAGAGGTCAGATTTCCAGTTCTCCTGATAGGAAGGTCCAAGTCCGGTTTCACCATGCCACGCTGCGGCACAGTGACATTTCCCCCCCCCCTCAATATTTAAAAGCAGAAATGATTAAATGACCAGAATAAATAAATAAAACATGTGCTGTCGACAGTTTTACTAGAGCCAGAGGGCTGGAAAATGGAAAGAGGCAGCCTCAGGCCTCTGTTTCCTGGAGGCTGAGATAATTTGTCTTTGAAAACGGCGCACCCTAATCATAGTAATCATCATCACCCACAACACAGTCCCATTTTATGTGGCAGGTTTCAGGCCAAATGAATCCCCCCGCAAATGCTTTTCCGAGTTAATGTGAAGGTCCCCAATTACATGGTGCTGTTATGGAGTTAACTAATGCAGCATCTGAGTTATAATAATAAAGGGTGGGAGAGAATGTGGGAAATGGCCAGGCAATCGCAGTGGAGGGAAAGCACTGTATCAGAAAAACCAGACCCAGAGTCAGTGGGGCAGAGAAACAGAAAAGGACGGTCCAGGCGGCAGCAACCCATTCATTCTGAGCACACCGCCATCTGTTGGTACCCTTGAGTATTGCAGCTTCAAATCACCTCACCCACACACGCATACATTTGTTAAGATTAGTGGTAGCATAGTGTTGTTATTATTAATATAGTGTTAGATTTAAAGAAATGTTTTATCCAAGACAACCAAAGAAAATAGATTTTTTTAAAAAATCCAATTTATTATTTTATTTTTTTCTGTTGTTTGGAGAACCGAAATGTTACCTTCTGAATTTTGTTTGTGAGGGGGATAAATGCTCATCCCCCCATAGTTTAGTATTAGTATTCTTTTCTGGTGAGAGTTGCTGGCAAAGGCTGAAATGAGTTCATCGAACAGTTAGTTGTTGAGTTAATATGATTCTGTCTTTTCGAAGCAGAGATAAGAGAGCATTTTGGAAACCGGTTGTTGAATGGCTTTTGATTTTCCATAGAATTGTTGTAGATGGTCTATCTTTGCAGGGTTTTTTTGTTTGTTTGTTTGTTTCAAAAGGGTGAACAGCTTAAAAGGGCATTCTGAAATAATTTCTGGTTCAATCAAAGTGAGTGTCTAAAAGCAAATATTTTCTTTTTTCCAGAGTCAGGCCTAAAACTTACCCTTTAAGCAACTGCCAGGTTGGGGGGGGGGGGGGGATGCGGGCAGGGAGGGGAGGCTTTATGGCCAGAACTAGTTCATGGGCATCCAAGCCTTGACCAACAGGACAGACTCGGGTCTTTGGAAGAGAGTCAAGAAGAAGAGTTTTTCTTCAGCTCGTGGGAGCCCAGTCCAGAACCATATACCAAGATGATGTCCATAGACTGTCTAAATTCAATAAATCAGTGAGTGTCAGTATCAGCGTTTTATTTCCAAGCTTAGTGGTAAACATTAGAATAAACAGAAAAAAATATTTGAAGAGTTTGCTCTTAAAGAACAAGACTAAAATATAGGGAGAAATGTGGCACTATATTGTGTTACATATTTTTTTCTGCTCAAAGAGCAGAAATTACACTATTTTTCAGACATTCATAGAAACTTGTCCTGTATATAATAAATTCCTACTATTCTCACTGGCGTTGAACCCTGAATTTGAAACTCTAGCCCATATACTATTATAAGTTAAAATCATCAGAAAATGAGGAAATAAGTCATCATTTGCTGATGATGTTATTACCTACCTGGACATTTTGATTGATAAGATACATACATGAATAATGATTGCTTTTCCATTTGCCAAATACAATCAGTTCAAAAATAGTATGGGAAAAGGGATTTATTCCAAGTTGTAGGAAAATAGTAAAACGCCAGACCTGATGTATCCGTCTCTGCAGTAGAGACTTATCTATCGGAGGACCAAATGGGCCACCTATTTGGTTCAGAATAGCCTCCCCATGGCAGTGTTGCTAGGGGAGTTTTCCCAATGTTCATTCTTGCAATTCTTCTTTCTCTGTGATCACAGTGTGACAAGTCCTTTTTCTAGATTTGTTAAGATGTTCAAACTGTTTACACTCAAATCCTGTTGGGCTAGAAACCATTCTATATTTTAATCCCTTTGCCTGTCTCTGCTCTAAACTTTTCTGTGTTGCTTTCAAATGTATATATACAAAAATTAGGAGATATTTCAAAACGAATATGAAGCAATAAAGAAGTATTTGATTCTTTTTATTAAACAAGAACATCAGAAAAGCAAACAAGTGAAAATCGAAAGATCAATTATGCAAACGAGATGCAAAACCAACTTTTATTTCATTGGTGAAAATGCACTGTACAAAAAGCTGAAAGTACTGGAGTATCTGCATGTTCCCTGATCCCCTAATTTTTGTGAGCAGCATATATTGGGAAATCTAACCTCTCTTATTCCTCAGTATTGTGAGGTGATCTTTAAAATTTATAATAAAAAGAAAATATTGTAAATTTATATTATATAAAATGTATAATGAAATATTTTACTGCATAATAAATACAGTAATCATTTTATACATGTGCACAGATTTATAATATATTGCATATATTAATATATTTTAAGTCAACTATATGTTAAATATACAAAAAATATAAATTTGATAAATTTAATGTACGTAATTTAAACACAAAATCAGTAATGAAATGTGCACACATATGTGTGTGTACATAAACATACACTGTGCCCATTGCATGGACCATTCAAAAAAATGGTAACCTGAGTTTTGGTGAGAATACGGTTAGACGGGTCTATTCATACACAACAGTTGTCAGTGTGAGTTAAAAGCCATAAAAGTGTTTAATTCCTTTGACCTAGGCATTCCACCTTTAGAATTTTTTTCTAAAGAAATGATCAGAAATCTGTATACGTTGACGCTGAGACAATATTGTTTCTAATGGTAAAAAATTAGAAATAAGTTAAAAATTGCACCATTGAGTAGTAATAAAGTAGGTAATACTAGCTTCATAATATCACATATTACGTAGTCATTAAAATCATAAAGTTGGCCCTGGCCAGTTGGCTCAGTGGTAGAGCGTCGGCCTGGCGTGCAGAAGTCCCGGGTTCGATTCCCGGCCAGGGCACATAGGAGAAGCGCCCATCTGCTTCTCCACCCCTCCCCCTTTCCTTCCTCTCTGTCTCTCTCTTCCCCTCCCGCAGCCGAGGCTCCATTGGAGCAAAGATGGCCCCCCACGCTGGGGATGGCTCCTTGTCCTCTGCCTCAGGTGCTACAGTGGCTCTGGTCGCAACAGAGCAACGCCCCGGAGGGGCAGAGCATCGCCCCTGGTGGGCGTGCCGGGTGGATCCCGGTTGGGCGCATGCGGGAGTCTGTCTGACTGTCTCTCCCCATTTCCAGCTTCAGAAAAATACAAATAATAATAATAATAATAATAAAAAATAAAATCATAAAGTCATATTGAAACCTAACATGGTATTGCTTAAGAAGATAACTAAACACCTATGAGCATGGAAATACTGTCTCCTTGATTTATATATGCATTCAGTCAAGCTAGCGACTGTGATGGGTGTAGAAGGAATCTTCGGGAACCCTTCCACCCTCCATGGGGACATGTCCCGGGCTCTATTCAGCGACGTTACTGAGGGGAAGGTAAATTTGTCCCTTCTTGTTGCCCAGCTACTCCAAAGCATTCCGAGAGCATGGGCAGAGAAACGGGTTGAAGAATCTCATCTTAAAAACGGGAGACTGGTCTCTCAGGTGAAGGTTTTTGTGTCTCATTGGAGTTCAGAATGATACGACAGAGCCATTTAACGATGTTTTTCAAATTGAAGATGGCAAACTGAAGGTGTCTTTCTGACCCCTTATGGCACTTTGTGTGTGTGTGTGTGTGTGTGTGTGTGTGTGTGTGTGTGTGTGAGAGAGAGAGAGAGAGAGAGACAGACAGACAGACAGATGGCAACAGACAGGAAGGGAGACAGATGAGAAGCATCAACTCATAGTTGTGGTCCCTTAGTCGTTCATTGATTGCTTTCTCATATGTGCCTTGCCTGGGGGGCTCTGACCGAGACAGTGACCCCCTTGCTCAAGCCAGCGACCTTGGGCTCAATCCAGCGACCTTCGGCTTCAAGCCAGTGACCTCTGGGCTCAATCCAGCGACCATTGGGTCATTTCCATAATCCCATGCTCAAGCTGGTGACCCTGCACTCACTGTACTCAAGCCATCAACCTCAGTGTTTTGAACCTGGATCCTCAGTATTCCAGGCCAACACTCTATCCACTGCACCACCGCCTGGTCAGGCTTCTTTTCTTTTTTTTGAATCTTGCCCCTAAATCTCACCAGACCACCTTTCCATTCTGAGTAGATCTCACCTAATGGCAAAGTTAAGGTGCTCAAAACTTGTGCACAGGCATAGAGAAGGTAACTGGATTCATGACTCTCTCGTCCAGGGTGCTGGGACCCTTGGCAACATAGCAGAATAGTTGGATGTTAGTATAAGGGACTGTGTTTCTCAACACCGTGGGAAAGACCCATGTGTAAAGAATACTGCCTGAAGCATTCTCTCAAGTGTTAGTCACCCTTTCAGTGAAATCTTGAAGGTTGTTCAAAACCTATTAATTTTGGAATATGCTCTATGTTTATTCTAACCATACCCCTGCTGTAAGTACAGAAGCGTTGTCATTTAACAGTCACACATTCTGACTGGAAATAACAGGGTCCTCTGGCCAGTCTGCCAGGCCAAGGGAGGGGCAGAGTGGGGAGCCACAGGGGTCTGCGCCCAAGTCCTCCGTCTCCAGACGCGGAGATGAGCCTGCTGGGTGGGCAGGAAGATCTTGACGGAATAACACATTCTTCCGTGAGGAGATCTGTCCTGACACCGGGTCTTGACTTTTCCATTTTTAATTTTTTCCTTTAACTTTTCACATCCTGTTGGAACAACTCGTTTTGTTCCTAAGCTGCTCTGGGGTTTGTCTCAGAGAGCAAAGCTGAACTCCATCTGCGCCGTCTCAGCAAACTCGTCGTCTGGCCGGGTCGCTTCATAATGAGATTTTTCAAAAAAACCTCTCTCCTCCTTAGATAAATTATTCCACTCCCTTAATCATCTTCCTCAGGGTTCTTCATAATCCTACTCATTTGTCAAACTGTCTGGGTCTGTGCTTTGGCATTTGCAGAAAAAGAAAGACTGTAATGTCTACTTGGCTTGTAGTCTTGGGATTGTCTGCCCACGTCTATTTGCCCTGGTGGGTTATAGCATCGCTTTCAGCATCTAAGAAAGAAGACTGTTCAATGTAATGTGCTTGGATGTCTGCGACGATGGTCATACACGGAGAGCATTCTAGAAATCGATGCTCTCTGTGTTTACGTCCCTGCACACCAGAAGACCTAACTTCCTGAGGCGGTTTTACAACTCATTAACCTGTGGTAACCTTAGCAATAGCCCAAGAGACCAGACAAATTGCAGAGCAAATTTCTGATCTCATGTTGGGCGATCAGTATGAGGGGAGGATGTGCCCATATTCGGGTGCCAAGCAGGCAGCCCTCTGTCCCTATGGGGGTGCTGGAGCCCAAAAGTCACTCCATGGTGATGTAATCAGGGTCCCAACCCCATCAAAATAGACACAAAAGAAAAAAGCTAGCAGGGTTTTAGGTGAAAGATGTGTATAAAGAAAGATGTCTGTATTTCTATAATTTGTCATTTAGGTCTTTCTGCAGAACCTGATACAAATATACTGCCTTTGACATATTCTCTTCCACTTGGAGACATTATTTTACGATGGGAATAAATTTATTCTTTATTATAGTCACTAAACATGAGTGATTCACTTCTTCAGTTGATCTATGAGGGTTTTTAAATGTCTCATTCACTGACGGATTCATTCTTTCATCATACAAACCTCAGGCTCGGTGCTGAGTAGGCTGGGGGTGGGGCGGTGATTAGAAGCAGATGTGGTTTCGGCCCCGATGTGGTCCATCAATTAAGAGGGAAAGACTGATGTCAACCACAGTGTCACACCAATGCTTGTGAAGTTGCGGTGTCCACAAGGAGTAATTGAAGGGTCGCTCTGTGAAGGGCATGCGGAAGGAAGGGCATTCTGATGTTCTCCTTGGCTCCTTGTGGGTATCTTGGACCAGATGAGATGCTCAAACCCAACCATGCCCTTCCCTGTGACTGCCCTGAGGGTGAAGTCATGTTGCAATGTCTGTTTCTCACGGGGTTTGGTAGTTTTTATTTGCACTTAATACTTAGTTAGTGTTGTTGAGTTCATCAGATGCGTCAGATGAAAAGTCCCCAAACGAAAGTCTCCCAACTGACATGATGCCCAGAAAACATTGTATGACCTGGGCAACTTCTCTGCCTGAAAACCATCTGCCCTTCTGGGCTCCTCTATTCTTCAGGTTAAAGTGGAATTCGACTCCAGATCTGCTGGGAACAGCGGCATCCCTGTCCTAGCAGTCACCAGTAATGTCCCCCTGGCGAATTTTACTGGGAATTAGACCCCAGGGCAGCACAGCAACACGGAACTTGACATTGGACGTCTGGGGTGTCAAAAGTCCCTCACGCATTTCCTCCCCTTGCGGATTTTTGCTGCTTTTTTTTCCCTTCAGTTCTGGCTCAGTCATTTCCCCCTAGTTCTGTCCGTCCCAGCTGTGCCCTGGGGTGTCCCTCAGCAGCCACCTGCTTTTGTTAAGAATAATAGGATTTACTGAAGAGAAAAAAAAAGGATACTGTTATCAAATAAATTTGGGGCACTCTGATTCTACAATTATACAATAGGGTGGGCCTTCTGAGAATCTGCCATATACCGATAGAGGTTGAAAATTTTTAAGAGAGTGATTTTTTAAAAAGTCTTTTAAAAAGATCTATTTTAAAGATTTCTCAGAAATTGGATTATTTATGATGACTCTACCAAGCACGTACTCTGACTTACAGTGACTTGATCAGTAAGATATTCTGTCGTTTCACGTGACTGGCAGTTCCACACGCAGTGTGGACTTGATACCCAGGTGCTAGCAGGAGGAATATGCAGGCAGATCTCAAATCCAGAATGACAGCCTCCTTGAGAAGAGGAGTGGCCATTTCCTTCTGGGGCTTTTTCTTAGAAGACACTTGTTCTGTAAACTCCCAATAGACTCTCCCTCCCATGTCTTTGGCTGGATTGGGTCTTAGCTTCATTTCTGAATGAATCTATAGCAGCAAAGGAGGATGGTTGAGCTTTCTCTAGAGCAGGGGTCCCCAAACTACGGCCCGCGGGCCGCATGCGGCCCCCTGAGGCCATTTATCCGGCCCCCGCCGCACTTCCAGGAGAGGCACCTCTTTCATTGGTGGTCAGTGAGAGGAGCATAGTTCCCATTGAAATACTGGTCAGTTTGTTGATTTAAATTTACTTGTTCTTTATTTTAAATATTGTATTTGTTCCCGTTTTGTTTTTTTTACTTTAAAATAAGATATATGCAGTGTGCATAGGGATTTGTTCATAGTTTTTTTTATAGTCTGGCCCTCCAACAGTCTGAGGGACAGTGAACTGGCCCCCTGTGTAAAAAGTTTGGGGACCCCTGCTCTAGAGCAAGCACATGGCTACACACCAGATAAATCGACAGCTGCACAAAATCGGATTCCGTGTGGTACAAGTTAGGTGGAAGTAAGTGTGGGAAGACCACTAATAATGTTCATTAAAGAAACACATGGTGGCCCTGGCCACGTAGCTCAGTTGGTTGTCCTGAGATGCCAAGGTTGCAGGTTTAATCCCCAGTCAGGGCACATACGAGAATCAACCAATGATGGCATGAATGAGTGGGACAACAAATTGGTGTTTCTCTCTCTTTCACTCTCTGTCCTCTTTCTTTGTAAATCAATTAAAAAAAAAAAAAAGAAAACAAAGTTATGGACTGAGTTTTGTGCCCCCCACAATCAATAGTTGAAGCCCTAATCCTCAATGTGACTGACTGTATTAGGGAATAGGGTCTTTAGGGTGTAATGAAGGTTAAACAAGGTCATGAGGGCGGGGCTCTGATCCAGTAAAACTGGTGGCCTTGTATGGGGAAGAGAGAGAGGTAGAGAGAGGGTACACAACCCAGGAGAAGCCAGGTGAGGACACAGCAGGAGGGCGCTGTCTGCAAACTAGAGGAGGACTTCTGCCAGAGACCAGCCCTGGTGGACCACAACCTGGGGCTCTGTCCCCAGCATGGTGATGAAATACATTCCGTCGTTAGCTGCCCAATCTATGCTATTCTGTTATGGCATCCTGAGCCAACTAACACATACCGCAACGGGAAAAGAAATTTAAATAATCCAGAAGTTTCTAGAAAAATGATGAAAATGTTCCTCCTCGATGCCAATTTCCTTGCTGGAGATTGCTGCTAAACCCAGTTGGCAGTATACTTTTCTAGTCTTGTTCATGGTTACCAAATGTATACAGTATATATGTTCCCACACAGATACAGATATATACATCACTACACACACACACTTCTTTGATGCTTTTTATTTTTGGACATTGACATATTGTTATGCAGTGTGTTGCACAAGGTGGCTAACATACTGTTATGCAAGTTGTTTATTTTCCCTCCGCAAAATACATAGCCCGGCCTCCTTCCTTATGAGGGTTGACTAGATGTATCACGTAGACGTATCATCATTTCTTTAACCTTCCGATATGAGAGGATGGATGTTGTGTGAAGTGGCCCCCACCCTTACCTGAGCATTGACCTGGGATTTGTGTTCAGCAAAACACACTTTGGGATCTGCTGGTCTAGAATTAATAGCTTCTCTCTGTCTGTTGGTTGTCTTTTTATTTTTTTAAGATTTTTTATTTACTTTAGAAAAAGAGAGAAGAACAACAGAGTGGGGAGGGGCAGAAACCATTAACTCCCATATGTGCCTTGACCAGGCAAGCCCAGGGTTTTGAACTGGAGACCTCAGCATTCCAGGTCAACGCTTTATCCACTGCACCACCACAGGTCAGGCTGCTGTTGCTTATCTTAAAAGAAGACTTCGCTTCCTGAGGCTCTTGGAATGTTTGACCGTGGCAGACTGTAGTTGGCTGATAGTACCCAAAGGATATGATAACACCAGGCACTAACGAATAAGCCTGGGTAGTCTTTGTCTGACCCCTGTACGTCGAAAATGTTGACTTCCCATTCTTTAGGGGACCAAATGCTTTGTTCTGTCATGCATGACATTGTGTATTATGGAAATTGTCATACTACTCAACAGCTGACTTATTCCATTTTGGGCGAACTCTCCTTTAAGCTAGGAGTACAGCAGATCTGACTAATGAATCTACAGGCAGGTTTTTTGGCAACGTATCAGATTTTGGCCTCCCTAGAAAAGTTTTTAAAATGTGTCTAATGTTGACAAGGAAAATTATTTCTCATAATTGGTGCTATTTGATTCTAATTTTATTTACCATTTATCAACAAACACTCGGGTTGGTGCACCTTCGTAACTGTTGTTTAATCTTTAAACCCCATTTAATCCTATCAGTGGGGTTGTTAAAATAAGCCCGGTGATAGGAACATGCCCAGTGGTTTACACAACTGCCCTGTTTGCAAGAGCCAAGATATTGTTGTGTTTATCAGAGGCAAAAGATGACCTTCTCTTGGGGATCGGGTCGGATTCCAGCGGAAAGATTATTCTGCAAATCCATTTCCCATGCAAACGCTGTTAATCCTTTGGCCTATCTCTGAGTTTGTTGACTCAGTTGCCTGAACGTCCAGACGTGGTGTTTGGGAAGGCTTGTCAAACAATTTAATTTTTCACGTCTTTATTTTTTTTAAAGCCTCATTTTGGCTCAGATTTATTTTAAGTGACAGCCCATATAAGCTAAGGGAAAGAGAAAAAGATCTAGAGTCATTAAATTGATGGATCAGAGACTTAAATTTTTTTTAATGAACTTTTCCTCCTGATTTCAAAATAATATAAGAAAAAATATCTTTCCCCAGGTTCACTCACACCTTATTCATGTCATCTGTGGTGTCTTTTTGGACAAGGGGGATTTAAAAACCACTCATATTCCAGACCTTGAAGGCTGAGATTTTTTTTCATGCTTTGTTGTTTAAAGGCATTTTTTATTGCGTATTTTAGTTCCATGATGTTATTTTTCTAGAGTAATATCCACTAGTTTTATCATTAGATCCCATATAGTATAGCCTGAAAGAATAAATTTTAAAAAAAGTCTTCTTATTTAAACTCCCATCTAAACACTTTAATAAAGTACATGGCATATAATAATGGTATAGTAAGTGCAACTATACTAGTACAAATAATCAAAAGTATATGAATGTTATATTTTCAATTATATATAGCATGTATGAATGCTTACACATGATTAAAAAAAATGTGTATCTGTTACCCTGGCCAGTTGGCTCAGTGGTAGAGCGTCAGCCTGGCTTGTAGAAGTCCTGGGTTTGATTCCCAGTCAGAGCACACAAGAGAAGTGCCCATCTGCTTCTCCACCCCTCTCCCTCTCACTTCTCTCTCTCTCTCTTCTCCTCTTTTTCTGCAGCTGTGGCTCGATTAGAGCGAGTTGGCCCTGGGCGCTGAGGATGGCTCCATGGCCTCTGCCTCAGGTGCTAAAAAATGGCTCCAGTTGCAGCGGAGCAAGGGCCCCAGATGGGCAGAGCATCGCCCCCTAGTGGGCTTGCCGGGTGGATCCTGGTTGGGGCGCATGTAGGAGTCTGTCTCTCTGCCTCCTTTCCTCTCACAAAATAAATAAATAAATAAATAAAATAATAAAAATAAAAAATGCATATCTGTTGTTATCATCACCATCTATTTGGTTAACATAATTTTAATAAGACACAGGCAAAGTGCAGTCTATAGGTGTCTGAGCATGACTGTAGGCCTGCCCATGGGTCAAACAACGCCAGGGAAGATGTTGGAGAATTCTGTGGAGGATATTATGAGCTTTTCCAAATCATCTCTTATTCATTCCTGCATCCCTGAGTAGAGGAAGGGTTTCCTCTTACTCATATCCAGGAAGCCTACCGTGGGTAGAGTGTTGAATAAAGATGTCACTTGACCATTATCATTTCAATCTTTCCGTCCAAATGTAATAAGTATGTACAGTCTCCTTCAGCCATGGCAGAAATGTTTGACCGAGTAGGAGCCACTTTAAACGGACAAGGCCTTTCAGAAATCTTTCACCCCACAACGGTGATGCTGTCACATCACATTGTGTCTCAGAGTATTGACAGGTCTGATCCGTCTCACACACAACCCGTGCTGTCCATCTTCCCTGAGGAAACTTTGTCCAGGGATCAGGCGGTGGCGGCTGGCGTTCGTCTCTACCCCCGGGGTGCACGTTGGGTACCGCCAAAGACGCCTCACGGCTGGTGGGAGGCGAGGGAGAGCACGGGAGAGGCCCAGCGTCAGAAAGCACTGGAGGATGTCAGGAGTCCTGTCTGCAGATGCAGGGTGTGTCCAGTTCTCAGGCTGCTGTGGGCACCTGGGCCCTTGTTCTCATTGCCGAGATAGTTCCGGTGCGACTTCAGTAACTTGGAATCTGTCCTCTCAGCTACTTCAGAAGGCAGCACAAAGGCTTCAAAAGAGCGAGAAGCTCCTCCTCTTAGAATCTCTAGAGGCAGCGCACACAAAGACAGGCCTGGGCACATGGTGGGGGCAGTGAAGGCCAATTTGAATCTATCACCTTAATTAAAGAAGTTCAATGAAGATTAAGCCCTGGGTTAGACGCAGGAGGAAGGGGCACCATCACAAGGCCTAAAAGGCCTTTTTCTTTTCTCTGTTTTACTTTCTTCTATAATTGATTTCTTAGAAGAAATTCATCATGCTGTAGAACAGTGTTTATCAACCACCACTCCGCAGACTGGTCGCCAGAAATTTTGTGCCGGTCTACCACATTAACCACCCTGATGTTGTATGAAGATTATAGACCCAATGATCTTGGGCAAATTTGCTTATGCTCAGGGTGATTTCTGCCTTAGCAGTCCCTGAAATAATTCTTCTATTTTCACGGGTCCCCAGGGTAAAAAGGTTGGAAACCATTGCTGTAGAACGAGCACCACACTTGGAGACAGGAGGCCTGGGTTTCAGGATCTGCTCTGAGAAAGTTAGGTCCCCTCCCTCCCCAGTCTCAGCATCTTCATAGTAAAAGAGGACTATGTCAGAGATGTTATTAAAATAACGGGGCTCGAGGAAGTGAGGGCGTGGCCCTGAGCCCGCCACCTGGCAGACACTCGGTGGATTCCGTGGCTTTACCCACCCACTTTCAGAACAGGGAAGAGCCTTCTTTGTTGAAGTAACATCTTAACGATTTTAAAGTAACAAAGGCTTGTAGTCCTTATATCTTCCCAGGTTTCTGAGAATCCAAGTAAAGGGGCTGGCCCTTCATATTGGAAACATTGCTCTCTACCCCGCACAGTTGACAGGTGTGGGAAATGTTGATGAGGACGTCCACAGAGAACTACTGCATGCAGAGCTTTGGTGCTAGGTGTTACAAGGGTTACCGGGGTACAGCCCTCCCCTAAAGAGGATTAAAATTGCATCAGGCGTCTGAGACAAAAGTCAAAATTACTGCTTACTAATCACTCCAAAGGTAGCAAGGTGCTGAGGAGCTCATATCTGGGTGTGAGGTCAGGAAACACTTCATGGTATAGATTTGCGTGTGTGAATCTAGAGTTAATGTATTCTCAAGAGTCTGAGAACTTGGCACTAAGATATGCTTGCCCTTGAAAGTCACAATGTACTATCTTTTTTTTTTTTTCTTTTTTTTTAATTTTTCTGAAGTTGGAAACGGGGAGGCAGTCAGACAGACTCTCGCATGTGCCCGACCGGGATCCACCCAGCATGCCCACCAGGGGGCGATGCTCTGCCCATCTGGGGCATTGCTCTGTTGTAACCAGAGCCATTCTAGCACCTGAGGCAGGGGCCATGGAGCCATCCTCAGCGCCCGGGCCAACTTCGCTCCGATGGAGCCTTGGCTGCGGAAGGAGAAGATAGAGACAGAGAGGAAGGAGAGGGGGAGGGGTGGAGAAGCAGATGGGAGCTTCTCCTGTGTGCCCTGGCCGGGAATCGAACCTGGGACTCCTGCACGCCAGGCCAACGCTCTACCACTGAGCCAACCAGCCAGGGCCACAATGTACTATCTTATGTAAAATAGATACAGAACTTGTCTTTTAATACAGTTGAAAATATTTTTCATAGTCTTAGGTCATTGTTTCCCAAACTGGCAATCTGAACATTGTTCTCTGCTATTAGGTATTTGTATATTCCTCTTGAATAAGAAACTATAGTGTTTCAGATGAGGGCTGGTCGTTGGGTAGAATTTTGACCCAGAGCCCTTCTGGGTTTCTTTTCTTTTCTTTTCTTTTTCTCTTTTTTTTCTTCTTTTCCAAATAAGAGGAGAGGAGATAGACAGACTCCCTCATGCACTCCAACCGGGATCCACCCTGTCTGGAGCTGAGGCTCTGCCTATCTGGGGCCATGCTCACAACCAAGCTATATTTTTAGCCCCTAAGACAGAAGCTCCATGGAGCCATCCTCAGCGCCTGGGGCCAATGTGCTCAAACAAATCAAGCCATATCCACTGGAGGGGAAGAGAGAGAGAGAGAGAGAGAGAGAGAGAGAGAGAGAAAGAAAGAAAGAAGGGGGAGGGGTAGAGAAGCGGATGGTCACTTGTGCTGTGTGCCCTGACCAGGAATCGAACCCAGGACATCCACACACCAGGCCGGTACTCTACCACTGAGCCAGCTGGCCAGGGCCCTTCTGGGTTTCTATGGACAGTCTGCGCCCTCCATATACTTCGGCATCCTTTGCTACTGTACCGCACCGACTTCTGGGCTGTGGCTTCTGCTACTCTACTTCCTCCATTTCTTGTCTTCCAAAACTTTGTTAAAACCCTTGGCTAATAACTTCTCCCTCTTTTTACCCCTGCTATTATAAAATTATTTGTTTTTGTATTTCCACAATGAAATTAATGAAGTTTGGGGAGGAAGGGAATTTGTGTTACCAGTTTACTTTGAACTAGAAGCTCATATCATGCCCACCCGCCCACCCATCCACCCAGGAATCATGCAGTATATGACTTTTTGTGAATGACCACTTTTTGAAGCCTTGTACCAAGTGCAGGTCCCTGTCACACCTCAGTGAAACAGGTCAAACAATGGCCAGCCAGGCTTGCCTTTGCCTTGCCCTTTAGCTAGAGCAAAATCAGACACCTTTCATTCATTCCCTGAGTCAGCAAGCGTCTGCCTGCCCTGGGCCATGCAATGTGATCGGGTATCGCATTGTCCCTCCTGTGCTTCCAGGTACTTCAGGAGTGGATTGTATCAAACATGCATTTGATTCAAAAGAGTTTAACTAAATGGGTGATACAGCCACTATTCTCTTACCGTAATCTAGCAAACATTCTGGAACACTTCATGTTGCATCTATGGATGTGTAATTATATACTGGACTCATTATACATTTATATATACATATTAAAGTATGGGATTACAGTCACACATCCATGTACATTGAACTTCATGAATAATTTAAGATAATTCAAGGGTAATTTTTTTCTGAAGTGCCAACTCAAGGGTCACATCATGTGTAGAAAGAGACGCCCCCGGGGCAGGGAGAACTTATTGGCACCTCTCCCAACATTAGCCTTTCCCATCCTGGTCTTAGGGGTTCTCAAAAGCTTCTGTCTGCATCCTGGGTCCGCTTCCTGTTGGCTATGGATGTGGATGTCCTGCAGAACCATGTGTCCTTTGCAGAGCGGCTGCTCATCACAGGCCAGGTGTTGCTAGGCCCTCCCAGCCTTGTCTGCACTGTCCCTGCTCCCGGCTCCCTGGCTCCGGCCGTCAGCAGCCCGCGTCACCCTCCCCGATGGGGTCACTGACCACACCAGTCTGTGCCCTGGGATTCCATTTCTCCTCTAAAAACTTTCCGTGATGACGACGGCTCCCGCCAGCCGTCTTTGACAGTATCTGATGGAGTGGGGGTGGAGGGGGCTCTTCCCCTCCACGGAGGAAAACGCACTTGGTCCTGTACCGGGCACAGGACCCGGTTCAGTCTTGGTACCACATGTTCTCGGCTTTTCTCTCTTTTCACCATCTCGGTTTCCAGTTCTGGGTTTTCCTCTCTCCCTTGAATTTGGTGATGAGCGAGATCCAGTCGTCATCCATTTTTCCTTGGTTACTTAGCTCTGTGTGCGCGCACATGTGCCCGTACACGCGCATGCGCATGTGCAGGTCTGCGGCTGCGTGTGCTTGTATGCTTTTAGCCGTGCTGCCCTCGGAAGGCAGAACTGTGCAGATGGCCCTCTGGGCACAGGGTGCTGTGGGCAGTGTGCCACACCTCCGGCCTTACCCACCTGTTAGTTACACAGCTCCCTGTCCTTTCTTGTTCATTTCCACTTTCTGTCTCTGCTGCTACACCCCAGTGTCCCCCGCCAGCTCTAGAGAGGCTCTCGGGTTAAATTCTAGGGCTGCGTCCTTGCTTCATTCTGGAAACTCCCTGAAGGGGTTTGCTGGCCCTGTGCTATGTAGCTGCTGGGTGGCGGGCAGCTTAGTTTATCTTGATTGGTCCCTTCGTTTCTAAAATGAGGATTTTCATGAGAAATAACTGAGCTGTTACTTCTAGTAGCAAGCTGTCGAGAAATCCTGTTAGCTTTACATTCAGAACACACCCATGTCCTTCTTGGGAAGATCACTGTGGTTGTGCCCTGAGGAACAGTTGGCAGGGGCCCCAGAGTGGATGTTACCGGTCGATCTGTTCTCAGACTGCAGCAGTAGTGAGGTGACAGCTGACATGTAGGTAATTTTTATTTATTTACATCTTTGAAGAAATTTTCAACAGTGTTTTTTATAGCTTTCAGTGTGAAAGCTTTGGGTTTTACTTTCTTTTCTTTTTTTAAGTTTATTGCCAGGAGTTTTATTCTTTTTGTGGCCATTAGATGGCTTTTAACCATTTTCTTGTTTGAACTGTTCATTGCTAGTATACAGAAATACGATGGAGCTCTGTGTGTTGATCCTTTGCTGTGGCTGCATTGCAGGTCTTGTGTACTGGTTCTGATGGGTTTTGGGGGGGGTTCTTTAAGACATTTTATATGCAAGACTAATCCATCTGTAAATAGAGGCAGTTTTACTTTTTCTTTTCCAATGGGCATGCCATTCATTCCTTCCTTCATTCATTCCCTCATTCCCTCCCTTTTAAATGCTATGGCTTGAACCTCCAGTACAGTGTTGAATGGAGGTGGTGTAAATGAATGGTTCTTAGCTTTGTTCTTATCTCATCACAGAGAGAAAGCGTTCAGTCTTTCTCCTTAGGTGTCATGTTACTTGTGGGTGTTAAGTAAATTTCTTTCTCAGGTCAGGGAAGTTTTCTTCTGTTCCTAGTATGCTAAGTGTTTTTATCATGAAAGTGTAATGGATTTTACCCAATGCTTTTTCTGTGTCTGTTGAGATGATTCTTCTATCCTTTATTCCGTTATGATGGTGAATTATGACATTGGCCGATTTTCCAATGTTAAACCAACCCTGCATTCCTGGAATAAATCCTACTTGGCTGTTTTATAGCATCCCTTTTATTTTTTGCTGTATTTTGTTTGCTCTGCGTTGTAGCTGTCTACTGAGTTTTACTCTGGTCTCTCCTGGTTTCTGTTCTTGCCTTCCTAAGTCCTTTTTCTTTAAAAAAAAAAAAAAATGGAGTACCCAGAGAAACATGTTAGACCTACTGCTCAAATTACTGTAGTGAGTCCTTCACGTGGAGTAAAGGGAAGGGCTTTGGAGTGCTTCAGGCCCTGCATGGTCAGTACCTGGCATACCCCACGTCGGCTCCTGCTCCTCCGCCCTCACTGTTTTCAACCTCAGCTGCCCCGTCCAGCGGGCTCCTCCATGAACAGAGCGGGCTGCCCGTCGTCTTAGAGCGCCTGCACACACTTCCTTCTGATATTTGTATGATGACGTCCTTCTCTCCTTCACGTGTGGTTCACAGGAGTCCTGCTCTAGCCAACGTTTTAAAGCCTGCAATCCGCCCTGCACATCTGTTGTCTTTATGCTGTTCTTTTTCTTTTTTTCCCCATAGCGTTTACACACTTAATGTACCGATGCAATGCATTATTCAGAATACTTACTGTCTGTTAAATACATCCTTTACCCTAACACCCTTGCGTGCAAGCATCTTTGGCTTACCCGTTTATCCCAGCACATAGTAGGTGCTAAATACACATTTGTTGAGTTGGTGACTGACATATATAAAGCTACTTGATTCGAACCTGAGTTTCAGAAAAAGTTCAGCATGTATTCAATGGTGTCTGTACTCAAATACTATTAAGTGTGTGTGTGTGTGTGTGTGTGGGGGGGGTTAGAGTAATACAAAACCAGACTCTCCCTTGTTTCTGTAGTTTGCAGGCGGGATTAATAAAAGAATCAAACAGCTGAGTGGATAATTGCGAATGGAATTGAGTAATGAGAAGGTAGGAAGAAGAAAGAATGAATACATATACTAAGGAAGGACAAGAACCTGGACTAGAGGTTGAGCCAGTCTTTCCTGAGGAGGGGACACCTGCCTTAGGATGTGAGGGTCAGGTGTGAATGGCAGGAGGGGGAGGTGCAGGCCGCCCAGAGCAGGAGGACATGGATAATGCCAGTGGTTTCATCTTAGCTTCCCCGCGGAAGAGGAGAAACGGAAAAGTGACTGTGGCCTCTGAATCCTGGCTGAGTCACCCCACCACCCTGAGAAATTGTGTAGGGTGAGTCAGCCACTCAGCCTGGCCTTTAGATGTTATTGTATTTGTCCCAGGGCACAGCGTCCTGCAAACGTCTATCAGGTAACCCACTCAGTGATGCAAATGCAGGGAAAGTTGATGGAGGACATGTTGGTATTTCCACTTTTACTCCCCACAGACGCCCCACTGGGAGGCTCAAACAGTGTGGGATGATGGTATGGGTTTAAACCTTAAGTAAATGGCACCTATAGGCCCTGGCTGGTTGGCTCAGTGGATACAACATTGGCCCAGCATGCGGACATCCCAGGTTCTATCCCCGGTCAGGGCACACAGGAAAAGCAACCATCTTCTTCTCTCCTTCTCCCCCTTCTCTCCCTTTTCCCCTTCTATAGCCAGGGGCTCAATTGGTTCAGGTGTAGGCCCTGAGCGCTGAGGATTGCTCGGTTCGTCCAAGCACATCAGCCTCAGGCACTAAAAATAATTCAGTTGATTGGAGCATCGGCCCCAGACAGGGTTGCCAGTTAGATCCTGGTTTGGGGTGCATGCAGTAGTCTGTCTCCACTATCTCCCCTCCTCTCACTTAAAAAAAAAAGAAAGAAAAAAAGGAAAGAGCACCTATGAAAAAGTCCTGTCCTGTGGAATCAGTGGAACAAGAACCATGGGTGGTAGGTGTCCACATCCACTAGGGGGCAGTCTAGCACCCAGATGTACTGACATTCAGAGCCCAGGTCACTCATTCCACACAGTGGGCTTGGCTTCTTGGAGTGGAAGCAACTGAATGTTTTCTACCTGGTTTAAGTCTCAGCTGCTTATGTTTTTTGCATTTGGTATGTTTAGCCATTGGTTACCTCAGGCCTGATGGGCAACCTCAGTGTTACACTGGGGAGCAAGAGAGAAGCAGAGCTCAGTGCTCAGACAGGGCACCCACACTCTGGATACTCACGTTCCAACATAGACCAAAAATAAAGAGCCTCTTCGCGACATTCGCAGCGACAGGCCCTGTGCCTGGATCCCGGCTCCGGGCGTGAGATCCTGTGCTTTGTTTTCTCATCAGCTCATTAGCTGTCTCTAGATGTTTGCTCTCGTTCAGGTCTCGCACGGAGGCTACACTTTAAACAAGAGCTTCACAGGCTTGTATTTTAAGGAAAACATTTACATTGCTCTTCCAGTAGGCACACATAACGCGCGCGTGCATAGGTGGAAATCAGTTTCTGAGATCACCGCTAACCTTTGCCACAGGAAGTAGCTCTAATAGATTCTAACTCATTGACTAGCTAGTCAATACCTGTTCCTTGTATCTGACAGTCTGGCATTGGATCACAACCTGCAGTTTGAAAAACAACTGTGCCTAGAAAATCTAGCTTCTTACGTTTCAAAACTTACGTCCCTACCACGTTGCCCAGGTCTCCTCCTGACCTCCCCGCCTGCACAAGCGCTGAGGCCCTTGGGGTCCCTTCCCTCGAGGGGAGACACTGTCCTGGGCCAGCCCTCTGGGTTGCTTCAATAGGTTTTCTGTGCAGATGTCACCTGCTCCCAGGGCTACAAGTATTGTTGCTGCTCTGGTGAGTTATGAATATGTGGTCCCACCCTGGAGTCCCCTCCAGACTGCTCTGTCTGCATCTCCAGTAGCTTCCTGGCTAGTTTCATGTAGCTTCATCCTCCCCATCTCGATTCAAGCTCAGCACGTCCCAAATCAAAACCAGTGTCTTCTCTAAACACCTCTGTGTCCCGCCTTAGTCTGACCATGGCTTTCTCCTCCTGTCGTCTGCCCTGGCGAGAGGTGTCAGACCATCACTGACTCTTCCCTGGCCTCTGGCCTCCGTCGTTCGTCTGTCATCCGGTCTTGGTAATTCTTCGCTTTAGCTCACCTTTCCATCCTTGCCAATGCACCCCCTTGATTTTTTTTTTTTTTTTTTTCATTTTTCTGAAGCTGGAAACGGGGAGAGACAGTCAGACAGACTCCCGCATGCGCCCGACCGGGATCCACCCGGCACGCCCACCATGGGGCGACGCTCTGCCCACCAGGGGGCGATGCTCTGCCCACCAGGGGGCGATGCTCTGCCCATCCTGGGCGTCGCCATATTGCGACCAGAGCCACTCTAGTGCCTGGGGCAGAGGCCACAGAGCCATCCCCAGCGCCCGGGCCATCTTTGCTCCAATGGAGCCTTGGCTGCGGGAGGGGAAGAGAGAGACAGAGAGGAAAGTGCGGCGGAGGGGTGGAGAAGCAAATGGGCGCTTCTCCTGTGTGCCCTGGCCGGGAATCGAACCCGGGTCCTCCGCACGCTAGGCCGACGCTCTACCGCTGAGCCAACCGGCCAGGGCCCCCCTTGATTTTTAAAAATAGAATTGAATGGTTTTCTATTACCTACAGAATGAAGTCTCAACTCTTTAGAATTCTGGCTTCAACACATAGGTCCATCTTTGTCCCAAACGCACCCTGTATTGCATTAGCTACATTGAGCGCCCAGTGAGCATCTGGGAGAAAGAAATCTTGCTGGTTGCTCGGAGACCAGCCTCCCCTCTTTGGCTGATATGACACCACGTGTTTCCTGCTATATCACGTCACTGTCAGGGTTTATATTTATAGGGTATGCTGTCCTGCTCTCTGGTACTTCCTGCAGGGTTGAGATCGGGGAGGCTCCTTGAATCTCCCTCTCAATGTCAGGGTCACCAAGCCATATGGACACTGTCCTCGGCACCGATTTTCACACATTCATGTGCATATGGATTGTCTGTCAGCATAGAGGCTCTGACTCAGCAAGGACAGGGGTGGGGAGTCTGCTTGTCTACTCAGTTCCCGGGAAGGAAGAGCTGCTCCCAGGAGACCCCTGCTCTGAGTAGCATGACTCAGTCCTTCCTTCAAACCATCCCTCTCCCCCTTCCTCCTTGTCACTCTTCTGTTTGGTGCTCCAGTTGCCTCTGATCCTCCTAACTGGAGTGCCTGCTGCCTGTCCCTCCCCACCAGCCGTCTGTCCCTCATAAAAGTCTTACCCAGCGGATGACTGATGCTGAGCTCCCCACACAAAAGCGCCATGTGAATCAGAAACGCAGGGCTGCCTTCCCACACGGGGCCTGTGACCTAGGACAGGGCTAGGGTTCTTCGCTTGGGATGGCCCCATTCTTTCTTTCCCTGCTTCTGTGGCTTCCTCCTTCTCTGCCGACCCCCTTTGGTGAACTTAATTGGGCCCCTCTGCTTTGCCCTGATGACTGATTTTTGTTTTGCTGCCACCTGAGCCAGCCCTATCCACTGCAGCCCTTCCATCTCCCACGCGGGGTTCGTTCCCGCCACACTGCCACGTGTTCCTTCTGAAGTCCACGTGGCCCAGCTGCGTGGGGTTACGCCAGTAAAGAATCTGACAGCTGATTAGAAGAACATATGGTTGGGAAGGACGCACAAGGCAGCTCACTGATGACAACTAGTCTCACCTTCTTCCCACCGTCCTGCAGCCGTGGTGGTCCCCCTGGGCAGGCCGGGCAGGGTGGGCATTCGTCCCGACGTGAGTTTGTGTCGGAGCTTGCGTCTCAGGCCATTGCTCTCGCAGGACTCCTCGTGGGTTAGGGGGCACGATGATGTCTCAAGTGCCAGGTTTCTATTTTATTTTAGCTTATTCTTATTCATTTACTAGTATATTACTTTTCCTGCTGGCTCTGTCGCTCAGAATTTGATAATATATTGCAAAGAGAATTGTCTCTCATCACCCTGGCTGGGCAGGCCCAGAGCTAGGGAGTCCAGAGACCGGCAGTGGGGGGCGAGGGTGGGGGCAGGGTAGGCAAGAGGCTCCTGTGTTGGGATCCCAGCCCTGTCTGTGTCTGTGTCTGTGTGTGTGTCTGTCTGTATCTGCCTGTGTGTGTCTGTGTATATGTCTGTGTCTGTGTGTCTGTCTGTATCTGCCTGTGTGTGTCTGTGTATATGTCTGTGTCTGTGTCTGTGTGTCTGTATCTGTGTCTGTCTGTCTGTATGTCTGTGTCTGTATCTGTCTGTATGTATCTGTCTGTGTGTCTTTGTGTGTCTGTGTGTGTGTCTGTCTGTATCTGTCTGTGTGTGTCTGTGTATATGTCTGTGTCTGTGTGTGTGTCTGTGTGTGTCTGTCTGTATCTGTATCTGTCTGTATGTGTCTGTGTGTCTTTGTGTGTCTGTCTATATCTGTGTCTGTCTGTGTCTGTATCTGTCTGTCTGTGTCTGTCTGTGTGTCTTTGTGTGTCTGTGTGTGTGTGTCTGTCTATATCTGTGTCTGTGTGTATCTGTGTGTCTGTGTCATCTTGGAAGGCTGCTCCGCCATCTTTGACCTGCCTCACAGTCCTCAGCCTCTTGGTGGGAACAGATGTAATGAGTAGGAATTAAGGATAAATTACCTGAGCCGTGCAAAATACATATCTTGCTAAAGAGAGAAAAGAAAAGCAATCCAAACCCTCCCTCCCAGAATCACACCGCAGCGCCTCAGTGCCTTCAAGTCCCGAGCGGGTGGGTCTTTGTGGGACCTTCCCAGGCTCAGGGAAACAGACTGAAAGGTCATTAAGACATGGGCCAAAGGCATTTTTACCCTGCGTGCCTGTCATCGCTGCAAAGACTGGGGAAGTCCTCCGTAAAAGAAGGTGGCGCAGTGGATAAAGCGTCGACCTGGAAATGCTGAGGTCCCCGGTTTGAAACCCTGGGGCTTGCCTGGTCAAGGCACATATGGGAGTTGATGCTTCCTGCTCCTACCCCTTCTCTCTCTGTCTCTCCTCTCTCTCTCTCTCTCTCTCTCTCTCTCTGTCTCCCCTTCTCCTCTCTAAAATGAATAAATAAATAAATGAATAAATAAATAAATAAACAATTGGAAAGGAGAAACAGGATGCAACTGTAACTGTTTGCCACCCACCCGAGAAGGAACCAGCCTCCCTTGAGCAACCAGTGAATGTTTGTTTCTACCTGGGAATGTTTCCCAGGGTGTCCCCAGGGCCAGGCTTGTTTCCAGGAGTTTTCCCTGCACTGCGACTCCCTCTGCCTCCAGGGCCCACCCCTCCCACCTCATCCTCTAGGCCAGGGGGAGTCAACCTTTTTATACCTACCGCCCACTCTTGTGTCTCTGTTAGTAGTAAAATTTTCTAACCGCCCACCGGTTCCACAATAATGGTGATTTATAAAGTAGGGAAGTAACTTTATAAAATTTATAAAGCAGAGTTACAGCAAGTTAAAGCATATAATAATAGTTACTTACCAAGTACTTTATGCTGGATTTTTGCTGTTTGGCAGAATAAATCTTTATATATAAAACAACTTACTATGGTTAAATCTATCTTTTTATTTATACTTTGGTTGCTCTGCTACTGCCCACCATGAAAGCTGGAATGCCCACTAGTGGGCGGTAGGGACCAGGTTGACTACCACTGCTCTAGACTCCCCAGGCTTCCGGGGGTTAATATGGGTAAAGCAAGAACTCTGGTCAGTTAAGGCCCTCACTGATTGGCTCAGTGGTAGAGTATCTGCCCAGTGTGTAGAAGTCTTAGGTTCAATTCCCGGTCAGGGCACAGGGTACACAGGAGAAGTGACCATCTACTTCTCCACCCCTCTCCTGTCCCCTTCTTTTTCTCTCTCTTCCCCTCCTTCTGTAGCCATGCCTCATTTGAGCAAGTTGGTCCCAAGTGCTGAGGATGGCTCCATGTCCTCACCTCAGGCTCTAAAAATAACTCAATTGCTGAGCAACAGCTATTGCCCCAGATGGGCAGAGCATCGCCCCATAGGGGACTTGCCAGATAGATCCCAGTTGGAGCGCATGCGGGAGTCTGTCTCTCTTCCTTCTACACCTCTCACTTAAAAAAAAAAAAAAAGAAAGAAAGAAACAGAACTCTGGCCAGTTGGAGCGACAGAAAAAGGAGGAGCTCCATGTGGGGAGCTGGAAGGAGGCAGGGGGCAAGGAGGTGAAGGGAAGCGATTTTCAGCTTCAGAGGGGACTCCCGAGACCCATTTGCAAGATGGACACCCCACTCAGTGCAATTTCTGCATTTATGCCTCTTTAATGGCCGCGGTAGAATCAATAGAGTGCCTGCTACCTGCTTAATGGTGCGCTGTCAGGTGGCAGCCCAGAGGGCGGGCGGGGTGCGGGCCCCGCGGTCTGACAGACGACCACTGACCGCTGACTTTCTTCATTTTTCTTTCTCCCTCCCCAGGGCAGCCACTGAAGTCCTGGCGGCACTGTTGAAATCCAGTAAGCACCTCTCCTGAAAAGTGGGTCTTCCTTTCCCCTGCGAGTTCGGTGAAAGATGCTCTCCTGTCTCCACAGCTCGTTTCCGCCTTGGAGGGCAGGAGAGCCATTCCAGGGTCCTCAGGGTGAGGTGGGGGAGGGGGTGGCCGGTCCAAGCTCAGGGCTGCGAAGAGAGAGCCAGCATCTCTCACCGTGGGCGTGCCTATCCCTAATGCCATCAAGACCATGGATTCTTAAGCGAGAGAAGGAGAGATAGAGAGACAGACTCTTCCATGCACCCTGACCTGGGTACACCCAGAAACCCCAGTCGGGGGCTGATGATACTCAAATCAACCAAGCTATCTTCAGCGCTTGGGGCCGATGCTTGAACCAACTGAGCCACTGGCTGCAGGAAGGGAAGAGAGGAAGAAGGGGGAGGGGGAGGAGAGAGAAGAAGATGGTTGCTTCTCCTGTGTGCCCTGACCGGGGATTGAACCCGAGATGTCCACACGCCAGGCTGACACTCTATCCCCTGAGCCAACTGGCCAGGGCCAAGACAATTGGTTCTAAAGGGAGTACAGTGTCTGCAGCAGACCTGAAGACCTCTAGCTCCTTCTGACAGGACTGGTGGCCCGTCGGGCCTGTTGGCATAAGCTGCAGGCTCCCATGGGGTTGTCCTGGAGGAGAGAAGGTTAGGACAGTGAGTGCGGAGCGGGATTTCTGTGTTCGGTTCCCTGCTCAGCTCCTGACTCTATTCTTGGGCGGGGGGTGGGGGTGGGGTGGGGGGTTGGGAATTGCTTGAACAGAGTAGATGCTCGTACCAGATGTATATTAAGAGGTTGGCTCCTTTCTTCGTTACTTGAGTAATTGCAAAAGAATAGTTTCAGGGGGGAGGGGTGGGGATGGGATCTGAATAATTTGAGGATTTTTTTTTCCTTGCCTGGTAGCCCGAGTCTAATTGTGTCGGGAGTTGATGCCGTGTGTGCAATGTAATAGGCACCGTGCACTTGGGAGTGAAGAAGTCAGGGCTTAATGTTTTTATTTTTCTCCCTCCTTCCCTCTTCATCTATTTTAATATGGCAGCTTGGAAACCAGCTGCTTCCATTGCGATATTTGTGTCTCTGCAGGGAGCCCGGGGCCTGTGGGTAAGAGGTGAACTTTAATAAAACTTATAAATAAATGAATAAAAAGAAAAACACCTCCTTCCCCCGGCCGTCCGTCTCTGTCAACTCCATGCACAGACAAAGGCCCGTATCACGCAGCGCTTCCCCTCGTGGGGGAAGAACCCTGTGTTCCTTGGGTGTCTCGGAACTCAGTGCAGCCCACACGTCTTCCCCCAGCTTTCCACTGCCGGCACAGCGCAGGCGCTGAGAGAAGTTTGAGGGGGTCAGCGGGGAATTAAGCCCTCCAGACAGAGGGGATAGATACGCATTACCTGCTGGTGATGGGCAGGGAGCGGACTTGCCTCAGGGCTGGTGTCTGGGTGCCCACTGTCCCCCCTGTTCCCTGGGTGCCCCCTGTCATAACTCCAGGTGTTCGATGCAGCAAGATGAGGGGGTTCCTGGACTGCAGGGAGCAGAGGGACCAAGCACAGAGGGCGGGGTGAGCCTGCCTGGGGGCGCTGTGCCTCGGGCAAGTCAACGTCTCCTGTACCCCCATCCCGGGCGTGGCAGGGGAGGCTGTGATATTTCCTGAGAAGGGACACACACCTTTCTGAGCCCATTAGCTCAGGGCTGAGTATCCTGAGTTTATAACGTGCCTGCCCTGTGTGGAAATCAGTCGTCACATGCCCGTTGTTAGCTGTTTCCGTCTGAAACGTGAGGCACAGGGCCGGAGAGGAGAGACCGAGATCCAGGGTGCCTTCCGACGGACTCGCGCGGAGAACAGTGAGCGAGTGTCAGCACCCCGTCTGGCTGAGCTCAGCAGACGGAGCCGGCGGTGCCAGGGGCTCAGCTGGAGGGGTTTCTAGCTTCTGCTCACGCTTCAGAGCTCAGCTCACATGTCCTTTCCTCTGAGAAACGTCCCCTGGCTCCTGAGACCAGGTTAGATGTCCCTCTAGGCTTCCATAGGCCCTCCCATCTCAAGAGCTGCTGTCCATCTCTCTGAGCTGATGCAAACTTCTGCAGGAAAGGGTTACCTCTGCCCGCTTGGAGTTATTTGCACCAGCACAATGAGAAGCCTGAAATAAATATTTGTAGGCTAAAGTTTTATATGAATGAACGATTTCTAATATTTACCTGTATAGAAATGGAAGTATCACCCCATTACTACCTGAATCCAACAGCCCATGCATAGAATCACTAACCTTAGCCTTTGTCATTCTAACCTCTATTTAGCTCAGTTAATGGGCTGTTAGGGAGCTGAGGGCCTGCTGTCCTCCATATGTAAAACAGGCCTGTTTTCCCAATAGAAAGGTGGATAGGGTTACTTGTTAATTCTGCTGAGCTAGCTATTCAGACTCTGGTCTGCGTCTTAAGTTCTGGATAACACAAGAGAGTTGGATGAGAGGTTCTCTGACGTTCTTTCTACCACCAGATAAATACTTGGCCTTAGTGCTCGTCAGGGTTTCTCAGCCTTGACACTCCTGCGTTTTGGACCGGGTCCGTCTTAGTTGTGGAGGTCTGGACCGTGCCTTGCAGGGTACTTATCACCGTCCCTGACCTTCAGTCACCAGAACGCCAGTTGTCATGAACACAGTAGTCACTAGCTGCTGCTATGTCCCCTGGAAGGTCAGAAGGTCAAAACCACCTCCTGCCGAGAATCACCTCCTGCCAATGTGTCTTTGACCACATACATGAGCTGATGCTCACTCAGGTTTCCGATGACCCCGCCCGGAATACCTTTCTTGGTGTTACGTAAAAATGCATGCCCTTCTTGCATAATTGACCTCAAGTTCCCCAGCCTCGGTGTCATTCCTATGGGTTCAGAAGCAGGAAGAACCCCCTGGGGGCAGAAAGTTGTTAGGAGCTGCAGAACTTACTTGGGAGGGGAGCTGGTCTGGAGAGCTGGAAGACTCAGAACAAGGAGAGGAAGTAGGTTTCATACAAGTGCCAACCCCCCTGTGTGAGCCCCAGAGTGCAGCTCAGCAGAGAAGGGGGCTGTATTTAAGCAGCGGAGTCGGTAGTGGATTTGGGGAGGGGCAGTGAGCATACTAGGCTGCAGCCAGGCTGCCGTCTGCCCAGCCTACCCACGGCACTGCATGGCCCAGGGTGGGGGCTGGGGTGGATGGATGGCACCACCCACCCCATCTGGGTTTGCCTTGGCACCCTCTAGTTGCTTTCTGTCGTCTTCCTGCAGAGTTAAGACCAGGCACAGAATGTTAATTCGAATCCCAGGTGAGTTCATGTCAGCTGAACCTAAATGCAGGATGTCAGCGTCTGTCTAAAAATCGGAACCTCACCATCTGGCACCGGTCCCTAGGAATGTTTCCATGAAGCCCGAGCTCCTGAAGGCATGGCCCTTCTCGCTGAGGGGTACCTGGGCCTTGGCAGTAGCTTGGCAGTGCACAGGTTGGCCATGGGAGTGGATCTCTGTAAATGCATCACCAGAGGAGAGCCTTCCTGGGCCAGAAGAAAGACGGAAGGACATATCTGACCTTGGGGACAGTCAGTGTTCCTGTGACAGGGCTGGGCTTGGGAATCTGAGGTCTGTAGGTATCTATCAGGTGGTGGGTGGTTGGAAAGGATCTCCAGTTAGAGGAGAAGCAGGATGGTGGGATCCCCAGGGGACTGGGGAGACTGGGACCCACTCATTATAATAACAAAAAGGGAACGCGCTCCTGGGCTGCACCAGGTCAGTGTTCTGCTACTTAGCTCTCCGTTCCTTCAAGTAGCTGCTGCCGGCGGCCAGGGCGGGATGGGTGGGTATGAACCAAACGTCTCTCGTCCTGTCCCTTCCTCAGCAATAGGAGACATAGTGAGCCCGGAGGTCCTCGGCCTCTTTTCCACTTGTCTCAGCAATGGAGGCTCTTAAACATTGTTTTTACATTGTTGTTCAGTTCGAGGTCCCTGTTGAACGCACAGGAGTTTGAACAGTCTAATCTGAACCTCATGCCTTTTATATTGTATCTGTTCCTCCTCCTCACTCACTCGTGTGCAAAGCCTGCTCCAGTCTCCGGTGTTGGCTGATTTGCCTGTTTGTATGCCTTATCCTCTGCAAAAAAGTGTAGCTGTTTATGAGCAGAACTTAAAGAAACAGCGCAAGCCATTCTTTTCTGCAGTGAAATCCAAACGCCAGACCGGCCCTGTGGCCCTTGTCCTCTGCCTCCACTGTGCTTTTCTCTCCTCCACTGGTAGTTCCATCCCCGTCTCTGTCTCTTCTCCTCTTCTCCTCGTCTCCCCCACCTCTCCCTCTTTCTGTTCACCCCGCAGCGCCTCTTCGTGAGTATTAGGTACAAAGGCAGTTTTGAGAAAGTGCAGCTCTGGGAAGTGGCAGCTGCATTGGCCGCGTGATGATGAGATCGTGCCTGGTCTGCGTGGGTGCCTGCGATGCATCTGTAAATACCGCTTTTTGTGACTTAAAGGTCACAGTCCCACAACAAGGCAACACTGCAGCGCCTCCCAGTTCAGGCCCAAACCTGCATAAGGGGGTGATGGGTTATCTCAGACCGTTCTCCAATGCGAGCACTAGCGTTTAGAGGGGTCCGGAAGTTCGCAGGAGTGGGGGTGGGGGGGAGCATGTTGGGCATAGGAAAGTCAATGAATAAAGGGAGGGAGAATAAAGTCAATGAATAAAGGAGAAAGGAGGGAGGGGAGGGAAGAGAGCTAATGGGAAGTTTGGCAGGAAGAGGAGACTACTCACTGATCTTGAGTTATTGCTCTGGCCGCTGGCTCACACGGACAGCTGTCAGCCTGGTGCTACAGGAGCCTAGTGCCCAGAGCCTGGTCACATGCAGACGCCGTCGTGCATTCTGGGTTGTTTACGGTGGACTTGCGCTCCGCAGCAGCAACCGAAGGGGAGGACCTGACGCCCAGATCCCTGCTGTCTGCTGCAAAGGGCCGAGGGAGGGGCTCTTTCTGCAGTGCACCACCTGAGACTTCTGTAGGAATGCTGGGAGCGCTGAAGGGTTCTCAGAACCCTTAGGGGTTTGGTGACCTGTGGGTCAGGGTGGTTGGCATTGTGGTTCCCGAGATCTTACAATCACACACAAGTGGCGTGGGTCAGTGCGGGGTCCGTGGGGCACGTATGTGCAAGCCGTGTGCCCGCGGGCTCTGGACCTGTCCACCTGCCCTCGGGCTCTGCCCTGCCTCACAAGCACGGTGCCCGGGGTCCTGCCCCCCTCAGGGTGTCATGGACACTTTCTCATTCAGTTTCCACCATGGAATCAGAGTATTCGAGCTGGAAACAGTCTTCAAGGTTGCTTAGTGCAGTATTCAAACTTCTTGTATTTTCTTTTAATAGAGAGCTCAGAGCCCTGTCTGTCCACCTCCCATCGATTTTCCTGCCAGGTGGCCTCTGAGACATTCACGAAAATATAGGTTCTCCCGAGAACCTAGAAGGCTATTGATCTTTTTTAAATTGAAGCATATTTGACATATAACATTGTGTAAATTTAACAAGGGTTGATTTGATACGATTACATACTGAGATACGAGGGCCACTATAGCGATAATTAGCCTCTTCTCCACCATGTCACACCATTATCATTTCTTCTTAGTGGCGGGAATAATTAAGATCTCGTCTCTTAGCAGATTTGGTGATTATAATACAAAATTGTCGTCTGTATCCCAGAAACCTATTGATCTCATCCACCTCATCCTCATTGTCACATGGGGAAACTGAGGATCACAGAGAGAGAATGAACCACCCAGCTCAGTGACGGTTTCCTGTCCAGCTAACACTGGCTCCTTACTTAAGCCCCGGCACAAACATCTGTGTCAAGGGTTTTCTCTGAATGCCACCCGGCCCCAACCTCTGCCCAGCACTGGGTTCCCTGTCAAACCTCATCACAGACCCCTGCATTTGTACTTCTGAGAGCTAACTATACTGAAACCGATGATTCTTGTATTTTTGCATAAGTGTACAGCTGTATGTATTTTTGTGTATGCACATATGTAATTTTCCCACTTGGTATAGCCCCTGAGGGCTGGGGTCCCTAGCATAGCCTACACCTCACACTGAACTGTGCCCAGAGGAACTGTTGACATATTAATGTTGACTAAGGGAAGGTTCCAGTTTCCTGGCTCAAGCTCCATACATTTGCTTTCAATATACCTTAGTGAAGAGGCCAACCCAATTCCTGTCTCCGGAAAGAATCAAATTGTGGCGTGATTATAGATCCGATGACTCTCCTTGTACCACAACTTCAGGAGAAGCAAACAATCTATTTCCGGGATGAGCCAAAAACCTGCTTCAAATAATATTGATAGAGTTTTGCGTTTGTCACATCACGATGGACTGCCGTGATCGACTTTGTAGGAATGCAAACTAGCAAGCTCCATCCATCACACAGTGCGGTGGAGATGACAACACAGTATCTGCTGTTTATTGAGTTCTTAGCAAGTCAGCTGGTGTGTATGCATTCAGTCTGTGCAGGAGACCTTCTGATCCCCAGTTTACAGGTGCAGGAATTTAGGCTGGGAAATCTTAAGAAATGCACACAGCCTGTGGACTGAAGAGTTTACCTGCTGATCTCTCGGTCCCTGGGACCTGAGCTCTATGCTACCAAGAACTGATTCAAGAGGGTAGATTTGTTTTTCCAGCTTCAAGAAGATAAGACCAAAAGCTGAAAGGAAGCTCAGTGACACTTTCTAAGTATTAGAAGGATTTGGGGGACAGGTGCGCCTGTCTTTTAATTCTTTAAAAAAGAGCATGATGAGGCCCTGGCCGGTTTGCTCAGTGGTAGAGCGTCGGCCTGGCATGCGGAAGTCCTGGGTTCGATTCCCGGCCAGGGCACACAGGAGAGGCGCCCATCTGCTTCTCCACCCCTCCCTCTCTCCTTCCTCTTTGTCTCTGTCTTCCCCTCCCGCAGCCAAGGCTCCATTGGAGCAAAAGATGGCCCGGGCGCTGAGGATGGCTCCATGGCCTCTGCCCCAGGTGCTAGAGTGGCTCTGGATGCAACAGAGCGACGCCCCAGATGGGCAGAGCATCGCCCCCTGGTGGGCGTGCCGGGTGGATCCCGGTCGGGCACATGCGGAAATCTATCTGTCTGCCTCCCCGTTTCCAGCTTTAGAAAAATACAAAAAAAAAAAAAAAAGAGCATGATGAAGTCCACCCCATATAAGCATCTGAATGGGACCCGGCAGGAGGTGCCTCACACTGTGGGCAGCTGTGTGAGGGCCCGTGTCTCCGCTGTGAGCCTCAGCATCTGAGGTGGTCAAGCCGAGGAACAATGAGGTGGGTGACCCAGCGGAAGGGAACAGGGCAGGAAGAACCTCAGTCTCTTGCTACACCAGCCACGCTCAAACTTGGAATGTGACTTTTTTCCCTTTGGCTTAAAGTTCTCACCTCTCTCACCAAATGTTTTTGTCTTTTGCATAAGTACATAACACATTTTTTAAAAGGTGTTAGTTCAAAGAATACTACTTATTCCCTTTGCTTCCCTTTCCTGCCCACCTTGTCGGACCCCATCGTTCCGCAGGCTGAAGGGGACAGGCTAGAGACAGCAGCGCATGTAGTTCCTCTTCCTGCCAGGTGGTGGTGCTGTTCTTTTAGTTATCTTAGCCGCGCTACTCCAATATTTATTTTAGGTGAGTAATTTGTTTATCAGGAGGTTATTTTAATCTAATTTTGGCCATATTTGCTCTTCCACACTATCTGTGCCTCCCAGCGTTAGCAGCTTGCAAGTCTTGAAGGAAATGGGCGGAAGATGGTCTCAAAGGCATTTGCTCAGCCATTATTTAAGGGAGTTGGGAGGAGGCAGGGTGAGTGGAGCCGGGTGTTGGAAAAGCCTCTGGAATTTGTTGCGTTCCCAGGGATGTTAGCAAGATTGAACAGGATTTAGAGGCCAAGGAGCTCTCCAGCAGCAACTTTGGTGAGGGCGGCTGTTGGTAAACAGCAGCAAATCTGGTAGTTACCTCTCCCCAGCTCCCTCTCGCCTTTCTAATAGTCCACATCTTCCTCACCTTCACTGCCAAGGTCAAAGGCAGCCCTTGAATGCCTGTCTGCCTTTCTACAGTCCACCACATACCTCATCCCATTCAATAAATGTAATGAACTGTTTCCTGTGAGCCCTCAAGGAATTGGGAGGAGGGTGGGAGAAAATGACTGTTTATAAGGATACCTTCAGTGAATACTGGTGATAACCTTAATTCTAGAGCACTGACACTTGCCAATTTGCATACGGGGAAGGTGCACTTCAGGGAGGTGAATGATTTCCTCCCAGACCCACAAAGAGGAAGCGGACAGCTAACATTGGGACTCAGTTGTGACTGTCTCCAAAGCAGAAAACGTTTATATTTTAAAGATGATCCCCACCTACCACTTGGAGCCTGAGACATGGACTGTGGTGGGCTGTGTAGCTTTAAATAGATTCTTTGTCATTGCACTTGACTTCAGATTGATTTTTCAAAAACTAGAGGACTACCTAGAAAGAGTGGTTTGAGAAACCTTTATTAGAAGAAACTTTTTTCTTCCTTTTTTTTTTTTTTTTTTTTAAAGAAAGTGAAGTCTTATTAGGAAATGACACATTCAAAGCAGAGAGAACGGGAGCAGAAGTGGGAGCCCCCCATGAATGACAGCCCGTCTCTCCCGGGTCAGCTCCGGTCTCCCTGGCTCTTGACTGGCACTGGGACCCTTCTGCAGAAGTTCCTTGGGGCTCGAAGGAATCCAGTTGGAAAACCTCTAAAATTTTCTCCTAGGATATCTTTTTATTTATTAATTATTTTTTACAGAGACAGAGAGAGATTCAGAGAGAGGGATAGACAGGGACAGACAGACAGGAACAGAGAGATGAGAAGCATCAATCATTAGTTTTTCATTGCGCGTTGCAACACCTTAGTCGTTCATTGATTGCTTTCTCATATGTGCCTTGACCGCGGGCCTTCAGCAGACCAAGTAACCCCTTGCTGGAGCCAGCGACCTTGGGTTCAAGCTGGTGGGCTTTTTGCTCAAACTAGATGAGCCCGCCCTCAAGCTGGCGACCTCGGGGTCTCGAACCTGGGTCCTTCCACATCCCAGTCCGATGCTCTATCCACTGCGCCACCGCCTGGCCAGGCTTTCCTAGGATATCTTCAGAGCTCAGTCTGTTGTCTGAGATTACATTTAGAGATGGGCAGAGGCGCCGCTTAGGCAGTTTGGAAAGTGCGTCTGTTTTTACCGTGTGCTGGTCCTGAGGAAGTGCTAATGAATTTTGATTCAGAAAAAAAAAAAAAGATCCAAAATGTTGTATTCATCCTCAAGCCCCAGTCAAGTGACTTTGGAGTCTCTTGGGATGAAGGTGCCTGATGAGACAGGACTGATTGGACGAGGAGGGTCAGCTTCCAGTGGGAGTCAGAGTGCTTGGCAGGATGGCGACCCACTTCCTCAACCTGACCAGTGCGTGCAGTGACGCCCACGCACAGCCGCGGAGGGTGGCATTGAGTGTTTCCTCCTTGACCCAGACTTGACCTCACGAATACTGTGATACGACACGAGCAGCCCCGCGTCTGGCCCCCAGCAGCATGCTGTCCTGGAAGCAGGCGGTCCTCTTCTCCGGCACTAGTTTAACTATTGATAGTTCTATTTGCAGGACCTTTTTTTTTTTTTTTTTTTTGGTCCGGCCTGACTGTCTGCCTGTAGGTGTGGGGCATGGTGTTGCTTTGACAACAGTGTGGATGTGTGCAGGGAGGCTCGGGGTCATGTATGAAGGTGGTGAGTGTTTGCTCAAAGCTCAGACCTCTCACTCTCTGAGGAGATGAGATGCAGTAGAGAGCGGTGTTTGCACAGAAGTCCTGGTGCTGGCTCTCGTGAGACTGTGGATGCAAGTTGTGGCCACACTGGGCATCTTCCTTAACCCTGTGCTACACTATCCTCATCCATAAAGCAGGGAAAATGATACCTTCCAAGGATAAGGAGTAAGATGGAAACAAGACAATGCACATGTAAGGGAGTTGAGTGCTAGGTCTTAGTAAGTCTCTCTGAAGATCATCTCTCATTGTATTATCACCACCGCTTGGAAAATCCTGGGAGTTTCAGGAATTAGCCACACATGGGCATCAAGCTCTTGCAGCGCAAATAACGCTCCCTGAGCTCTGGATGATAGAGGCACGGTCGTTTTCAAGTGTCTGTCTTCCTTCTAAAAACCCTTTTCTGCCACAGGAGTGAGTAAAGTGATGGATGTGGTAGAGTCAGGCTGTTGATGTGACCCCCAGGCGCTTGCTACGTTTTCATTCTGGGGCATTGGGAGTTAATGCCCAGGATGGCTGAGCTCTCAGTGTTTGAGGTTTGAGAATGTGTATCATCCCGGCATAGCGAATGCCTGGCGATGGACTGACAGTGATGAAGTATTGCAAAGATTTAAAGAGATGGACAAAAAGATAAATAACGCGTGGCTCTCAGGGCGTATGGTAGCCTCCTCATCACATTCAGGATCGGCCGTATGATTGTTTGTGTACGCCCAGGAGTAAGCGGGGTGTTCTAATAATAGCAGTTTAGAATGCACCTTCTTATGCATGCTCTCATTTAGCCTTCGCTGTAGTCCTGCGAGACAGGTAAGTATCTACACACTGAACTGTGCTCTAGCAGTGGTCCTCAGCGAGGGTGACTTTGCTGCCGAGGGAACATTTAGCAAGGTCTGGTTGCCACATCTGGGGGCCCGGGGGGGGGGGGGGAGATATGCCCTTGGCATTGGGTGGGTAGAAGGCAAGGTGGTGCTAAATATGCTGCAATGCATGGGACAACCCCATCCCCCACCTGCCCCAAGAAACACTATCCAGTCCCAGATGTCAGCAGTGCAAGTCTGGGAACGTGTTCCACAGAGAAAAGACGGAGGCTCTAAGAGGCTGGCTGGCTTGCGCAAGATTGTGGCAAACAGACTTGGCACCTGGGCTCTGAAAACCACCCCTTCATGTCACTACCAGAGGGTTATAAATATGTCACTCTTTAAAAAAGAAACAGAGCAGTTTTCATTTTTCAATAAAATCCTTTGCAGAGCCCGTGCACATCAACAGGAGTCAGTCGTGCTGCTCTGGGGGTAACGTGGGGTTGGACACCCCGCTCAGCCTCTTCCTTAGCCCTCCCCCCATCCTAGGGGCACACAGCACGGCAGCTACTGTCCCTCCCCCTCCACAGACCCCTTTGGGCGCCCTCAGACCTTCTGGATCTCCCAGCAGCCAATGCGTATTCTGAGGGGATGAGAACATCCCAGCTGTGTTTCAATAAGATGCGGTGAGCATTGGGGGGACGCAGAAGGCCTAGGGGCCAAATAGGAGGCGTTGCTGGCCAGTCCAGAGGACTGCAGGGGTCACAAGTGAGAGGCATCGAAGGAAAATGAGGAAGCTCCAGGCTCAGCGTTCTGATTACATAGCAGTGTGCTATCTATCGGTCGACGTGGGCAGCGGGCAGCAGCAATGCGGCCGGTGCTCTGCTCATTCCCTCGCTCCGTGTGCACGCAGGGTCCGGGGGCAGCACGCAGCACGCAGCACGCAGGGACCGGGGGCAGCACGCAGGGTCCGGAGGCAGCACGCAGGGTCCGGGGGCAGCACGCAGGGTCCGGAGGCAGCACGCAGGGTCCGGGGGCAGCACGCAGGGTCCGGAAGCAGCACGCAGGGTCCGGGGGCAGCACGCAGCACGCAGGGTCCGGGGGCAGCACGCAGCACGCAGGGTCCGGGGGCAGCACGCAGCACGCAGGGTCCGGGGGCAGCACGCAGGGTCCGGGCGCAGCACGCAGGGTCCGGGGGCAGCACGCAGCACGCAGGGTCTGGAAGCAGCACGCAGCACGCAGGGTCCAGGGGCAGCACGCAGGGTCCGGAAGCAGCACGCAGGGTCCGGGGGCAGCACGCAGGGTCCGGAGGCAGCACGCAGGGTCCGGGAGCAGCACGCAGGGTCCGGGGGCAGCACGCAGGGTCCGGGGGCAGCACGCAGGGTCCGGGGGCAGCACGCAGGGTCCGGGGGCAGCACGCAGGGACCAGGGGCAGCACGCAGGGTCCGGAGGCAGCACGCAGCACGCAGGGACCAGGGGCAGCACGCAGCACGCAGCACGCAGGGTCCGGAGGCAGCACGCAGCACGCAGGGTCCGGAGGCAGCACGCAGCACGCAGCACGCAGGGTCCGGAGGCAGCACGCAGCACGCAGGGTCCGGGGGCAGCACGCAGCACGCAGGGTCCGGAGGCAGCACGCAGCACGCAGCACGCAGGGTCCGGAGGCAGCACGCAGCACGCAGCACGCAGGGTCCGGAGGCAGCACGCAGCACGCAGCACGCAGGGTCCGGGGGCAGCACGCAGCACGCAGGGTCCGGGGGCAGCACGCAGCACGCAGCACGCAGCACGCAGGGTCCGGAGGCAGCACGCAGCACGCAGCACGCAGGGTCCGGAGGCAGCACGCAGCACGCAGCACGCAGCACGCAGGGTCCGGGGGCAGCACGCAGCACGCAGCACGCACAGACTGGCAGGCGATGTCTGCAGCCCCGTGCCAGTTGGTTTCCCTGTGGTCCACATCGCGTGTCCGTGCTCTGGCCGGAAGCAGGCAACGCCATCGACGGACGGGTGTCTCACATGTTGAGGGGCAGAGAAAGGCAGGTGGGGAAAGGCTCGGTTGGTCGGTCTCCTTCCTGGTATAAATCCCGGCTTTCTTTACGTGTCGTCCTCTGGTGAGTCCACAGTGGGAACGGCCGGGTAGAACCGGGTGGAAGGTTTTCTGCAGGGACTCAGAAAGGATGGTGGTTTGCACTGGGGCTTAGCAGTGCGTTTTTCCCTAGAAAACTAGGAAATTTAGGAGTAGGTAAAGATGATCTTTACGAGGGGCTTTCTTGCAGAGATGTGGAAAACATACCACAAAAGTGAAGAGGGAGAACCTTTCGGCCTGACACACTCCGGGCTTCTGCTCCACCTGCTGTGATGGACCGCAAAGTGGTGCAGGTCACGCTTCCGTCCGTCCGTCCATTCGCGGCTCCCCCTCCCTTTCTTTACCTGGCTTCCCTCCCAGCTCCTGTCCTTTGCCCTCACCAAGACGAGGCCTTCCCACTTGTCACACTCTTGGGATTTCTAGAGAGTCTGTCCCCAGATCTCTGCATCCTGATTCCTTCCTGTCATTCAGGTCTCAACGGGTCTTCTTCCCGGACCACCCACTCTGAAGTAGCCGGCCCACTTAGTCACTCTAGCATCCCTGTTTTATTCTCACTAAAGCACTTGTCACTATCTGAAATTGCCTAATTTTTTTCTTTGTGTGTGTGCCCATCTGGATCTGCAGTTCCCCCACTTCCTCGTAGGAATACCAGCCCGCTAACAGCAGAGACTTTGCCTGTCTCACCCCATCTTGTACCCCCAGTGTCTACGGTAGTACCTGGCACGCACTAGCACACAGTAGTTGCTAAGTGAGTGTTTTTTGAATGAATTGGCGGTGGTGCCTGGAATTTGGGTGGATGAGCATGGTCTGGGTTGATAATTTCATATGTGTCTCGCCACAGCAGGACCAAGTGTTTCTGTTTGTTTGCATATGCAGAGCAAACCTCTTAAGTGATCATTCTTGTTGGGAAACAGCTCATTTTAGAGACTTTTCAAACTAACACTTTTTAAAAATCCACATTTTTTTCAAATCTAGCATGTTATTGACTTTAAAATGCCCATACCTCCATTTTTGAGAGAGAGAGAGACAGAGACAGAGAGAGAGAGATGAGAAGCATTAATTCTTTGTTGAGGCATCTTAGTTGTTCATTGATTGCTTTTCATATGTGCCTTGATGGGGGGGGGGCTACAGCAGAGCTAATGATCCCTTGCTCAAGCCAGCGACCTTGAGCTCAAGTCAACAGCCTTGAGATCATGTCCATAATCCTGCACTCAAGCCAGGGACTCCATGCTCAAGCTGGCAAGCCTGCATTCAAGCTGACGAGCCTGTACTCAAGCCGATGACCTCCGGGTTTCAAACTGGGGACCTCAGTGTCCCAGGTTGATGCTCCATCCACTGTGCCACCACCAGTCAGGCTAAGATGCCCCATTTTTTATGTGCCATTAAGAGTGGAAAAACATTGCCAGTCATAACAGAAACACCGTTGCTGGTAAGAAGCACCTTCATTTTGGAAATGTTAAATGTGAAAAACACATGGCTTAGAATCAGTAAGGTACAAGATGTGACTGACTCCTTACATGGGCTGCAGAGTGCGGAATCGGAGGAGGTGGAGCCCGGAGGATGTGACATTGCAGCCTGATGCCCTCCCGTGGACACGGGCTCCTCTGAGGACTGGACATAGAGCTGGGGTGTGCAGGGGAGGAAAAAGATGGGGTTTTGGAGGCACTTCTGAGAGTGGAGAAATGTCTATGGTTTGGGAATGTGTCAGTGGAAAGGTACTTAAAGGACTTGGTGATTTAAAAAACAAAAACAAAACCAAAACGTAGATGAGTCTAGATTTAAAACTGCTCTGAAGGATGGAGCGTCTCTTAGCCTGCTCAGCCTCTCTTTCCAGAGCTTAGGAAAAACATCTTTAATTTTATGAAGGCAGTCACTGGGAAAACAAGATTTGCCTGAAACCTGAATTTGCTTTATAGCCACGTTCCCTGAAATGCATCTATTCTACAAAGAGGGGAGAAGAAAACATACCTGCAAGCTAATTCTATATCATTATTCTTATTTGAGCTAATAATAATTGCATATAATTTCCATTACCAGTGACATTAAGATTAGTTGTATGTCAGCACATAGATGGCTGCCGTTCCTTTGTGGGTTGGCCACGGCTAGAGAGGGGCCCAGGGAGAGCTGAGTCACCCCCATCTTCCGACCGCATTTCACTTGCGTTCGGGACCTGCTTCTGGGCTTGGGTGTCTGGATGCCTCTTACTCATCCCCTCCAATGACTGGAAGAACCATAGGCCATTTATTTTAACCTTCAAGGCTTCTTGAGTTTCCTATTAAAAATCAACCCTTGCCCTGGCTGGATGCTCAGTTGGTTAGAGCATCATCCTAAAGCACAGAGGTTGCTGGTTCAATACTTGGTCAGGGCACGTACAGGAGCAGATCGATGTTCTTGTCTCTCTCCCTCTCTCTCTCTATTTCCTGTCTTGCTAAAATCAATCAATCATAATAAAAAAAAATTAAAAGATCAACCCTCACCACAATTTTTGGGGCCTGGGAGGAAGGGAGGGGCGGAGAAAATGGACGAGGGAGGTTGAGCGGAGGGATGACCCAGGTGAAGTTTGGCTGAAAGTGTCTCCCGCCAAAGCCCCTGAGGTTTATGTCTCCACTGGCTTTGTCTCCATTAGCCTCTCAGAACTCTTCCTGAAAAAGCCAGTTCCCCTGCTAACAGGCCAAGGTCTTTTTCTCGGTGGACAGCAGTGCATACTGCCCTAACCAGCGGCAAGAGCTTGGGGAACAGCAACCTGGGATATCGGCTTGGAGGCAGCTGTGGGTGCCCTTTGACTCCTAGAGACATCACTTATAAGCTCTGCGGACTTCGGTTAATTTCTCTCCCTGTCTTCATTTGTAAAAGTAGAAAAATAAGGCTTATCTCAAAGCTTTTCCATGAGATAAATGAGATAATCATGTAAAATGATTAGCCCAGCACCCAGCACACCGGAAGCCATCAGTAAATAAATGCTCCGTAACTGTAACTGGTGTTAGGCTGGCAACCAGGGCAGCTCCTTGTTCACATAACTCCATCTAGAAGGCTGGATAAAAGTCTCCTTTGTCTCGAATATCTTCTGTATGGACTCCTGGAAAGACCACTGAAATAATCTGTTGCAAAGAGTAACAAGTATGTTGCTTCGTGAAGTTAGAGTCACCATTATCTTGATATTTAATAGCGTCTCCAAAGGCAGAGTTCAGGGGTGGAATGTTTAGGGCAGTGGTAGTCAACCTGGTTCCTACCGCCCACTAGGGAGCGCTCCAGCTTTCATGGTGGGCGGTAGCGGAGCAACCAAAGTATAAATAAAAAGATTTAACTATAGTAAGTTGTTTTATAAAGATTTATTCTGCCAAACTTAGCAAAAATCCGACAAAGTACTTGGTAATTATTATTATATGCTTTAACTTGCTGTAACTCTGCTTTATAAATTTTATAGAGTAAAGTGACTTCCCTACTTTATAAATCACCATGACTGTGGAACCAGTGGGCAGTTAGAAAATTTTACTACTAACAGAGATACAAGAGTGGGTGGTAGGTTTAAAAAGGTTGACTACCCCTGGTTCAGAGTGTGGGTGCTGAAGTGGGGTCTTCAGTGGGGGTCCTGACCGACAGCAGACAGTGTTGGTGGGATAACTGCTCAGGGCTGGGGGACACAATGAGGAGAGTGTTTAGAAGCAAACCTTGGAGAGTAAACGGGAGTTCAATAAGCCAGTTGAGGGGTCTTCTATTCTGGGAAAGGGGCTGCCACCATGAAAAGGATTCACTGAATTGTTGGTAGTTCACATGAATGGATTTTCATGGTGTTGCTGAAACGAGAATGCTCCTAATCTCTCTGGGCAAGAGTTTCTTGGGCTGGCGATGTGTATGCTGTGTGTCTGAGGGTGATCTGCGTTCTGAAGAATGGAAGGGGCCTGAAATCTTGTATGTACAGCATTCTTACTCAGATATGCCTTATCAAAAGCGAGAGTGGGCTATTAAACACTTAATCCTGACCCATCAAGGGGGTCTTAAGGGCCCAAACCAGTCTTGTAAAAGCGCTATATCGTATTGAGGCCCAACTGAAGTACATTTTGCCAGAGGGAACTGTAAAGGTGTACCTCACGGACGCTGTCTGTAAGAACAGCTGGGATAAAGGGGGTATGATCTTTACTGTGTTTTATTGAGGTATCTGAGGACCAACAGACAGCAACATGGTAACCAGTTAGGGTATGAGGTCTATGACATTACATGGGGATTGAAGAACCTTGAAATTATAAATTTTACTTCTTTGAAAGTTTTCCTTGGACTGCTCTTACTGGAGAAAGGTGTGCAAAGCTAGGATGTTGTTTCCATGGGGAAGGTCATTACTATTTATTGAGCACATACTTAGTGCCGGGGGGGCTGTGCTAGGCATTCAATGGTCTTACAAGGCTGATGCTTTAATTTTCTGTCTCTTGCTTTAATATTTGAAGATGGTAGAAATATAGTTCAGAAAGGCTAAGTCACCTCATTGCGATTACCCAAACCAGGAAGTGATAGAGCTAGAATTCAAATTGCAGCTGCGTGACCCTGCAGTTCCTGTTCTCGCATGAGTCTGTCAAAAGGAATATGTTCATATCCTGAGCATGTGGCACGTAGTTGTCCATGATAATTGATGGGAAGTTGGGATAATAAATAGATGACAATTATAAAAGGCAACAGGTATCGAGCTATCGGCTTTAGGTGTCATCGTGTTTGATTTTCTTAACAACTCCAGGCGGGAGGGATTCTTCCTCATTGCTTTTCAGACAGAGATAGAGGGATGGAGTTGTGAGGTAACACGCTCAGGGGCGTGCAGCTGGAAGGTGCAGGGCTCAGGGCCATGTGCACGGCCTCCAGGAAGGACGCTGGCTGCTGTAGCCCGCCCACCCGCTATGGAGCAGGCTTAGCAAGGCCTTGAAGGGCACCTGAGCCCCTGAGCCTGCTAAAGGCGACCGCAGAGGTCCGCACGAGTGGGCACGTCCCCTTCCCAGAGCTGTGGCTCTCCGGGCGTCCAGCTCCTGACTCCACTGCAGGTCCCCACAGTTCCTCAGAGTTCATTGTAGAAAATGTGAGGGAGAAAAGCCACAAAAAATCCCAAATCAGATCGAAAAGCTCTAAAGCAAATAGAACCCCCCCCCCCCATCCTCCTCTGCCATAGGTACTACTGATATCTTGAAATACTCCCTTCCAGGTTTTTTTTTTTCTTTTTATCTATTGTAAAGGTAAAATGGGGCTCAATCATATTTCAGACTGAGAATTAGCTACAGACGGACCCTGGGAGGATACTTACTATCTGGAGAGGGAGGTAGAAATAGTAGATGGTAAGAGGGTCAGTCGGAGGTGGGGACAAGCGTGAGTTCATGGATTCGCCAAAGGAAAGCTGACCAGATGAGACCGTCAGCAGGGTGCCCCTAGGGAGGGGCTGTGCGGACAGGTCACCGAGAATGCCTGGGTGACGGAGGAGGATTGGGGTGGGGTGTCACAGCCCTTAGAAGTCCTCCCTGTTCATCCCACCCCTATATTCTTGCTAGTTTAAGATAAACCAAATCTACTTAGGGAATTTAAAATAATAAAATTTTTATTTTTAAATTAAGAAACATGGCCCTGGCCAGTTGGTTCAGTGGTAAAGTGTCAGCCCGGTGTGTGGGAGTCCTGGGTTCGATCCCTGGTCAGGGCACACAGGAGAAGCGGCCATCTGCTTCTCTGCCCCCACTCCTCTCTCTCTCTTTTTCTCTCTCTCTCTCTCTCCCTCTCCCTTTTCTCCCCTCCTGTCCCATAGCCATGGCTTGAATGTCTTGAGCAATTTGACCCCGGGCACTGATGATGGCTCTATGGCTTTGCTTCAGGCACTGCAATGGTTCTGTTCCAAGCAATGGAGCTGTACCCCCAGATGGACAGAGCATCGGCCCCTAGTGGGCTTGCCAGGTGGATCCTGGTCCAGACACATGCGGGATTCTGTCTCTGCCTCCTTGCCTATCAATAATAATAGTAAAAAAGAAACAGGCCCTGGCCGGTTGGCTCAGTTGATAGAGCATAGGCCTGGCATGTGGAAGTCTCGGCTTCAATTCCCAGCCAGGGCACACAGAAGTGACCATCTGCTTCTCCACCCTTCTCCTTCCCTCTTTTCTCTTTCTCTCTCTCTTCTCCTCCCGCAGCCATGGCTTGATCGGTTCAAGCACATAAGCCCTGGCCCCAGGCACTAAGGATGGCTCTGAGGAGCCTCTGCCCCAAGCGCAAAAACTAGCTCAGTTGCATTGGCCACAGATGGGGTTACTGGGTGGATCCCAGTTGGGGCTCATGTGGGAGTCTGTCTCTGTATCTCCCCTCCTCTCACTTGGAAAAGAAGAAAAAAAAGAAAAGGAAACAGGATTTTCCCCCCTAAGAATCTTAGGAGGAAGCCATTTATGTAAGCAAACTAAAGGGCAGCCGGTCTTTTTTGAAAAGAATTGGGGGACTGGGAGCCCCCTTCCGCCCCTATCCCTGAGCTCACCCCAGACAATGTTTGAAACATCTCATTTTTCCTTCACTGTTTGGGTTCCCTTGGAGAAGCGTGTTTTCTGCTCAGACCTTCCGGAATTCCTCCAAGGAGCTGACCGCAGTGACTCGCGTTCCATCCTCTGGCTTCTCTCTCCGTGTGTTCTTCCTCAGTGTGATGAATCTCCTCTGGTCAGATTTTAGACAAGTGTGGACTTTTCCAAACTCCTGGAGCTGGAGCCGTTCTGGAGGAGGACTGACTGGGTGGGGCAGTGGGCGGTAGAGCAGAGGTGCAGCTCTTTTAGGCAGTATTAGTAAACATGAAAGCTTATTGAGGATTACTAGGAAATCATGAATAGGTCATTGGGATCTGATAAGGGATTTTTTTCTCTCAGAAAATTAAAGATTTTTCCCCCTATTATCCCGTCTTACCCCCTAAAAGCATGAAGGTCATTAGGATAACACCCTTAAACAGATAAAAGGCAGACGTCCTAACCGCCCGCTGCCCACGGGGCCCCTGGGCACTGTGTTTGCCATTCTGGTATCTTTTCAGCAGACGATTCTTTCCTTTAATACCTCCTACTTAATCATCAATTTTCTTCTAAGCATCAGATACTGGGCAGGCTGAAACCTCATTCCGGCAGTAGAGAGCTCGTGAGTGCTCTGTGGCCAGGACTGGCCAAGGAGAGAAAGATTTCTTGATACAGAAGAATAATTCATTAGAGGAAGTAATGAAGGCAATTTAAACCTTCCACAAACATATCACCCAGTGAATAAAGCTCATCACTCTCGGTTCGGGGCCACGGCTGAGTGAAACGTTGAAAAAGGCGAAAAGAAAAAAAATCCACTGAAAAAATGGGTCAAAAATCTCAGTGTGGCTCAGTCAAGCCTGACAATTTAGAATTTGACAAACAAGCAGGGGGAAAAAATTTGTTAATTTTAAGAGAAAACCCTTCCAGCATAAAGCACTGAATTTTTATGTTATTATTTTCTTTTTTCATTCATGAGCACTTACATGGTCTGAGGGAAAAATCCGACTTTGAGCTGAAATTTGTGCTTCTCCAATTACAGCTCAGGGGATCGCTCTTAAACCCACTCAGCCAGAGGCATTATTGTCAGAGAACCAGTGTGAACAGATTGGATAATGGAGAACTCCAGTGATGGGCGGGGCAGAGCTGCGAGGATTGGGCATTGGTGCCCAGACTGAGAGCCGGCTGGGTCGCGTCCTGCAGACTGGGAATCTCCCGGGCGAGGCTGAACAGGCGCAGCACCCTGGAGCTCCAGGATTTCACATGACCGGGGCGGGTATTAGTACCGAGAGGGGTCTCTTAGACTCCTGCCCCCACCCTGTGTTTCTCCAAAGAGAACTTCAACTCTATCTTAGGAAAATTATGAAATCATCCACTTATCCCGTGAGATGGGTCTCACGAGAGGTCTCAACCACAATCATTCAGCTAACAAAGGGAAATCAATCATTGTGTTAAAGATGTAAAAGAGGTGAAGGAACCATGACAGGTGACAGCAGCTCTCCGCCAGGTGTCAGAAAGCCCGCTCCACATCATCCCGCTGGGCACCTTCCCACCTCTCCCTGCACTCTGCAGTGCCCGGCTCCTCACTCACCACCCTCCACCCTCTCCCTGCACTCTGCAGTGCCCGGCTCCTCACTCACCACCCTCCACCCTCTCCCTGCACTCTGCAGTACCCGGCTCCTCACTCACCACCCTCCACCCTCTCCCTGCACTCTGCAGTGCCCGGCTCCTCACTCACCACCCTCCACCCTCTCCCTGCACTCTGCAGTGCCCGGCTCCTCACTCACCACCCTCCACCCTCTCCCTGCACTCTGCAGTGCCCGGCTCCTCACTCACCACCCTCCACCCTCTCCCTGCACTCTGCAGTGCCCGGCTCCTCACTCACCACCCTCCACCCTCTCCCTGCACTCTGCAGTGCCCGGCTCCTCACTCACCACCCTCCACCCTCTCCCTGCACTCTGCAGTGCCCGGCTCCTCACTCACCACCCTCCACCCTCTCCCTGCACTCTGCAGTGCCCGGCTCCTCACTCACCACCCTCCATCCTCTCCCTGCACTCTGCAGTGCCCGGCTCCTCACTCACCCTCCACCCTCTCCCTGCACTCTGCAGTGCCCGGCTCCTCACCACCCTCCATCCCCTTGCTGGGCAGCCTGGACTGCGGAGAATTCCTTTGTTGAACTGCCTCAGTCCCCTGATATCCATTAACGGGCTTCCATCCTCTGGAGGAAAAACACGCGATGGCTGTCTTACATGGGACGGCCTTTCTAGTGTTCCATCTCACTCAGTGTCTTTTCCTTCCCGACAGAAACCTTACAGTTTGCTCAACCCAGGGACATGTCCTGAGTCCACTGAGACGTATGGAAGAATGGAAACCAGTTTCTCTTCCTCTTCCTTTCTTTCTCCCATACACAACTATATTTTTTTCCTAAAGAATAAGTTTCATTTTCACACTCCAATTCTAAATTTCCTAAAAACAATGATACTCTCTCCCATAACCACCGTTTATCGAAATCTAACATACATTGATGCAATACCACCAGTTAATCTCCAGGCCTCGTTCAAATTTTATCAATTGCCTTTAGAATTTTTTTTAAAAAATTATTTATTAATTTGAGAGAGAAAGGAAGGGAGAGAGAGACAGACAAGCAGAAACGTCAACTTGTTTCTGTACGTGCCCTGGAATCGAACCCGCGACCTTGGTGTATCGGATGATGTTCTTATCCAACTGGGCTACCCGGTCAGGTTATCAATTGCAAGGGTGGAAAACATGCTTTGTGGCCCAGGATATAAGTTTTAATTAGGTATTGTTCTTAAGTGTCATATATTTTTAGTCTCCCTTAGCTCAATTCCTCAGTCCTTTTTTTTTCTTCCTGCCTTTCATGGTCTTGACACTTTTGAAAGGTATAGATCAGGTATTTTGCAGCATGTCCCTCATTTGGGGTTTGCCAGTTTTTCTCCTGGTTGAATTCAGCGCACGCATTTTGGGCAGGAATGCTGTCTTAGTGACGCTGTGCCTCATATCTGGTGCAGCACTTTGATCACGCGACTGAGGTGACAGCTGCCAGTTTTCTTCACTGGAAAGTTATTATTATTCCCCCTCTAATTAACAAGTATTTTTGGGGGGTACACTGGGACATCTGCAGGCAGGTGCCCCCAGGAGAGCCGGTGACTGACATCCCGTTTCCCACTGGTTGCAGAGTCAAACAGCCGCAGGGCGGTGAACAGAGGCTACGTCACCAGCTTGCTCCGGCTGCACCAGGACTGGCACGGCCACGACACGGCCAACGCGTACGTGCTGATCCGCCGGGCACTGCTGCTCTGCCTCAAGCACATCGCTGCCCTCCGGTCGGGCAGGGAGGCCTTCCTGGCGGCTCAGGGCATGGAGATCCTCTTCAGCACCACACAGGTAATCGGCGTTGGGGTCGCCTCTGCGTTGGCCGACCGCTGAAGGTCGTCATTTAAGAGTCATCCCTAACAGAGCCGGGGAAACCGCAGTACGCTCCTTGCTGCCTGCTAGGGGCAGGTGCTCGGGACTCAAAGCCTCACTGCTTCACTCACACGCATCGGTTCATCTCCTCAGTACTTATTTACCGGGTACACACTATGGTGCAATGGTTAAGAGTTGGCTTTCAAGCTAGAGATCCTGGGTTCGAGTCCAGCCTCAGTGCCTACAGCTATCAAACTATGAAGCTACCCAAAGTCTCTGGGCCTCGAGTTTCTTCTCCTCTTCTTTCTCCTCCTTCTCCTCTTCCTTCTCTTCCTTCTTCTGCCTCCCCCTCCCCCTCTCCCTCCCGCCCTCCTCCTCCCCCTCCTACTTCCCTTTTCTTCCTCCTCTTCTACCTCCTCCACCTCCTCCTTCTTCTTTAAATAGAAGTGATAAAATTTGGTTGTTAGCCCTGGCCGGTTGATTCAGTGGTAGAGTGTCGGCCTGGCGTGTGGATGTACTGGGTTTGATTCCCAGTCAGGGCACACAGGAGAAGTGACCATCTGCTTCTCCCCTCCTCCTCCCCCTTTTCTCTCTCTCTCTCTCTCTTTTCTCTCTCTTTCTCTCTCTCTCTCTCTCCCCCTCCCACAGCCATGGCTTGATTGGTTTGAGTGCATCAGCCCCAGGTGCTGAGGATGGCTCTGTGGAGCTTTCACCTCAGGTGCTAAAAATAGCTCAGTTGTAAGCGTGGCCCAGGTGGGCAGAGCACTGGCCCCAGGTAGGGGTTGCCAGGTGGATTCTTGTCAGGACACATGAAGGAATCTGTCTCTCTAACTCCCCTCCTCTCACTTGGAAAAAGAAGAAAAAAAAAATCTGGTTGTTGTGTGGCCTAAGGAAGTAAATGTAGAAAATGCCTTGTGCTTAGCAAAGTGCTTGCCATGACATAACTGCTTTCTCAGTGTGTGCATAGTAATATCGGAATAATTAGCACTGTGGAACCTGGTGGGGATGGGACCCACAAGACCCCTGATCCTGTGGGGCAAACATTCCAGTGGGAGAGTCGGTCACCAAGATAGCAAAGAATTCCACGAGGCAGATAATTTCATATCGCTCTGAGAAATCGATCAGGTGAGGTCAGAGGTCTGCAGTGACTACCATAAGCAGGGCGTGGGGGCGGGGAGAAGGTGCTCTATGACAGGCTAAGTCTCTGAGCTGGTGACAGCTCAGCTGAGACCTGAGTTGCCAAAGGAGCGGGCCGTGGCTGGCTGCAGAGGAAGAGTTTTCCAGGCACAGGGAACGCCACCTGCATGATCCACTACCTGCCTGCACCCTCGTGGAGTATGTGTTCAGGGTTTCCCAGAATTCAACCCAAATAACAAATTCCTTCATTTCCCCTGCTGAGGGCTAATTGAAACACCACTGTGCGAGATGACACACACCCTCTCTATCAGGGATGTGACCCTCACCCCAGCATCCGCCACCCGCTCACCCCCCTCTTCCTGGGCTCCGGGCAGCCATGTTTCACGCCCATTATGTTTTTTGCTGTCTGTTGTCCTATTAGTAAGTTTCTGTTCACCCTCCATCGTCCTCTTTGCCTTTCTCTGGACGACCCCCGGTCTGCCTCTACCTGAGTACGTCCGAGGTAATGGAGCAGTTGATGAGGGTGTTGCTTCCCATCCATGGTGTCTACAGACATTTCCTATTAAAAATAAAAAACAAAACAGCTGTCCCTCCTCTAAATGATCACAGCTCCGGCTGTACACCGACACCTAGCATTCCATCTGCAGTCACCCCGGGTTTCTCTCCACCGTTGCAGCTTTCAGAGCGTCTCAGTCACGAAGTAGCACGTTCTGTCCCACCGGAGGAGGAAGTGCTGTGGATTTGTCCCGGCCTCCCCGTGCTGTGCAAGCCCGTGTCGCCCCAAAGCTCTGCTCCCTCCCAGTCCTAGCGCGACACCCCTGCACTGCCGACGCCTCACAGCCCCCAACTCCAGCTCACGTGTTTCCGCCAGTGCCCCTGCCCTCTGTGTTTTTGGCTGTTTGTCTGGTGTTAAAAAACCAAACCAAACGATGAAAAGGGCAATAAAGGAAGAAGAAGGTGACCCCAGAGGGCCACGGCTACGGGAAGAAGAGGGTGGAAAAAGTGCCAAGGGAGGCCCAGGCCTGGCAGCGGCCGTGCGCCCAGGGGCGGGGTCTCAAAAGCAGGTCCGGGAAGGCCTCGACTGCCCACCCCCGGAAGCACACTGGTGCGTGCCACGCCTCCAGGGACTGCGGGGGTGGGGGGTGGGGGGTGGAGGCAGAACCTGCCCCGGGGGGCCGGGCCTCCCAGGCCCTGGCTGTGGACGCAGGGACCATTGCGGCCGGCCGTGCTGCAGTCTGAGCGGCCTGTCTCTCCCCCCCCTCCCTCGCTCCCCTCTCCCACCAGAGTGGGGCTCGCGAGTCAGCGTGGGAACCCTGGATCTGGTCGTGTCATCTCAGTGGCTGTTGCACATTCGCTGCGGCTGCTGCTGCTGCAGCTGATGGTGATGATGACAATGATGATGATGATGACGATGATGATGGAGGTGGTAACAGTGTGAAGGGGAGGAGAGATTGGTACTGTGCGCTTACCATGGCCTGGGGCTGGCCTAACAGTTTACACAGACCCTCTGATTTCAACACGTGCAAGGGTCTGACAGCAGCGGTCTCCCTCGGTCCCTGCCTCTGTCCCCTGCACCTGCGGCTCTCCAACTTGAGCATGCGTCAGTCACCGAAGGCTGTGAGGGCCCTGGTCTCAGAGCGCACGAGTCTGCATTTGTAACGGGTCCTGCACGGTGCTGATGCTGCTGGTCTGGGAGTCACACTTTGAAAGCTGCCGTCCTGAACGGTTTTTATTGGTGTTTCTGACGTGACTGCAAACCTCCTGGGCAGGAGAGTGGCTGGGAAAGGACTCTTTTCGAGTCCCTCCCACAGCCTTCATCATATTGTTCTGTGCCTTCCTGCTGAGGCTACTGCTTGCAGGGTCTCTGTCTCTCAGTGACCCGCCTCTCGGTTTCCTGGGTCATATTCTTTTTTTTTTTTTTTTTTTCATTTTTCTGAAGCTGGAAACAGGGAGAGACAGTCAGACAGACTCCCGCATGCGCCCGACCGGGATCCACCCGGCACGCCCACCAGGGGCGATGCTCTGCCCACCAGGGGGCGATGCTCTGCCCATCCTGGGCGTCGCCATGTTGCGACCAGAGCCACTCTAGCGCCTGAGGCAGAAGCCACAGAGCCATCCCCAGCGCCTGAGCCATCTTTGCTCCAATGGAGCCTTGGCTGCGGGAGGGGAAGAGAGAGACAGAGAGGAAAGTGCGGCGGAGGGGTGGAGAAGCAAATGGGCGCTTCTCCTGTGTGCCCTGGCCGGGAATCGAACCCGGGTCCTCCGCACGCTTGGCCGACGCTCTACCGCTGAGCCAACCGGCCAGGGCCCTGGGTCACATTCTTGCACGGAACCGCTAACCATCCGTCCCATGCTGAGAGGGTCAGGTTGTCCGTAGTGCAACGAGGGTGCTGTGTGATGTCATGGGGTCTCGTTGGAGCCGATGAGGAAGCAGGCAGAGGAGGACAGTTGGACTGTAAGGTTAACAGAGAGCCCCTGTGAGGATGCCCGAAAACTATCTGAGATAGTTAGGAATTTGGAGAAAGGGGTCATCACAGATTGGCTCTCCACCCCTATGATTGGCGCTTGGCACGTGACCTGTGATCGGCCATCTGCCTCTCCTCTCTTCCTCCTCCCCGCATCATTCTCTCCTCTTCCGGAGGCTGATACTTTTCACTGAGTGCTTGAAATCATCTGACTCATTCCAGCGGCTGAAATAGCCTCAATTAATTTATTTTCTGCTGTTGGTTCAGGACAGCTGCTTGGTACCAGTTGAGCACACAGAAGGGGAGACAGCGTTCTTGATTATATATATTAAGACATTGCTGTTTTGAAAGGTGGCTTACTTTGATCATAGCTCAGAGTCATGTGGGTAGCTTGAATTTATGGCTTAGTTGGAATTTATGGCTTCATTTCTATTCAATGTTTTTTCTTTGCATTCTTCCACGCAGAGCTACCTATAATACGGGCCCAAAGACCCCGTAGTGTGACCTCACCATAGTCACTCTGCCCTGTGGCAGGCTCTCAGCCTCCTCCGTATCTACTGCCATGACTTGTCGGCCTCAGAGCTTTCCAGAAACCCCTGGGATTACCAGACTGCAGGCTTACACTCCTCACTTTCTGGGCCACATCAGTAGTAGACAAAACACTTCCCAAGAGACGGAAGAGAATGACCAGAGAGAGAACCAAGCTCCTCTGAGCTCCCTCTCCCTCAATGCAGGAAACTCACTCTCCCATTTTCCAGTGTCTGCAAAGGAGCCTCCTGTCACGTTCCATCAGTATCAAAATGTTCCATCTGCAAAACCCAAGTTTTCTTTGTTTTGGGTGGGTCCCGAGAGGGGTCAATACTGTGGGCTTTGCAAAGAGGCCTGTTATTCAATGTAGGTGCTTGGGATTCACTTAGTCTCTTCTTCTGACTTCATAACTCATCCTTTCCTCTCTGTTTTTCTCTCTGGGTGGCCGGTGGGAGACAAAGTACGACTTCCCTCAGGGATGGGAGCTCCTCATTCTCTAATCTGGGCAGTCATTTACAGTGGCACCTGGGTCGCCAAACGAGACACCCCCCTCCCTCCCCCCAGCCATCCCGGACCACGTGTCCTCTCGGGGGCGTCCCTTGGAAGACCCAGGTTTACAGTCAGACTCAGTTTATTTCCATGGCAAAGGACTGTGAAAAGAGAAAGAAAAATTCCATTTATACACCGGGCCAGATTCTACACGAGACCAAATGCGACACGGCGACGTTCACATTAGACATTCTGCATGCGGAGTGTTTACTGTCCAGGTCGCCGATGTGTCATTTGTCACCTGAAATACTGTCACAACAAAGGGACACTACACAAGACGCTGTGTCTGACATAATCTTCCCTTTGTTCAGAACGCTCTGGACGATAGAAGCTTGGAACCCGTCATCTCCGTCGCGCTTCAGGTCCTGAGGCAGTGCTACCCGAAGAGTCCCCTGCCCCTGGTGGCGGCCAGCAGTGCCTACGCCTTCCCGGCCCGCGGGAGCCTCCCCTCAGCGCCGCCGCGCGCTCCTGCTGAAGGTACAGTCCACGGGGTCTCTGGGCTCCGCAACAAGTGGTCACATTTTGGTAATATTTCAGATGAATGTAGATGAAAGGACAGTCGGTTCTTTTACTGGCCAACTGTGATTGGCCAGTAACCTCATTAGAAACATGTATGTAAAAGCAAGGTTTTCATATCCTGAGTGATCAGATACCAAGCTCTCTTATTTTGTCTGTAATTATTGACTGTTGCCACTTTGCCTGGTAGCTGGTGAAGGCCTGCACAGTGATCTCAGCTAATTAAAAAGAAACAAATCTATTTACAATCCCATGATCCAGTCCCTCCACTGGACTGACTGCTACTGGAATTAATTTCCCCGAAGGATAAAATTGAAATAAAACTTTTGCTATTTAAAACCTCATGCTAGTCATATTAGAATACAGGCAGTCCCTGGGTTAGGGATGAGATGGGTTCTGTAGGTTTGAAGATGTTTAAGTATTTATATGCAGAGAAAGGTAAAAATAAATACTATGTTAGGACACACATCCAAGTTGTATTTGATAGGTAAATATACCTGTCCCAGCTTACCTACAATTCCAACTTAAGAACAATCCTACAGACCCTATCTCGTCTGTAACCCAGGGACTGCCTGTATTTGACTTCAAGACTTGTTAGAAGAGCCCAGAGCTTTCCAATCCCATCCTCCTTCTAAGAAACAGACTTTTCTGGAGGTGTCACTTTGCTGTACCAGCCCAGGGTGTGTCTGTGGACTTTGGTTTTAAATAAATTCCTCCACATCAAAATTAGGGAGTCAAGGCCCTGGCCGGTTGGCTCAGCGGTAGAGCGTCGGCCTAGCGTGCGGAGGACCCAGGTTCGATTCCCGGCCAGGGCACACAGGAGAAGCGCCCATTTGCTTCTCCACCCCTCCGCCGCGCTTTCCTCTCTGTCTCTCTCTTCCCCTCCCGCAGCCAAGGCTCCATTGGAGCAAAGATGGCCCGGGAGCTGGGGATGGCTCCTTGGCCTCTGCCTCAGGCGCTAGAGTGGCTCTGGTCGCAATATGGCGACGCCCAGGATGGGCAGAGCATCGCCCCCTGGTGGGCAGAGCATCGCCCCTGGTGGGCGTGCCGGGTGGATCCCGGTCGGGCGCATGCGGGAGTCTGTCTGACTGTCTCTCCCCGTTTCCAGCTTCAGAAATGAAAAAACAAAAAAAAAAAAACAAAAAAAAAAATTAGGGAGTCAGTCATGGGGCACCAGACTTTGCACCTAGGTGATCTCTATCCTGTGGCAATGTTGGCGCCATAAGTTCTGCATTGGGTGGGGGAGGCCAGAAGGGCACTCCTGGGTCATTTCGTTCTGCACACACTTTGCACTCGATGTTGGACAGCAGTTGGACATCACGATAGAGTGCTCTCGCGGGCCTGTATGCACACGCTTCCGCACGCCTTAAATAAGCCCTGGGACATGTTGGGATATTGGGCACTTAGTCGCGAGCTCCTTATTTGTGAGAGGGAGAAGTGCTAACCCAAATGCAAGAGCAAGGGGAAGCCTCACGCAATGCCCCTCTTCTTCCCCACCCAGAGGATTTCGAGGACGAGGGCGATGAAGAAGAGGACAAAGACTCTGACTCGGAAGATGCGAAGGAGGAAGTAGGTGCACCAGCTCTCGCTGCTAATGGTCTCCACGCCCGCGTCTGACCAGGGCCTACTTCACTTTCTCTAGTTAGCTCAGACCAGGGCGAAGGTTGAGGACTCAGGTTGGTGTGGCCACCTCCATGCTGGACAGATGGTTGTGCTCAGTCAGGGACAGCTGTCCGTTTCGGTTTCCAGACAGTGTCACTTTGGGATGCCCGCGCAACATGTCATTGTAAAGTCAGAGGCTGCCCGTTACGAAGACATTTTATATTTTATCTCTGTGAGCCTTACAGGGGACACTTAAATGCTTAGGGTTAGGTGTATTTAATGTGTGAATGACATTCAGGCAAAGGGACCACAGAAAGATTTTCTAGTAGACTTTTTCTAGTAGATCTTCCCAGCCTCCCCACATCCCCCTCCCTACGCTGGTGATGCGGGACCGATGCGCTGCCTAGTTTCATTGACCTCGGAGTCTGTGTGGATACTGCTGCCTCGAGTGGCATTGTGCACGCCCTCCAGCCCGCAGGGAAGCGTGCCCTTTGGCCTCTAACCCGAGTGGCATTGTGCACGCCCTCCAGCCCGCAGGGAAGCGGTGCCCTTTGGCCTCTAACCCGAGTGGCATTGTGCACGCCCTCCAGCCCGCAGGGAAGCGGTGCCCTTTGGCCTCTAACCCGAGTGGCATTGTGCCCGCCCTCCAGCCCGCAGGGAAGGGTGCCCTTTGGCCTCTAACCCGAGTGGCATTGTGCACGCCCTCCAGCCCGCAGGGAAGGGTGCCCTTTGGCCTCTAACCCGAGTGGCATTGTGCACGCCCTCCAGCCCGCAGGGAAGGGTGCCCTTTGGCCTCTAACCCGAGTGGCATTGTGCACGCCCTCCAGCCCGCAGGGAAGCGGTGCCCTTTGGCCTCTAACCCGAGTGGCATTGTGCACGCCCTCCAGCCCGCAGGGAAGCGGTGCCCTTTGGCCTCTAACCCGTAATGACCTATGTGAGAGAGCAGAGGCCAGCAAACTTTCTACAAAATGTCAGAGGGCAATTGCTTTATGCTCCGTGGACCACGTCCCTCTCACAGCCCCTCACCTTAGCCATCAGCATACAAAAGCAGCCACGGACAGTGCATAAGGGGCGGGCGGGGCTGGGCTCCAGTCAAACCTGGCTGACACACCGGCTGTGGGATGCCGCGTGTTGCCTATATTTCTGGAAAAGCGTTTCTCAATGTTCGTGCTGTTGGCACTTTGACCAGCTAATTCTTTGTGGAGGGGGCTGTCTGTGCATTGTAGGATGTTTAGCAGCATCCCTGGCCTCTACCCACCAGGTGCCCCCAAGTAGTGAAGCCACAGTGCCTCTAGGAAGTGCCAAACGCCCCCTGGGGAGCGGAATCACCCCGATTGAGAACCACTGTTCTAGAATAATGGTAAAGCTATGGTATGATTGTGTCTTCATTTCTGTTGGTAGACATGTGCTTTAACAAGCCCCTTTATGTTATACTGTCTTAATTTTGTCATCTACATAATAAGACTGAGAAGTAAATTGTACCTTTTATAACAATCCTGGGTATGAAACCTGAATTAAAAAATATCTCTGCATCTATAGATGTGTGCATGCATCCAGCTGCACATCATCCATCTGTCTACCTGCTCCCCATCCATCCACCATCCATCCACCATCCATCCACCATCCATCCACCATCCATCCACCATCCATCCACCATCCATCCACCATCCATCCATCCACCATCCATCCACCATCCATCCACCGTCCATTTCTCATCCATCCATCCATCATCTATCCATCATCTGTCCATCATCCATCCTTCCTTCCTTCCTTCCTTCCTTCCTTCCTTCCTTCCTTCCTTCCATCCATCCACCATCCATCCACCATCCATCCACCATCCATTTCTCATCCATCCATCCATCATCTATCCATCATACGTCCATCTTCCTTCCTTTTTTCCTTCCTTCCTTCCTTCCTTCCTTCCTTCCTTCCTTCCTTCCTTCCTTCCATCCATCCATCCATCCATCTTCCTCTCTTCGTTTCTTCCGTTTTTCTTACCTATTCACCTACCTATGCATCTAGAGAGAAGGAGTCTTTGAGTTCTCTGTCATCATGGTCCCTCGCCTTGCTGATGACGGCAGCAGACATAAAGGCACTTCCCCTTCGGCAGGGCTCTGGGTTAAGACTGCTCGGCCCTCTGGTGTTCCCAGGGTTTTGTTGATAAATAGAATCATTTCTGAAGCCATCAGTAGAAAATTGGTTCTTGGCTGTAGCTTGGCAGTGCAGGACTTGGAGTCCTTGCAGAATTATTTGAATAATACCGTGCTGCCGCAGTCATTCATCAATGCCACTTTCCCGCCCCTCCTGCTTGCTCTGTGGGAACTGCACATCTAATGCAGAGTGTCAGTCACCCCTTGTGTTTGATGGGGAAGGACAAGCCGCAGCCCATGCCTCGCCTCACACAGCACAGCGGGGACAGGGTGCTTCAGATGCTCCCCCTCGTCCCCACTCTTCTTACGATGGCCGTTGGGGTGGAGTGGGACTGAGACAAACCGAAAAACCCAGGTGTGAAAGAAGGAAGCACAGGCCAGGTGGGTGAGGGCCCAGAAACCGCTCACGAAAGCCGAGGAGAAGTGAGAGCCAGTGCTGAGGGCATGCGTGGGAGAGAAACGGGGAGCTTCAGAGTCAGGACCGGCTTCTGGAGTTCGGCTCCACCAAGGGAACGCGCACTCCGGCAAGCACGTGTTTCCTCGGCGGACCCAGCTGCATTTGCTGCAAGAACTGGGGACCGGAAGCCGGGAATAAGTGCTTCTGGTCACAGGACTGACCCGGGATTTTAACCTGTGACCTTTGTATTTGAATCTTACCTTTTGACACAGCACGTATGGACCTCGCGAGTATAATAAATATACTAAGTGAAATAAGCCAGCAGAGAAAGACAAGTGGCATATGATTTCGCTCTTATGTGGAATCTAATGAACAAAATGAACTGACAAACGAACAGAAACAGACTCAGATACAGAGAACAGACTGACAGCTGTCAGAGGGCCGGGGTGTTAAGGGGTCGGGTTAAAAAGAAGGTGAAGGGAGTAAAGCAAAGAAAAAATAACGTACACAGACCACGGTGGGGGGGCTGCAGGAAGGAGTGGGGGCGAGGAAGGGGGAGGAAGCTGAGGGGACAGATGTGACGGAGGGGGCTTGACTTGGGGTGGTGAATGCACAGTACACTCTACAGATAATGCAATGTAGACTTGTGCACCTGAGGCCTGTATAACTTTATGAACCCAAAAAATTCAATAAAAAGTTAAAAAAATAAGGCAGTAAATAAATAAATAAATTTGACTTAAAAAAAAAAAAAGGCTCAGTTTATAATTGGGACCAGTAGCTTAGAAAGAGTGATTGGAAGGAACTCTTCAGTTGTAAGGGGTCTTCAGAGTGGAAAGTTAGGTGCCCCTTGATTGAGAACTCTGTCAACATGAGGAAGAAGGGGCTTAACTAATACGGGATGAGCGTTGGCTGTGATTTTCCTCATGGGCGTAACCATTCGATTTGGACAACCTCTGAAGAAGAAGAGGATAAAAGAATAAATTTAAGATCTCCCTTTCTTTCTTCTTCTTTCCTCCCTTTTACCTTTTCTCTTTCTTCCAGGTGCTTTTCTGGTTGTAATCCAGCCGGAGGCAGCATGCTATGTTTCTTAGGGTGATAGTATGATACCATCCCTAAAGAGCTCACCATCTAGTGAACTTGGGGACTGTTGCTACCAGAGTTCAGAGCGCCACCCCCAAAAGGCTGGTGAACTCACGCCTAAGGCTTGGCAAAGTCGGTCTCAGGCCCAGTGTGAGCAGGGAGGGTCAGAAAGCATTATCTGGATGAGGTGGGCCCCAGAGTCCTACACCCGGTAGGTGGGTCGCAGAGAGGACACAGAGGCAGGTTCATCTCTGAGGAAAGTAAAAAGGTGTTTATAAGAAACAGAGAAGCAAGTGTGAACCCTCCTAAATGCTGGAGGTTCAGAGACGGAGATCAGAATCTTGGAGGACCAGAGACGGCCTCCGGGATAACTACTCCACTCTGCTCTTGTCCTGAAAAGTCGGCCATAGACCAGACATAAATGAATGGGCGTGGCTGTGTTCCAGTAAAACTTTATTTCCAAAATCGCAGGCCGGGACCACAGTGTGCCAACCTCTGCTCTAAAGCTGAGTTGGTCACCTGGCCACCTGCTGAATGAGTTAGGCAGGAGCTCATGGGTTACATGAGTTACATGACTCTCCTTGCTCCAGACACATCAGCCTCACTTCCCAGTGCTTGCTGGTTGTGTCTCCACTGGTGCCAGCTTGGGGCGTGGCAGAGGCTGCCTCGGAGGTGGGGGAGGCCAGGGAGACTAAGAGCGAGCTGGGATCTCCAATACAGGCTAAAGAGTCTGGGCCTGATGTCTGAAAATGTTATCAAGTCAACCTCATGGATCTATTTTTCTTTTACTTTGCATTTTGGAGGAAAATTGCAGAAGATGAATGGAATATTGCATTTTCTCCCCCACCCCCGGATCAGGAACATAAACATTTATTTTTCACATTTACTTGATTTAGGGAAGAATAAGCTAGATCTTTGGGACTGCCAGGGTTTTCCTTCAGCAACCGAATGGACTCCTCATACACAGGGTAGAGTTTTCTCCCCTGTTTTATTAGGGAGATGACTTGATCTAGGAGAGACATGGGACGATGAGGAGGCTGGACGGTTAGATTCCTGGTGTCCTTTCTGTGTAAGAGTCTGTAACCTTTGGAAAATACAGGCGTGTTTGGAGAAGAGTCACCATCACCGTTAAACTATTATGAAATGATGATCTAGAAGGAAAAATAAAGTCTGAGACTCTTCAATCCAAAGAAGGAAAGATTGGTGGTGACTTGGTGAACTTTCACGTGTGGAAGGGATACAGGTGTAGTCAGAGGTGACAACCTCCGTCTCGGGCTATAAAGCTCACGGCACCTGCTTCTCGAATCTTTCTCTTCATTTCCGTCCTTCAGCCATCTTCTTTCTGCAAACAGACTTCACCTGCCCCTTCTGCGAGCGAGTCCTCTCCCCGAGTCTTTGCATAGTCAGAGATGATTGTCACGTGGGTCCTCAGCAAAGCTCTGTCACCCAACCTGAGCAGCTGCCCATGCCCCAGCCTCAGTCACAGCCAGGTCACCTCCTTTTGTGACTTCCATGGAGCTCATCACTGTTCAAAATCGCCTTTTTAACTAATTTTCTTTCTTAGTGACTGTGTCCCTTCTCTCACTAGAGGGCAAATTCCATGGGAGCACGGACCTTTCTCTGTACCATTATCAGCAAGTCTTCAGTCCTTACTGCTCATAGTAGGTGCTCATTAAACAGCTGTGAAAAGAGTGAAGGGTCTAAATGGCAAAGGGCCATACAGGGATAGATCTGATAGTGATGATTATACTGATGATGTGGTGATGAGATAAAAATTCTTATATTAATATATTGTACTTCTCTAGTTTATTTCATATATATTAATATTCATTTATGATGAGGGCTGATCAATACTGATATTAATATCTCTCTCTGTATTTTTTTTTAATTTTAAAAAATACAACCTGACCTATTACCGTGTCCTTTGTGTAACTAGCTAGCACTGTAATTTGGAGGCAGGGGAACCGTGTCCCAGGGTTGTGAAGGATCCCATAGATAGCCCATCCTGATGCTGCTTGGGGTGGCTTTCTTGGTCGTAACGTGTTTGTCTGAACGTCCCGTTGCAGGATGATGACTTGGAAACAGACGTGAACAAGCTGAGCGGCAAGCCCGGGCTCGACCGACCCGAGGAGGAGCTGGCCCAGTATGAGGCCATGTGCCTCGAGCTCTCCTGCAGCTTTGAGGTGGGACCCGCGCCCTGGTTCTGCCCGGGGAGACCCATGGTTATAGAACCCAGGGCCCAGACTGAGGCCCCCAGATGGAAAGCCTTGCTTGCCGTTAGCCACCGGCTTCTTGATCTTTCTAAGAGAGAAGCAGAAAGTTACGCAAAACTGTGGAAAAGGTGGCCAAGGTCAGGTGCCAGCGAGGGTCCTACTGTCTGACACCGGACAGCCAGGATGGAAGGAGGGGGAGGCACACCTATGGCTGCCTGTGTGTTGTTGGCCGGGCAAGGTGCCCTGTCCCCCCATGCCAAAAAAGCAAGGGAAAATTCTGGATGGTTCCATGGTTCCCTGGTCACAGTGGGAAAGCTGGACCCGATGGCTTCCTGAGTGACGGTGGCCAGCCGATTTCGGGGTCTGCTTGTCCAGAGAAGCCAGCCGAGAGCTGGACACCTGGCGATGCTAATCCTGGGGTCCGTGGCTGCTGTGGTCGCTGCCCCCGATATTTCAGACCTGCCTTTTGATCTTGCTGATTTGCCGATGGCTCTTAATAAATCATGAGTTCAGCCATATCTAATGGACCAAGCTAAGTCGCGTGTAGAAGGGAGTTAGTGTCATCTGTTTCACTCCAGAAAGCAGAAAGGCATCAGCAGGTCAAAAGTTCAGGGGAGAAATTTCCGTTGAGTCATGTTTGTGAACAATCAGAATGATCCTTGAATAGAAGGCACCGCCTTGGGGTGCTGTGAGGTGTCTGGGATGAGTTCTTCCACCAGATGAAATTATTGGCAGAGTTGTAGAAAGCATTCATGTAGCTTATAGGATTATATGAGACCCACCAAAACCCTTACAAATGGGAGCTTCTATGCTTCTGCCATTGATTTCACTCCTGAAGCTTGGCCTTTCAGCGGCGGCCCGTGGAAAAGCCTCCTTAACTCAGAGGACCCGTGCTTAGCCCTGGGCCCAGAGAATGCGAACAGGGATCAGCAGTACTCTCTACCTGGAGGGGGACACTGACATCTTATTTTCTGCTTTAAACCTGAAGGAGCTGGAGGCCAAACCTAGAGACGATATGAACTCGGAAGAGGCAGAGCACGCCGCCCACCACCACATTCCTGCCGCTGTGTCCCCGAAGCCGCTGCACCTGCGTAAGGACCAAAGCTCCCGGGGGCGAGACAGAGAAGACACAGTCCGGACCCCCCTTCTGGGCATGGTGAAGAGGGGGTGGTCCACTGGGCAGCCCGCCTCCAAGAAAGGACCCGGAATGAACCCGTACCAGAACGCGCACAGCAATGGGCTCGGGGTGGATTCTTCTGGAAATGAAATCTTTGACATTCTGGCTTTCCTCAGAGAGGACACCTGGGATGTAGACATGACTTCCTGTCCAAGGATGAGGGACTCCTTTTCAGATTCCACTGGGTCTAGAGACACTGTGGAGGTCATCGACAGGCTGCTGCAGACACACCCCCAGCACGCCCCCTTCCATGACCCCCGCGTCTACCTGGCCAAAGCCAGAGGAACCAGGTCTGTGGCTGATTTCCAGACGATGGCATTTCCTGACCTCTGGGGGCACTGCCCGGCCCCCTCTCCGGAGCCCATGCTGGAGCGCAAACGTGGGATCCAAAGGTGATGGTGCTGCTGATCTGAGAGCTCTAGGTTTTTCCTCTTCTTTCATATTTTAATGGGAACGAGGGGGGGTATATACAAGAGTTCTGCTCTCTGTAGAAAAGTCAGCATGAGTTGGGAGCATGTTCAAGCCCTTTGGGAAACTTTGCTAAACACACAATCTCGCCCATCAGCTAGGACATTTCCGAACCAGTGTGGCACCCTGGCCAGTGGCTTAGTGGATACAGAGTGTCGGCCTGGTGTATGGATATCCCAGGTTCAATTCCCGGTCAGGGCACACAAGAGAAGTGACCATACTGTTTCCATCCTCTTCCCACTTCTCCTCCCACAGTCAGTGGCTCAATTGGTTTGAGCATGGCCTGGGTGCTGAGGATAGCTTGCTGGGACCAAACATCAATGTCAGGTGCTAAAAATAGCTCGGTAGTCAAGCATCACCCATAGTGAGCTTGCCAGTTGGATACCAGTCTGGGTACATGTGGGAGTCAGTCTCACTATCGCCCTTCCTCTCCCAAAAGTAAAAATAAAAAAGAACCGTTGTGGCATGGGGGGAGGCATGTGTTTCCTGGAAAAGAATCACTGGATGATTCTAATGCAACCCTTACCCCATAGATTGCCAGCTACTACGCCAGGTAAGATAATCCAGTGTCAGGCATAGAAACAGTGTGGACTCTCTGGGATCTCCCTTCTTGTTTCTGCAGACTGGTATCGGGTCTTTGTTAAGGAGAGGAGCTGTGTCCTTTCCTCCCACAATCCCAGTTGTCTAGAACCGGGCTTGGCTCGGAGTCTGGTTTTCTGCCTCACTAAGGATTGTATGAAAAAGAATGCATCCTCCTGAGAGGAGACCCTGGGTGATGGATTAGTCCCAGGATTCAGGAAAGGGAGCTTTGCCTTTGGCTCAGTAGAGTGAGATAAAAGTGAGAATTGCTAAGGCCAAGGAAAAAATGATTTTCCCTGAAAATATAAAAATTTAGTGTGCATGCACTGAGTCAATGGAGCGGTGTGTGCACACCAGAAAGTTTCATTAACTGATTTTCCATCTCGTTAGCAAGTCGACGGTGGGTCCCACGAGCTGCTCCCACTTGGGCTCCTTGCTGACACCTGTGGCCTCGGCCCCTGCATGTTATTTGTCACGTTCAGGTTCCTGCGGGACGCACCACAGGGCTGGCCTGGCAACAGCGTCCCGCTGGAGAGAAGAACATCTTCCTCCTGCATCGGGGCCTCTGTGTGCCTCCCCTTCCCCTTCTCCCGCCCCAGAGACCAGGATTGGAAACCCAAGGAGAAAATTGTAAAGATCCCCCGGGCTTCTCTTCTGCCTTAAATCTCCGCATATGGGTATTTCTTAGCAGATTGACCTTAGTCTCTGGAGCAGGCAGAACCCAAGGCACGTAAATGATGCAGAGTCCATAGGTTTACTGGAGCCTCCCAGACCTTAGGATGCAGACAGCCAGTAACCCTGACATCTCCCTGGAACTGTCTCCGTGCTGAGGACCCTCTTAGTCACACAACCAGAAACCTTAACAGACCTTAGGATGCAGACAGCCAGTAACCCTGACATCTCCCTGGAGCTGTCTCAGTGCTGAGGACCCTCTTAGTCACACAACCAGAAACCTTAACAGACCTTAGGATGCAGACAGCCAGTAACCCTGACATCTCCCTGGAACTGTCTCAGTGCTGAGGACTCTCTTATTCACACAACCAGAAACCTTAACAGACCTTAGGATGCAGACAGCCAGTAACCCTGACATCTCCCTGGAACTGTCTCAGTGCTGAGGACTCTCTTATTCACACAACCACAAACCTTAACAGACCTTAGGATGCAGACAGCCAGTAACCCTGACATCTCCCTGGAACCATCTCCGTGCTGAGGACCCTCTTATTCACACAACCAGAAACCTTAACAGACCTTAGGATGCGGACAGCCAGTAACCCTGACATCTCCCTGGAGCTGTCTCAGTGCTGAGGACTCTCTTATTCACACAACCAGAAACCTTAACAGACCTTAGGATGCGGACAGCCAGTAACCCTGACATCTCCCTGGAACTGTCTCCGTGCTGAGGACCCTCTTATTCACACAACCAGAAACCTTAACAGACCTTAGGATGCGGACAGCCAGTAACCCTGACATCTCCCTGGAACTGTCTCCGTGCTGAGGACCCTCTTAGTCACACAACCACAAACCTTAACAGACCTTTAGCCCAGTGGTTTTCAACCTTTTTATTCTCGGGGCCCAGTAAAATTAGGAGAATTATTTTGGGGATCTCTCAGGCAGAAATCACCCTGAGCATGGGCAGATTTGACCAAGTTCATAGGGTCTATAATCTTCATACATCAGGGTGTTTAACTTTTCTGCAGAATAGCACAGAATTTCTGGCGGACCGGTCTGTGGACCACCCTTGACCCAAATACTCTTGACAAACTCCTTCAAGTCAGAGTCCTCTCACTAAGATCCGTCATCATGGCTTCCTATACTCCTCCCCTCCACGTGGCTTCATTTACTGAAAGAGAAGGAAGGCAGAGCAGTGCCTCCCTTGCTATCTCAGCTCAAGGTGGGGCCGTTATTAAACTTTTCTCTCCCATTTCTCTGATGACTCCCAAGGCCCCTCCCAGGTGACCACAGGCCGAGTGGGGCAAGGAGTGAGGATTCTTTAAAACGTTTCTGATTTTCCTTTTCAGGATCAAGATATTTGAGGATATCCGGAGGTTCATACAGTCTGGTGATGTCATAAATAAAGTTGTCTTCAGTTTAGACGAGCCTTGGTAGGTGGTCTTGAACGTCAGTGGAGGGGGGTGGGGCAGGTGCAGTGTGGAGAAGCCCGCTAATGCCCTCAGAAGGAGAGTGTTTGCCTGACCAGGCGGTGGCACAGTGGATAGTGTCAGACTGGGATGCGGAGGACCCAGGTTTGAGACCCCGAGGTCGCCAGCTTGAGCACAGGCTCATCTGGTTTGAGCAAAGCTCACCAGCTTGGACCCAACGTCGCTGGCTCAAGCAAGGGGTCACTTGCTCTGCTGTAGCCCCATGGTCAAGGCACATATGAGAACGCAATCAATGAACAACTAAGGTGTCACAATGAAAAACTGATGATTGATGCTTCTCTCTCCGTTCCTGTCTGTCTGTCCCTATCTATCCCTCTCTCTGACTCTCTCTCTCTGTCTTTGTAAAAAAAAATAATAATAATAATAAGAAGGAGAGTGTTTCACATCAATCATCATTTCCACTCCGAAAGTCAGCATGGGCAACATTAGGATTAAAAATCTATAAGAGGGAGCTTGTCCTTAGAAATGTCAAAACTATACCCAGGACCAGCAATAACCCATGCTTGCGTGTTCCGTCTTTCATTACAGGCAAAACACTGCTACCAGTTGTTTACGGTTCTCCTCCAAGTTTGAGTCAGGAAATCTTCGCAAAGCCATCCAAGTGCGTGAGTAAGTATACAGGAAGCTGCAACGAGGTAGTTCCGGGAAGCTCAAAAGAACAGGTGTGACCCCTCTCTTCCCTGCTCTTTGTAGTGACCTCACATTGATTGGTAGCTTGACACGAGCTGTGGTGGCAATGTTTACACCATGCTAATTGGCAAACACTACAAATGAAGGCTGAGAGAGTCAGTTGTTGAACATCGACCAACATGTCATTAGGGGATTCCCTAGCTGATGTCACAGCAAGGTGGAGACCAGGGGTGACCAGTGTGAATACACCTGTGTTTCCAAGTAATGCGCCCACGTTTGGGTATGAGAGCACTCTGACAGGGATGTTGGTGCCTCCATTGATGCCGGTGCTGGTTCTGTTGACTCGGAAGGATACACGGGGTCCCCTGTTCTCGTACCTTTCCGTGTCTGTTGCTCCCATGTGCTTAGGTGACAGAAACCTTGGACTCCCCACAGAGAGGAGAGCCTCTCCTCATTCACGGGAACACTCAGCACCTTGCCTCTCTGCTGGAACTGACCAATGCGCTCTGTTCATGCAGAAGGATTTCATAGGCAGGGAGAGTCTAGGACTGCACAGATTGAAAGGAGGCAAATAAAACGAAAACTCGTGGCAGAGAGAATGCTGTTCTTGCAATAATTCTTTCTGCTATAACACTGTAGATGACGTGTCTCATTTTCCCGAAAGGCAAGACATAGCATCTGTCCTCTTTGGGTGAACTTCTGAAAGCCACAGTCCAGACAGTTAACAGTGTGGTGGTCACAGACTCTGGACTCAGACTTCGAGGACGACCTCATCCCTTCCCAACCAGGAGACTTTGAGCAAGTCACCCAGCTCCATGGCTTTATTTCCTCACTCACAGAAGGGGGTCAGGAAGATCAGCCAGACCACAGAGCTGGGAGAGGCAGCACACACACAGCTCTTGGAACAGCGCCCGGCACGTGGGAGCACTGAGCAGACATTGGCTCCTGGAACTCAGGGAGGTGTGTGCACACGCGAGAGCTCAGAACCTCCTGTCACTCAGACTTGTGGTTTATCCACTCGAGGAGTCATTTTTAAATTGTTTTCTGTGACAGAGACAGAGAGAGGGATGGATAGGGACAGATAGGCAGGAAGAAAGAGAGATGAAAAGCATTAATTCTTTGCTGCGGCCTTTGCTCAAGCCAGTGACCTTGGGCTCAAGCCAGCAACCTTGGGCTTCAAGCCAGCGACCATGGGGTCATGTCTGTGATCCCACACTCAAGCCAGTGACCCTGCACTCAATTGGTGAGCCCGCACTCAAGCCGGATGAGCCCATGCTCAAGTCGGCAACATCAGGGGCCTCAAACCCAGGTCCTCTGTGTCCCAGCCTGACACTCTATCCACTGCGCCACCGCCTGGTCAGGCATCGAAGAGTCATTTTTGAAGTTTCTTTTTGGGGTTAGAGATGAATGGTGATACTTTTTTACACGAATCATTTCAAGTCCAACATGTAAAACAAGTACAGGTGGAGCTGGTTGGCCCGGAGAGGGAAAGACCACCCTGCTGAGGGTCCTCAGCCCCCTTCTCTCGCTTGTTTGCCAGCTCGGGCTCTACTTTACACTGCCTTGGTCCTCTCTCTGCATGTCACGTCAGAGCACCCAGGAAAGAAGACCTACTTGGGAATCTCCTAGTGGGACAGTGATCTGTGCAGGGTGAGCCCGAGCTGCTGGCTTTGCTCTGCTCCCTCTCTCCACATTCCTGCCGCTGGCCAGAGCGTAGAATCCCAAATGAGTCGGTTGTGGTCCGGACAGTGGTCAAATTACAGAAAACAGCCTACTGACAGGCAAGGAATTTTGATGATCCAGTTTTGGAGACAGGCTTGGGGCTTCCCAGAATTGCTCTTGTGAGTGCTCTCAGTGAGGCACACTCTGCTGGTTGCACGGTGACCGCCGTGGCTGCAGAGAGGAGTGGGAATCTGTCAGCTAGCTCTGCCCGCTCTGATGGCTCTCGACCCCAGCTCTCAAACCTCATGATCCAGTGACCGCCATCGGGTCCAGAGTAGGAGAGGGTGAACGGATCAGAACGGAAACATCACCCTTTTCTAGAAGAATGCCTGATGGGACATGCCGAGGGGATGGGACTGGAATATTTTGAAAATGAAATGCCCTAAAAATGTTTACGTCAACTCTACATTGCTCATTCTGTTGCTGAAGCTCAAAAAATTAATTGCCTTTGGAGACATTGTCACGGGGAGGGGACACCTAAGAGCCTCCTGGGGTCCTAAATCTTTATCTGGGTAACTGTCAAGCTGGTGTACCCAGATGAATTTGTTTAAATTTATTGTGTTATATACTTAAGGTCTGGGCACGGTATTTATTGCATGGAAGTTGTATTCATTTAAGAGGGGTAAAAAAAAAAAAAATGAATAAACAACCCCAGCACTGCTAGCCTAACTCATGTTTGTAGCTTTGCCGGGGATTTACTTGCATCATATTAATTAATCTTTACAAACAGCACTGAAAGTTTAGACAGACACTATTTTCATTTTCTGTATGAGGACACAGAAGCTCAAAAGTAATGCCAAGCTTTAAATAGTAACAGCACATCCCAGTAGATAGGATCGAATTTTCTCCGGGAAACAGCACACTTGCATTTTTTTTTCTAGCTAGCTAGAAATTTTATCACAGTTTAATAAATATATATGCTCCAGTAGTGTAACTGTCTCTCCTGGAACCCAGGAACCGCTCCCGTGCAGCCCCGGATGTCCGTAGCCTGGATCCAATGTTGTAAGACCTGGATAAGCATCACTTAGCAGCCATCTGAGACCCCGGGTCTTGGATCTGTCATTGAGAACCTGACGTGCGTAGATGCTCAGTGCTGGAGGTTGCCTTAAAGACGGTTAACCCTGTGCTCTCGCTTCCACCTTTGCAGGTTTGAGTATGACCTGCTGGTCAATACTGATGTAAACAGCACCCAGTACCAGCAGTGGTTCAACTTCAAGGTCAGCGGGATGAGGGCTGCTGTCCCTTACCGTTTCAACATCATCAACTGCGAGAAGCCCAACAGCCAGTTCAATTATGGTATGAGCTCCTGGGGACAGGGACTTTCTGGGTGACACCAGGGATGATGTCACCTTGTGAGTGTTTGGGTTGTGACCAGAAGCTCTGAGGGTTTCCCAAAGGATTGGAAGTTGGGTTGGCACGTTCTGGTTGTCAGTTGGGCCAAGATGGTGGTTAACACACGGCAACTTGCTACCATAGAAGGGAAGCCCGAAGTCCCACCTTGGCCGTGGGATGTTAATCCCACACTTGTCACGCCACCACTTCCTGTGTCCCTGGCTCTGCCTGGAACTTTTGGAGGCTGGTGAGCCCTCTAATTTATTCCTACTATCTCCTAAATCCCACCATAGCAAATGGATTGATCTGTTTGTCACAGACAAACCAGCAGGACCATCCAACACTTTTTTATATGCAAAGGAAACTCTAGAGAAAGTTTAAATTCCCCTGAATGCCTTTGTCAGTTTTAGGAGACCTTCAAGGGACTACTGAGTAGTAGCTAGCGCAGGTTTATATTGAGTATTTGTAGGAATGGGAAACCCATTTCTGTTATTTCTGGCTCGTATACTAATGTATATCAAGTGGCCGTGAGTAAGGATTCACTATCCCCATACCACTGGCTCCGAGCACAGGATCCCGCCTCTATTTTATACTAACTAGAAATAGATTCCCTGACTCCTGCATTCACTCTGTGTGACTGCTGCAGCATGCTGTCACAAACTTTGTGACTTAACACAAGACAGATGGATTCTTCTTATAGTTCTGGAGTTTCACTGGGCTTAAGTCAAGGTGTTGGGAAGGTCACAGTCCCTCTGGAGGTCTGGTGCATTCTCGGTTTCTGTTCCTGCATTTCTTGGCTTATGGTCCCTTTCTCAAACGTCAGAGCTCGCAGCATGGTATTTCAGGTTTCTGTCTGCCCCAGTTCCGTTGCTTCTCCTCTGCTGTGGAACCTTGTCAATCCCTCCTCTCATAAAGACACCAGTGACTGCGTGAGGGCCTGCCATGATAATCTCCCCACCTCATGATCTTTAATCACGTCTGCAAAGTGTCTTTTTGCCACGAAAGGTAATGCTCACAGGTCCCGGAACTGTGACCCAGGTATCACTGAGGGCCACACTACAGCCTGCGACAACTCTTGGTCCCCTTTCTCCTCCCCAGAGGATTAAACCTGCCTTTATTTTGCGCAGGGATGCAGCCAACTATGTATTCTGTGAAGGAGGCTCTTCTGGGCAAACCCACCTGGAAACGGACGGGCTATGAAATCTGTTATTACAAGTGAGTTTCGATACCGTTAGTTTCTTTTCTCTGCCCTTTTGTTCTCTCTCAACCCCCTGCTTCTCCACGTTGCTCTTACAAACCCCCGTCATCTGGGCTTGTCTGCTGCACGTGTCATTGTCCCCACAGCGAAGGCCTGCCCTGCAGGAGCACAGGCGTGTTAATGGTGCTCACACTAGAGTGCAAGAAGTAGCTTTAAATTTGCTGAAGATGGCCCTGGCCGGTTGGCTCAGCGGTAGAGCGTCGGCCTAGTGTGCGGAGGACCCGGGTTCGATTCCCGGCCAGGGCACACAGGAGAAGCGCCCATTTGCTTCTCCACCCCTCTGCCGCGCTTTCCTCTCTGTCTCTCTCTTCCCCTCCCGCTGCCAAGGCTCCATTGGAGCAAAGATGGCCCGGGCGCTGGGCATGGCTCTGTGGCCTCTGCCTCAGGCGCTAGAGTGGCTCTGGTCGCAACATGGCGACGCCCAGGATGGGCAGAGCATCGCCCCCTGGTGGGCAGAGCGTCGCCCCTGGTGGGTGTGCCGGGTGGATCCCGGTCGGGCACATGCGGGAGTCTGACTATCTCTCCCTGTTTCCAGCTTCAGAAAAATGAAAAAAAAAAAAATAATAATAATAAAAAAAAAAAAAAATTTGCTGAAGATGGTCTGTCTTCACGTGGGCCGTGGTGGATGTTAGACATTGGAGAGACTCAACCTGTGATTGATTGATGAGTCAGGCTTTAGTTCTTTACCTCTCTCCATTTCTTTTTTTTTTTTTTTCAGTGAGCAAAAGGTCAGAAGTTCTGGCCTATTCTTATACATTCTGTTCTTCAGTGTTTTTTTTTGTTTGTTTGTTTGTTTTTTTGCATTTTTCTGAAGTTGGAAACGGGGAGGCAGTCAGACAGACTCCCGCATGCACCTGACCAGGATCCACCCGGCATGCCCACCAGGGGGCAATGCTCTGCCCATCTGGGGTGTCGCTCTGTTGCAACCAGAGCCATTCTAGCGCCTGAGGCAGAGGCCATGGAGCCATCCTCAGCTCCCGGGCCAACTTTGCTCCAATGGAGCCTTGGCTGCAGGAGGGGAAGAGAGAGAGAGGAAGGAGAGAGGGAGGGGTGGAGAAGCAGATGGGCGCTTCTCCTGTGTGCCCTGGCCAGGAATCGAACCTGGGACTCCTGCACGCCAGGCCAACACTCTACCACCGAGCCAACCGGCCAGGGCCTGTTCTTCAGTTTTACAAAGCAGATGAGAATGGGCCCTGGCCGGGTAGCTCAGTTGGTTAGAGTGTCGTCCTGCTACGCCAAGGTTGTGGATTCAATCCTGGCTCAGGACACATACAGAAATCAATCAATGAATACATAAATGAGTGGAACAACAATCATTGTTTCTCTTTTTCTATCTCTTTCTTCAATCAACCAATCAATTAAAAAATATACATATACACAACATAGATGAGAGTGAACATGTGACAAATACACATAGTAATATGACTCTTTTTGGGAAAAATGAAAGTGAGAGGTCTTAAAATATTCATATTCAACCCTTGACCACTAGCCGTTTTCATCAATGTATCCTTTAAAATTGTAATGAAATTTAAATCATCTGTAGCTTTTGGTAAAAGAAATCCAGACCCATGAGTTGCTTATTTGTACATTTGGGAGGGGGAAAGAAAATACAAAATGCATAAAAAAGAAAAGAGTAAGAATTATTAGAATAGGTAGAAAATATATAATTAATTATCAGCTCATGGCTAGTTTTTTGGGTTTTTTTTTTAATAAAAACTGATAAGCTAGAACTTATTTTCTTGGATAAAGTAAGTCTTCATCTTTTTCTGAGATTACAAGAGGTCCCTTAAGAACTAAAATAAGATATTCTAGAGTTTAAGTTGTTTTCAATATTGAAGAGAAAGTGCATACACTTCTGCCTCCTGACTTTTGAGACCAGGAGGACAGGAGCGTTGGCAGACAGGAAGGGTCAAGGCCTCGTTTCTGGATCACACACAAAGGCACAGGTCACCACAGAGATATCAATAGTGTACAGAACACAGAGCAGGGCTGACTTGCAGTGTGTAATAAAGGAGTTGGCACTCTTGGTCCTTGATGGGTTAGGATATGGACCTGGGTGGTATTTTCATTATATTCTTTAGAATAACAACAAAAGAGTGTAATGTTTTTGGTTTTCCATTCACCTGTGTAGCAACTACTCTCTGACCTATCTCTCTAGAGCTGTGATGGCGAACGTTTTTATAAAACTGCCCACTTTTTCAGTCGCAGGCTGTTTGGTGGCTCCGCTAATGTAAAGCCAGTAGGCATGGCTGCCATCACAGCAGTCTGGCCCATGCAGGTTCGCTTTGGATTCAGACAGTCGGTAAAGAAACAACGGAGCCAAAAACTGACGGGCCATCTTCTTTAATCCTAGCTTGCACCCGGCAGGCAAGTAAAAACACACACTGGGCTCCAAAACCCACTCACATTCAGTGCTCACAAAGCTACTGACTTATCTGAGTTTCCTAGAATCAAAGGTTTCTAGCTCACCAGACTTTATTCACCTCTGTTCCCCATCTCCTTCCTCCTCCTTGCACAAACTGCATAAATTGGCTTCTCACTCAGCACTCCGCCATCTTGGCTGCATCTCCTGGCCTCCTCCACGTGGCCTCTCTCTGCTCTTCTCTCTGTTCTCTAATGCTAATCTCAGGAACCAAGAGAGCAAGCTCCCGTTCTGCCCCCATTTTATAGTGTAGAAATCAAAACCTTTAATCCAATATACAAAATAGGGAAGTCTCTAATACAAAGTCACTTATCTGAGGCATGATGGGATTGTACCACCCCATATCAAAAAGGGTGGGAAAGGCTTAATCCCAAAACCAAGCCCCAGGTTACAAGGATTCTGCCTGCCTTTAGCCCACCCCAAACACACATTAATATCACCTGGGCGACGGCCTCCTTGTGGGCAGTGCCATCTTTAACAAAGTGAGCATAATATATTTTATCTGCCCAACAGCTACCTAACACCATGAAGCTGGAACGCCCACTAGTGGGCGGGAGGGACCAGGTTGACCAGCACTGCAAAGTGGGTGGTTTTTATAAAAAGGTTCACCATCATGGCTCTAGAGACTGTCAGGATCTTTCTGTGATCCAAAGAGATTTAGACTAAAAATCACTGCAAGGTAATAGAGGCCACAGCTGCAGGGAAAAATAACAAAAGCCTAAATGTGGACATGAGTGTGTCAAGAATAACTTTTAGGGTCCTGCCAGTTAGCTCAGTGACTAGAACATCAGCCCAGTGGTGGACGTTCCGGGTTCGATCCCTGGTCAGGGCACATAGGAGAAGCACCCATCTGATTCTCTTCCCCTCCCTCTCTCCCTTCTCTTGCTCTTCCTTTCTCACAGCCAGTGGCTTGATTGGTTCAAGAGTTGGCCCCGGGCACTGAGGATAGCTCTGCTGATTTGAGCATTGGCCCCAGACAGAGGTTGCCAGGTGGATCCTGGTCGGGGTGCATGTGGGAGTCTGTCTCTCTGTCTCCTCTCTCTTTACTTGAAAAAAAAAAGAATAAATTGTGGTGGCCTCTGAAAATAGTAACCCTAAATAAACATGCAAGACCCAGCTTGCAGCCAGCTTGGACCGGGAGCTTAGTTTTAGTTGAAGATTGAACAATGGTAACAGTCAGTGTCCTCTCCCAGTGGGACCTCCCCCTCTCCCTCCCTGGAGGCTGCCCCTCTGCCGGTGGAGGGTCAGGAGCAGGCTTCAGGGTTCAGCATCTGCTCAGAGGAGGAGAAGGACAAGCCAAACAACCAGAGGCACAGCCTTGGCCTGAGGAAAGCGGATGTTAGCCTTAATAGCTTTCAGATTCATTAACAAGACAATTGTTATGTGATTAAAGAGGAACAGAGGGATAACAGGAAAACCATGAATATGTAATGTAATTCATTTTCCTTATCCCAGCCATGAATACAGCAGAGATAAATGGATAACATTGCAACACCATATTTTGGTTTTTCAATTATTCACCACATTATGTTAACATGTTTTCAATAATGTGATGTAACAACAGGCTAGATATGTGTATCTTTGTTGAAGTGCAAAACAGAACACCTCCCCCTGCTGCAGAATGGGTGGAGTCTACAGTACATCCCTCCCTGTTGACACATTGTAATCTCTGGTGTGATGGCTTTGGGAGGTTTCTGTGCTCCTCTCTGCGTTTACTCTACCTAGTGTGTTCCTTGGGAGCTTGTTCCCCCTCATTTCTGTCTCCTGTATGTCATCAGGAACCCAGTTCTGTGTCTGTTGTGCTGTTAAATTTCCAGATGTAGTGCCATGTTTAAGGGGGTGCCAGGGCGCTTCCTGTGGAGAGAACCACGCGTCTCAGCACCCGAGTTGTAGAACGTGAAACGGTGAAGGAGAAGAAGAGACTGAGAAGTTGTTGGGCAGATAATATATTATGCTCACTTTGTTAAAGATGGCGCTGCCCACATGGAAGCCCGTCGCCCAGGTGATATTAATGTGTGTTGAGGGCGGGCTGTGGGCAGGCAGGATCCTTGTAACCTGGGGCTTGGTTTTAGGACTAAGCCTTTCCCACCCTTTTTGATGTGGGGTGGTGCAATCCCATCATGCCTCAGATAAGTGACTTTGTATTAGAGACTTCCCTACTTTGTATATTGGATTAAAGGTTTTGATTTCTGCACTATAAAGTGGGGCAGACCGGGAGCTTGCTCTCTCGGTTCCTGAGATTAGCATTAGAGGAGAGCAGGGTGGAGAGCAGAGAGAGGCCACGTGGAGGAGGCCAGGAGAAGCAGCCAAGATGGTGGAGTGCTGAAGGAGAAGCCAGTTAGTGCAGAGTTTGTGCACAGAGAAGGAGATGGGGAACAGAGGTGAATGAGGCTGGTGAGCTAGAAACCTTTGATTCTAGGATAAGTCTGTAGCTTTGTGAGCACTGAATGAGTGGGTTTTGGAGCCCAGTGTGTGTTTTTACTTACCCACTCGGTGCAAGCTAGGATTAAAGATGATGGCCCACCAGTTCTTGACTCCGTTGTTTCATTACCATCTGTCCAAATCTAATGCAAACCTGCATGGGCTGGGTGGCTGTGATGGTGGCCGTGGATCCTGGCTTTACAGAAGTCCTGTAATATTTCTGTACTTCAGAAAGTGGCAGTGATGATCTGTTAGAGAGGCGGGCTGACGACTTTGTGGATTCTGTTGTCATCAGTCAGGATGAGCTCTCCAAATGCGTGGGCTTCTGACATAGATTTGTTCATGAATTATTTTTTAATCAGTTACACACCCCTTACTGTACTGATATATTACGTACATTAGAAAACATGCAAAAAGTTAAGAATCTTAAAAGAAGAGGGAAAAAAATAACAAATAATAATTTTAACTGTCCACCTAATTGTTATACAGCTTAGGCTTGGACAACGTGGAGGTGAAGGGCAGGGATCCCCCCCCCCCAGCCCTTGCACAGTCAAAAATCCATATGAAACTTTTCACTTTCCCAAAACTTTACCAATAGTCTACGGTTGACTACAAGCCTTGCAGATAACATATACAGTCAATTAATACATATTTTATGTGTTATATATTATACACTGTATTCTCACCATAAAATAAACTAGGAAATTAAGACAATAATATGGAAGAGAAAGCATTTTTAAAGTATTCATTGAAAGGAAAAACCCATGGATAAGTGGACCCACACAGTTTGAAGCTGTGTTGTTCAAGGGTCAACAGTATTTTTTATACTGTTGGTCACTCAGGGCATACGATCCACTTAGGCTTTAACATAAAAATGTCATCTAAATAGTCCTTTGGACAATTTTGAAAAATTTTGATTAACTTCTCAAGTCTAGTTAGATTGTTTTAAGAAAGAGCTACTATAAAGAGTAGGAAGTAGACCTTCTTGGTCATGTCTGCTTGGAAATTTAATATTGTTGTCATGCTATGGCTTCTAAGCATAACTTTAAAGAAATCAACTAACTGTATCTATGATAAGGTTCAATTTAGATAATATAATCTGTAAACCCACTAATCCAAGGAAGCTAAAAGATGTGAGGTGATGAGCCTCCTGTACACAAATGATACTTAATTATCTGACGTGTAAAGATGATGTAAATGCAAGGCTCCTTCCTCATCCAGCCTGAGGCCACAGCAGAGAAGAGTGGGTAGGATTGCTGGGCCGTCACCTCGTTTGTTTTGTAATTCTTCATCACATCAGAGGGACTTGGGCTGTGGAAGGGCAGGGCCGTCTGTCCCCAGATTAAACTGCAGACAACTTAGCTTCTTTATTTATTTATGTTGGAATCCATGGAAGTCTGAAAAGACCAGAGTAACAGACTTTATTGAAAGGAAGAAAGGAACCCTGCCGGGCACTTCTCCGGGGAGAAGGGCACCGGTTACAGACTAGGGGTGAATTTTATAGCTTTGGGAGAGCCTGAGGGGGTACTGAGTCAAAAGTTCTGGTATGTTCCCTTTTATGGTTTTAGGATTTCAGCTTTCTGGAATGCTCCCTCTTGGGGCAGTTGATCAGCTTTCTGGAATTTTTCTGCCTCAGGGGCGATTGTCCAGTAAGTAAGGGTGAGGTCAGGCAGCCAGGCGGAACAACCAAAGGGCAGTTGGAATTTCATATATCTATCACTTCTCAACACTGTAGTATGATAAGAAAGAAATGAGGTGGGGGGAAGAAAAGGGTATGGGGTTCAGGAAGGAGGTTTGTCTCAGACTGGCCATCTTCTGGAGCTACTTCCTGCTGTTATCCCTATGGGGACCTCCTTCGTGAACCCCCCACCCCGGGGTAGTTGGAGTAGGGTTTGTAAAAGCATTTGATTGTAGGTAATCCTGGAGATTTCTCTCATTCAAGCCTGTAAGAACTTGATAAAGAAAGGAGCAAGCATTAATATTAGGCACAAAATTAGGATTGGTCCTATAATTGGTGCTAGCATTGAGAATAAGGGGTTTTTCCACCATTGTTTGGAGTAGGGGTGTTTTTATAGGGTTCTAGATTTTTCTGTTTCGCAAGGGCAGGTTTCAGGGTTGGTGTGTAGGGTTAGGTAGATTTTTCCAATTATCTGACTGGTGAAGGTCTGCATGTGGTTCTGTAAGAAACTAGTGAACAAATGGAAGAGGCAGGGTTCAAAAGTTAGAAAAATAAATAGGAGAGTGAGTGGACTAATGAAAGACAATGGTCAAGACACCCAGTTTGTGCGAAACCACTGATTCCATGTTTATGAATTCGCTGGGCTTCAGAGAGAGAGAGAGAGAGAGAGAGAGAGAGAGAGAGAGACAGTAGGAATAAGACAGGGAAGTGGCCAGTCCCCCTGCCCCTAGACCTATTTTTATAGAAATTCCTAAAGCAACAAGAAGAGGGATTACCTGTATAGCTTGTTTGGTCCTTACATTGACAGGTAGTATACTAGGAACTGGAAGAGGCTCATGGGGTGGGATTAGGTTGATATTTGGGGTGAGATAGATTAGGGTACAGGTTTCTGTCCAATTAGTAGGGAGACACATATAGGTGTTGGTGCCACACAAGTAGAAAGCCCCTGATTGGGTGAGGTAGGTTGAGAGGTGAATAGAGAATAGAAGGACAATGGGTCGGTTTCGTTTCTCTGTTTCTGAGCTCCAGATGGTCAGGGTGGAAGAAAGCCGCCCTAATAAGTGGGGAGAGTAGAGGATTGTAGGGTGACTGATTAAACATTCTTTGAAAACCAGTTTTCTGACTGTACAAATTCTTTTTTCTCGGTACAAACCTCCTACAACCTACACAAACCTTCTACAACTTACATAAACTTTCAGCTTTCATGCACCTTCTTATCCAGAAATAACTGGCCTTCATAACAACTTGCTTTTTCCTTTTTCTTTCAAAAGTATTTCCATACCTTATACCAGGGGTCTCAAACTCGCGGGCCGTATGCGGCCCAGATTGTGCTTGTTGTACTGATTTTTTTTTGTTTTCAACTGCAGTGAGAAAAGTGTTGCGTAACAGTTGCCTTTTGTAGACCTAGTGCGGCCGCCGAACGGCTGTGATCTTGCTCTGCCGCCCACATGCTGAGTTGAGTTTCAGACCCCTGCCTTATACCTTCTATTATCAAAACCATACAATTCCTTTCTAGTCAGAACTCTTGATTTAAAAATCTTTAATTTTTAGTGACAATTAAGTTGACTTTCTTTTTACCCTAGTTTCCCTTTTTCCAAAGTCTGATTAAAAGAGTCCTTAGTTTCTTTTTATATATTTGCCACACGTAGACCAACCAGCTTCCAGTTTGTGGTTGGAGTAAGGCATACCGTTTTTCTACTTTAGCAGCAGTGGGAGTTGTCAGGATCATGGTGTGTGGATCTGTCCACTTGAAAGTCAGTCCTTCGGTGATGTAATGCTGGAAGCACTTCTTGGACAGTCTTTGAATAGTTTTCTGAGTAACCTGTAAATCCTGTAAGTGCTTAGGAAAAGGGTGGTTACATTTTCTACACTTTGAAGCTAGAGTTTAAGTCCTAGTGACCACTGCTTCTAGTTGGAATCAGCAGCAGGTCCCAGCCTACAATAGGCATGGGGCATTGAGACAAGAGGAATAAAGGAGATATTATACATTAAATAAAGCAACAAATTCAGACTGTCAATACCCACAGTAGAGATCTTAGAGGGATAAATAAAACTCAAATATTCAGGCAAGGCATAGTAGACGGCCCTGTGTTTATAAGAAATGAGATCAGTTTATCTGCTACTTGGAAGAAATACCTTAGGCTTGTGAACAATGTCCTTGGGCCTTCAGTGGCAATTCCCAGCACACTGGCAAGGTCAGGTCACAGGTAGCTGGAGCAGGGCTAGAAGAGACTGACCCCTCCCTCCATGGAGCAAGGGGGCAGCTTACCTTCTCGTGTCCCTCTTTCCATAGCAAAGGTGTGCAAATCGGTGGGTCTGGGAAGCCTGGCAGGCTTCGGTTCAATGACCTTTCTTTCCACCCCGGAGCAGGTCCCCAATGGAATCCTATGAAGCCCTTTAGAGTGCTGGAGCCTTTAAGAGCATATGCCAAAAGCTGGTATTTCCTGACTTCTTTTGGGCCTTATTTGCCTTTTCTGTTGCTCCCTTGGCCATTATAGACCTTAAAAGCCATGCTCAGAAGATCTCACTGAGGGGCTTGACTAAGAGAGTAAAATTGGGAATCCAGTGTCTAAAGAAGTCTATTAGACCGAGGAAAGAAAGGATTTGATTTGCAGTGGTAGGTGGTTGGAGACTGCGGAGGGTCTGAGTTCGATCTTGGGTGAGACCTCAGGTGGTGGGGGTTAAGGTGATGCCCAGATAGACTGTGGACTAAGAGTGAAGTTGAGTCTTAGCAGAGAAGACACGATATCACTTCATAGTGAGGAAGTTAAGAAGGGTGGAGGTGTGTCTCCTTGAGGCAGGCAGGGAGGGCCTGCAGAGGAGTAGGTCATTTACATATTGTAAGAGAGTACTAGTTTTGAGATTGCATGCTGCTATATCCTGAGCTAGTGCCTGCCCAAACAGGTGTGGGCTGGTTTTGATCCCCTGGGGTAAGACAGTCCATGTAAGTTGCTGGGCTGCATTAGTGTCTGGGTAAAGGCAAACAGAAAGTAAAAGTCAGGGTGTAGAGGAATGGTAAAGAAGGCATCCTTTAGGTCTAGGATTGTGAAGTGAGTGGTGTTTGAGGGAATGTGTGACAGTAACCTGTAGAGATTAGGGACTACTGGATGGAGGGGAACTACTGCCTCATTGATTAGGTGTAAGTCTTGTAAGAGGTGATAAGCCCCTGAAGGTTTTCGAACAGGAAGGATGGGGTATTGCAGGGAGAGTCCATGGGGATGAGTAAGCCTTGATTTAAGAGGCGGGTAATTATTGGTTTAAGGCCTTAGAAACAGACACAGTTACATATTAAACAAAGACTTTACATATAAATTATGAATTAAGGAATTTAAATGAGTGCGCTTTACTTGTTTCAATTAAAATTATACTAGAGATATTTTCTGACGAACAAAGAGACAAAACAGATTACTCACACAGCTCAATAGACAACTCTGCTTTTTTAAGCTTTTGAGATGGCAGGGTGTTGTCAGCATAGAGGGGAGGAAGAGAGAAAGCAGACGAATGGACAGCGTGAACAGCTGGATGGAAAGAAGGAGGGTCAGAATCTGCAGGAGGAGGGGGAGGAGATTAAAGTGCTGGTGGTGGTGCCACATGGTCAGAGGAGTTAAAAGATTAATAGCTCTGAGGAGAGGGGAGAGGACGAGGGGTAGTGGAAGGCACACTTAGTCTCTGAGGAGGGGGAAGGATGGATCGAAGAAGAAAAAGAGACAGAGCCACGCTTCTGTAAGGAGGGAGGAGTGGTCTAAGAACACCGTAGAGAAGGGAGGGGCCCCTGGCCAGCAGGGGAGGAGAAAGAGAGACTAGTATTTGCAGGTGAATGAGAAAGAGGATTCAGCAAAGAGAGGGGAAGGGGCTTCTTGGAGGAAAGAGACTCGAGCAAAAGAGATTTGCAGAGGAACCAGAGAGGGGTTCTGAGAGAGGGGTGCCCCAGGGGGTTAGGCAGGAGGGAGAGAGAGTTGGGAGTCCATGGAGAAGGAAAGATTAGGAGTGGAGATTTTAGGTGAGGTTTCTTTGGCCAAAAAGGGCTGCGTGTAGAACAAGCAGCATAGAAATTAAGGACAGGAGAAAAGGGATAAGAAAACCTGCATGTAAGGAATTTCTGATGCCCTGCCCGTCCGGTGGCAGAAATTGTCAAGATCTCTTAGGATATTGTAATGGTAGTAGAAAGCAACCTGGCTAGGCACTTAGACTTTTGAGGAAGTCCATAGAAGCAGGCCTCTCAGAGTAGAAACCTCCCAAACTGTGGACCTCAGAAAGTAGAGTGAGTCCTGAAGGAGTAGAGGAGTCCCGAAGGAGTAGAGGAGTAGTCTCTGAGGCCTGAGATTGGGAGGAGCCCATGTTCCGAGAGAAGTCTGGCTGGACGGTTTGGACTGAGAGGAGCCCACAGTACAGGAGACTGGTGAGAGAAGGGGGCGTCCCCGCCTTCAGTCACAGTTCTGAGAGGAGAAAATCTCCGTAGAGAGAGAGTCTCAGACAGGAGGTCGTCACCTCAAGGCTGAGATCCCGGGACGTAGGAGGGGGCCTGGCTAGGCGCCCCGTGACTTTTGTAGAAGTCCATAAAGGAGTAGATGCAGACCACTCGTAGATATGGGGTCCGAAGTCAAAACCGTCCAACCAGGAAGGGGTGTTTTTAGAGAGAAATTTGGAGGCCAACCGGGGAAGGGAGGGAGAAACTCCTTACCTTTCTGGTCTGACAGGGGTTCAGGACAGAAACAGATTGCCGGCCAATCAACCTATAATTACACGTCCAAACAGAATCCGGGAGTAAGCCCAGGACGAGCTGCCACTGGCCATTGCTTCCCTGGTTGTAAGTTTGGATGGCACAAAGGGATCGTCCAGGCAGTTAGTACCCTGTCCCGGGTTTTGGCACCAAATGTTGGAATCCATGGGAGTCCAAAAAGACCAGAGTAACAGTCTTTATTGAAAGGAAGAAAGGAACCCTGCCGGGCACTTCTCTGGGAGAAGGGCACCGGTTACAGACTAGGGGTGAATTTTATAGCTTTGGGAGAGCCTGAGGGGGTACTGAGTCAAAAGTTCTGGTATGTTCCCTTTTGTGGTTTTAGGATTTCAGCTTTCCGGAATGCTCCTTCTTGGGGCAGTTGATCAGCTTTCTGGAATTTTTCTGCCTCAGGGGCGATTGTCCAGTAAGTAAGGGCGAGGTCAGGCAGCCAGGTGGGACAACAGAAGGGCAGTTGGAATTTCATATATATATCTATCAATTTATTTTTAAAATATGTATATTTTTATTGATTTGAGAGAGAGGAAGGGAGAGAGATAGAGAGACAGGAACATCAATCTGTTCCTGTTTGTGCCCTGACTGGGGATCGAACCTGCAACCTCTGTGCTTCAGGACGATGCTCTAACCAGTCGAGCTGTCTGGCCACGGCTTAGCTTCTTTCTTGCTACTGAGATCATAATAAACTGAAAGAGAAATCCTAATACTTTCTCCTCTGCTCAGTAGGTCCTCTTGCCCCTCCCCTAAGCACCTCCTTCCCCTCTAGGGGACCCCCTCTCTCACCCACCTTGCAGATCACAAGGTCAGAAAATAAAATGTGATCCTTAGTCTAGAGGGAGAACATTAATGTGCAGAATCATTTCTTCACGCCTTCTGTGTAAGCAAGGACAGTCCTAGTGTGTGCCCAATCACTTCTCCGCAGGCTGCTCCTGCCCTCACTGTGCACAGCCTCACACCGCTCAGGTGCTGTCCAGGCTCTGGGCTAACGTCATTCGGGTGCCGAAGGGCAGAAGGAGGGAGCAGCCACTGGGAGTGGCCGTGTCGAACACAACGGCTGATCTCTTCAGACATTTGTGTCCACCTGTGAGAGAGATGGACCAGCTCCCTCCTGGAGATGAACGTCCTACCAGAGTCCTGCCCTGGCGCATCCTTCCGCGGAACCTCGGGAGAGAGGTCGGGTCTTACGGAGAATTTCCAAACGCGCAGACACAGGGAGGTCTGGTGGCAGGGCTGATCAGACCCTGTTCTGTGGAGTGGGGCACCCCTGTTAACCTCAGCCATTGTTATTATAAGATGATCTAATTCGCTCTCTGAGTATTTGCTTACTTCATGCGCACACAGAAAAAAAAGATGACTTCCCAGCATATTTTTAAGTATAAATCAAAGCGAATTGGGTTCATAACTATGCATGTGTGTACTTGGCCCCTGGCTTCATTGAGGAGTTTATGATGATGAGAGAGCAATGGTTCAGGGAATGGAAAAGCCAAGGGGGGAACTTCCACCAGCGAGCGGCTGGATCCAAGTTCATCTTTGACCATGATGACTTGTCTAGGACCTGGCAAAGTCAAGAGCACACTCAATTTCCCCAGGCTTCTTGTCCACCGAAGAGAGCAGGTGGAGGGGAGAGAGTTCTTGGAACCGAACTTCTACTGTTCATTAGTGGTGTGGCCTTGGGCAAGTTCTTCCAGCCTCTCTCTGACTCCGATTCCTCGTCTGTGCAATGGGGGTGACAATGGCATCTCCCAGACAGAGTGACTCTGAGAACTGAATGAGATACAGCACGGGGAAAGCTCAGAGCAGCGCCTGGTGCGAAGCAGGTGTTGACGAATGTGAGCAGTTATTACTGAGAGTTAGTAGAAACATCTACTGACTGGCATCAAATACTGACAATGTCGAGTTACAGTGATGTGGGTCATTTTCACAGGCTCTTATCTGGATTATTTTATGTTCCTTCTGTTATTTTAGATTTTATAGGCAGCACTGATTTATGAAGATCAAAACTTCAAATTCTCATTTGATGAATTGGCTCAAAAAACCTCGTATCCTTTTATCTATTCCTATGAGATCGGTGCTACAATACCAAAACCAAAACCAAACAAAACTGTTTTGAACTAAACCTGCACCTGGGGTTGGACGCTGCTTCCTGGGCCTGTTGTATGGGGTTGCTCAAGACACTTAACACTGTGAGCCTCAATTTCCCCATCTGTAAAGTGGGCATAAAAGTATGTACTTACTTTCAAAAGAGGTCATTAGGATTAGAAGTAAAATATGTTAAGCATCCTTATTGTTACTCTGAAGTCTTAGGTCTGTTTAATCCTACAGACTTTAACTGAAAAGCTGCCAAGTTCAGGTCCTGTGTCAACAACGAAGCTGCACAAATAGTAAGCATGATCCCTGCCCTCACGTGTTGGCAGTGAGAGAGACACACAGCATGCTAAGAACTATATGAGAGGGTGGATATCAGAGAAGGCTTCCTGAACGAGTCCTGAAGGAGGACGAGGGAAAGGTTTTCCATACGAAGGAAGACCATGGGGACCATTTACAGTAGGGATGAAGGTTACTGCCTTGCCGTGTAGGTTCGCATTATAGCTGGGGAAACAAAAATAACATGTGGATGGGGTCGTGCTTTATCACGGACCTGGTGAATGGTTGCACGCCAAGTGTTCCACTCTGGGGATATATGAAGCATTTCACTTTGAGGAAGGTGGTCTCGATAAAGGTTAAAGACCTCTGAAGAAGGCACTTTCACTCATGGTAGAGTCATGCCCTGGGTCCTCCCGCTACAATACAGCCACCAGGGGGAGTCAGCGGGGAAGCCTGACATTCAGCTAGAGTTTAACACACACACACACACACACCCCCCACGGTGGAGACTCAGTCCCCTTAGCTGAAACTCATCCTAGATGAGGTGATACTCGTTTTTCTTAAGTTTCAGCGGTCTGCAGCCACCCTGGAGCGGACTGGCTGGTTTGTGGGGAGCTTCTAGTCTTGGCCATGAGAATTTTGCCCACCAAGCTACAGCAAATGTGTGTGTGTATGTGTGTGTGTGTGTGTGTCACAAAGGGAATGGGTCCTGCTGATGCAATGCTGAAAAGCTGGGTGGAGTAGTCACTGGGTACCCCTCTTTCCTTGGAGTGACCTTGGCTCCTGGGTACCATGTTAGAAGAAATTGAGGTAAGAGAAGTGTGTCAGGCCATAGCTCGTGAGACTCCCAACTTACCTCCTCCGATTTCCAGTGTTATAAATATTAAAAATCCACAACACCACAAGAAACAAGACAATTTCAATTTCTCCCTTTCATGCTTGCTTTTCTTTTTGCTCTGGTGGGAGGTGGAAGGAAGGTAGCAAAAAGGCAGAAAAGAATAATCCTCATTTTTTATATTTGTCAAGGACACCCAAAATAACTATCTGCTGTTTTCCGCCCCCCTCCCTATTCCTTCTCCCAAGAAAACCCCGAAGGGCAGCGGACCAGTAGACCAACATTGTAAACGCTCACAGGTGCAGTTACGTCTTCAGTGTCTGGGTAGATGCTGGGGGACAGTGCGGCCTTGATGACTGTTCCTCAGGAGAACCTGTAGAGCCGTCTTGACCTCCACGGGCAGCCCACCCCAGCCCCCCAAGCGCCCGACGTCGCACGTGCACCTAGCAACGTGCAGGGAAAATATCATTTGGAAATGGACCTTTGGGGGCGGTTTCCTTTGATGCTGTTCTCTGAAGGATCAAAATTGGTTCTTCAGGCCCTGGCTGGTTGGCTCAGTGGTAGAGCATCGGCCCAGTGTGTGGAAATCCTGGGTTCGCTTCCCAGTCAAGACACACAGGAGAAGCACCCATCTGCTTCTCCACTCCTCTCCCTCTCACTTCTCTCTCTCTCTCTTCTCCTTCCCTCCCCTCCTGCAGCCATGGCTCAATTAGGGCAAGTTGGCCCTAGGTGCTGAGGATGGCTCCATGGCCTCCACCTCAGACACTAAAAAATGGCTCTGGTTGCAACAGAGCAGTGCCCCAGATGGGCAGAGCGTCGCCCCTAGTGGGCTTGCCGGGTGGATCCCGGTCGGGCGCATGCGGGAGTCTGTCTGCCTCCCCTCCTCTCACTTAAAAAAAAAAATGGCTCTTCATCTTTGATAGAGGGAAATGTACACACTTGGGCTGAGAAAAGGCGCGCCGTGTTTGGGGTGAGAAACGTATTCCTTTGGGAGGAAAGTGCTGCCGAGTGGGAAGAACAAAGGCCTTGCCGACCGACACATCCCGGCTCAGGTCTTGGCTGTGCAAACTCTTCTTTTTCTTTTTCATTTTTCTCTACCCTCAAGTTTCTCTTATTTTATTTTTGAGCAATAGAGACAGGAAGGGAGTAAGAGGGGGTGAGAAGCATCAATTCATAGTTGCTTTCACTTTGTTTTTATTTTAATTTTTGCTTTCTTTGGCTTTCATTTTAGTTGTATATTGATTGCTTCTCATACATGTTTTGACTGGGGCTGAGCTAATGTCCCCTTGTCCCAGGCAGTGACCTTGGACTTTTCCTGCCTGCAACCTTTGGGCTCAAGCTGGCAAGCTTCCTTAGGATTGTGTTGATGATTCCCTCACTGAGGCAGATGACCCCAGGCTGACAAGCCTGCACTTAGCGCCAGTGACCTTAGCATTCTGGGTTGATGCTTTACCCGCTGCACCACCACCAGTCAGGCCTGGCCTTGCAACCTTTGACGAGTTCATTATTCTAAGCCTTCATTTCTTCATCTACACCAGGGGTCCCCAAACTTTTTACACAGGGGGCCAGTTCACTGTCCCTCAGACCATTGGAGGGCCAGACTATAAAAAAAACTATAAACAAATCCCTATGCACACTGCACATATCTTATTTTAAAGTAAAAAAACAAAACAGGAACAAATACAATATTTAAAGTAAAGAACAAGTAAATTTAAATCAATAAACTGACCAGTATTTCAATGGGAACTACAGGCCTGCTTTTGGCTAATGAGATGGTCAATGTCCGGTTCCATATTTGTCACTGCTAGATGTAACAAGTGATGTGACGTGCTTCCGGAGCCATGAGGCGTGCATCCCACGTCACTGGAAGTAGTACTGTATGTGAGCGATGCCATGCTTTGCATCTCTCACTGACCACCGATGAAAGAGGTACCCCTTCTGGAAGTGCGGCGGGGGCCGGATAAATGGCCTCAGGGGGCCGCATGTGGCCTGCGGGCTGTAGTTTGGGGACCCCTGATCTACGCAGTGGACTGTCGCGGCGATAAGACAGCATATGTTAAGTTTGGAGTTTGAATTCTAAATAGAGTCATGACTGCTAATGCAGCCACTTGGCAGGTGGAAGGGAAAGGAGTAACTGTACTCTGTGTAACCTGGGAGAGGCAGAGGTTGGGGAAACCCACGTTTGGGTAATAAAATGTCAGTCTGCAATTGAATTCCAGGAAAAACAGAATGACTCCCACTTCCCTCTATTTTCTGTCTCAGTGACCCTGGAGCCTCATTTGCAGATACCACAAGGGAGGCCCGTGGCATGTTTAGAAAACACAGGAGACAGGGCACCACTAGACATTGGCTCACCACCTAGGAGTAAGCTCACGTGTGCACCTCTGGGTTTTGAGTGATCATTTTGCCAGTATAGAGCGTGAGAAGTTTATGGCACCTAGAACCCCAAACGACTGCTTCCCTCACGTCTCCCTCACTGTCCTCTCTTCTCCTTTCTCTTTTAGAAATCATTATCGCGAGAGCACGGCTGTCACAGGGGGAGCGTCTAGAAAGTGCTATTACACCCTCACCTTCGCTGTCACCTTCCCGCACAGTGAGGATGTCTGCTACCTGGCCTACCACTACCCCTACACCTACACTGCCCTCATGGTAATGTCCTCTCGACAGCACGACCCCAGCAGGACAGAGGGGGCTCTCTGAGGCTGTCCTGGAAACATTCAGGGGACCCTGATCCTCAGGGTGCCCGGGTTTGTTGTCACTGACTCAGTGGCTTTGCCTTTCTCCCATCTCTGTCCTTGGACAGAGCACGAGGCTGAGGCCATGACCTCTGAAGGTCCAGAAGGGGGGCATCTCTCAGAGGCTCTAGCTTTAAGAAGTCTTCAAGGCCCTGGCCGGTTGGCTCAGTGGTAGAGCATCGGCCTGGCGTGCGGAAGTCCCAGGTTCGATTCCCGGCCAGGGCACACAGGAGAAGCGCCCATCTGCTTCTCCACCCCTCCCCCTCTCCTTCCTCTCTGTCTCTCTCTTCCCCTCCCGCAGCCGAGGCTCCATTGGAGCAGAGTTGGCCCGGGCGCTGAGGATGGCTCTGTGGCCTCTGCCTTAGGTGCTAAAGTGGCTCTGGTTGCAACAGAGCAACGCCCCAGATGGGCAGAGCATCGCCCCCTGGTGGGCGTGCCGGGTGGATCCCGGTCGGGCGTATGCAGGAGTCTGTCTGACTGCCTCCCAGTTTCTAGCTTCAGAAAAATACAAAAAAAAAAAAAAAAAAATCTTCAAGGTGAAACATGGAGTAGTGAGATTGGAGTGAGGTTGTCAAGTTGAGATGGGGTAAAAGCGTAAAGTAGGCCTAGGTACAGATTTCAAGATCGTGGACTCATCTACCGAAGTAGGAGGCAGGAAGGCAATGCTTGGACCTCTGAGCCCGTGAGTGAGCAGCCCCTTCAGCTTTTCCCGTGGCACCCACGACCACGGGCTGCAGGTGCTAGAGAGACCCAGGGAGGACAAGACGAGTAGAAGAATCAAACACTGAATCACTGCAGTGAGGCCTGTGATCTTTTCATGAGAGCAGTGTAGTCAACGCCGAAGGTGGCATCCTGGGTTCTATCACAGGCTCTGCGGAAGGGGCACGAGACCAGTTTGAGCCAATGGCTTAACCCGCGCAGTTCTCTGTCATTTGAGTAAGCTGGCACACTGGCTCCCCACCCCCACGCCCAGCTATTTCATGGGCATCCCGAGAATTAATGAGCTAAAGCATCTTCTATAAAGCACTCTCATCCTCCGTGTTAATGCAGAATGTTACTAGCATATCTGTAATAATGTGTGTGTATACGCGTGTACATATCACTTAGCCTGGAGGATGAGCATTGTTATCGTAAGCCTGTGATAGGAGTTGGGAAAGATGGTAACCAAGAACAGCTTTGCCTTCAAAAGGCACGTTCAGGTACAAATGAACATTTCCCCCTCCACCGAGAAGGCTTATCTTAAACCGCTTGGCTAACGGCTTCATGAAAGTGTGTCTGCCCTTCTCTCCATATGTTGTCTTGCCTAAAGAGAGATTTTTTTTTTTTACTGTTTTCCAGATTGCAAAAGATACACAACTAGTATTATTTGTGTATCGCACTAAGAGATCTCAAGATGTTAATCCAAGAAATGTGCATCGCAGGCTAGGCTGTAACCAGCTGTGTTTGTTGTAAAACATGCGCGTTGCCTTTAGGGCCCCTGAAGAGGCAATATTCAAAATCTCCCCTCTGACAGCATTTCTCTCTGTCTCACCCGGGAGTCACTGCACAGGCACGTCTCCTGGGGAAGGAAGTTCCCTTTTTAGTGCTTGTTTGCCTTTTCCGTTGTGGGCAGGACCCATGGGTCCAGGACATTGTTCTTATCCCTTGTTAGACTATCCAAGACCCTGCTGAGATTCTCAGTGGCAGTGAGTTAAAAACTTTAGCATACAGAGGGCTTTGGGAAATTGTCTAATTCATGCCTGTCATTTATAGACGCAAAAACGGAGGCTTAGAAATCCCACATCTAGCTAGTGGGCAATCAGGGGACTGAGCACCAACCTTTGATGTCTGTCTCTGTGCCCTTTCTACTTCACTGGAGAAGAAATTTAGAAGCTGTATACTCTAGGGTTCGATGGCTCAGGGTCCTTGCTTGCTTGGACAGGTAATAGCTTTTACAGTGCAGTCTATTCTATAGGTACTTGCAGTCATTGAGTTGTGTGATTATATGATCTCTAATGGTTGACTTCATGAACCGTGGGGTTTTTGTTGTTGTTTTTGTTTTTAGTGAGATAGAGAGAGAGACAGATGAGAGGGAGAGAGATGAGAAGCATCAACTCATAGTTGCGACACCTTAGCTGTTCATTGATTGCTTTCTCATATGTGCCTTGACCGGGGGGCTCCAGCTGAGCCAGTGACCCTTTGATCAAGCCAGCTACCTTGGGCTCAAGCCAGTGACCTTGGCTCAAGCCAGCAACCTTTGGGCTCAAGCCAGTGACCTTTGGGCTCAAGCCAGCAACCCTGCGCTCAAGCCGGATGAGCCTGTGCTGAAGCTGGCAACCTTGGGGTTTCAAACCTGGGTCCTTAGCATACCAGGCCAACACTCTATCCACTGTGCCACTGCCTGGTCAGGCAACCTGTGGTTTTTTGTTTTTGTTTTTCTTTTCCGTAATACTAAGTGTGGTGCAGCTCAGTGAATAATGCAGTTCCTCAGACAGGGTCCCATGCTTATCCCAGGATGCTCCGATTCTTGTTAAGCACCTGCAAGCTAATTCCAAGTCTAAAACTCCTGCAACCAGGCCCTGACTGTGTCTGGCTTCTCATTTAAAATTTTAGATTTTGAATCAGCTCAGAGGCACATAGCCAGAACCCCTCTGGGGATGAGGATGATCCATGTTTGGGGAAAAACCCTGCCCAGCTAAACTACATCCAGAGCAGTTAGTGTTATAGGTGAAATTCATGGGTTGATTCCTTGAGCTTAAGACCCATCAGAGATGATAGAACCACATATTTGATGACTATATGTACCTCTGATAGTGGACTGAAGTTGTGGACTGTCTCTGCCAGATCTTATTCCCCTGGGATCCGCTTATCTTGGTGGTCTTGTCCGACCAGACAGAGCACAGGATCTCAAGTTTACAATCAACCAGTGGCTTGCAGCCATGGTGTCAATGAGGGGTAATTTCTTCTAGATGAGGGACAGAAATACAAGAAAAGAGGACCCTCGCTTCCCCCCACTAATTGGTCTCTATGCGAAGGAGAGGGAGGTCTTACTCACTGATGCTCATTGGCTTGTTACTTTGCCTATTGACTGTGAATCTCTTCCCACTAGGAAAGCGTGAAGAGGGTTAATAAGGAAGAGACAGGAAAAGGGATATCTTTTTATTTCTCCTAAATGTGTAGACCAGAATAAGAAAGACAATTTGCTACTTGAAAATGACAAATGCATCCCCTCAGTGTGAGGTTTTACATTTCCAGTAACGCGCGGTCTTGTCCTCTCTAGGTCTAAGGCACTAATTGACTCTGTGACTTCTCTTTAAAAACTCTTCCCATCATGGACAGAATGAGTACATTCGGTAACGCACACTGGTCATTTTTATTTTTGGACATGTCCGAAGGAGAAATAGTTTTTATTCCAACAGATCAGTGATAAATTAAATGTGAATGATACCCCAAGGGTAGAATTAACTGTAGGACTCTTGCAGGTTAGGCGGAGGGTAGAAAATACATTTATTTCTCTATGGAATTCACAATTTATAAATCTCTTATAATATGGATTATGGTTAAGCATTACAGACGTTTTCATAGCAGAGAGGACATATCCGTTGGATGTTTTTGACATGGATATATAATAATTCTGCAATTTTCAAAATTCTATTATTTTTTTACAATAAGAGAATCAGAATTTGGTTCTTTCAAATTAATATCTCCCAGATGCTTTTCAGGAACTCGCTGTCAGATAATTATCCAAGTTAGAGTATTAAAGCTAAAAGAAATACATACAATATTGTAATTATGAAGCAAGCAAAAGGGGTTCTGTTGTAAGCATTCGTATCAAGCTGTCGGTAATTGTTAAAGCATTGTTAGCAATCCTTGTTCAAGTATTTGGATCGTGTTAAGGCATTGCCCCTAGGAAGCCGGTAGTATTGGTTGAAGATAGGACCCCAAGAGAGTTTTTGATGGACATTTTAGAGGGTAAGAAAGTAGGATCTCACAGAGAACTTTCAACTGCAGTGAGTTGGCAACAGACAAGAAAAGTAGTCCCGGCCCTGGCTGGTTGGCTCAGCGGTAGAGCGTCGGCCTGGCATGCGGGGGACCCGGGTTCGATTCCCAGCCAGGGCACATAGGAGAAGTGCCCATTTGCTTCTCCACCCCCCCCCCCTTCCTCTCTGTCTCTCTCTTCCCCTCCCGCAGCCAAGGCTCCATTGGAGCAAAGATGGCCCGGGCGCTGGGGATGGCTCCTTGGCCTCTGCCCCAGGCGCTAGAGTGGCTCTGGTCGCGGCAGAGCGATGCCCCGGAGGGGCAGAGCATCGCCCCCTGGTGGGCAGAGCATCGCCCCTGGTGGGCGTGCGGGGTGGATCCTGGTCGGGCGCATGCGGGAGTCTTTCTGACTATCTCTCCCTGTTTCTAGCTTCAGAAAAATACAAAAAAAAAAAAAGAAAAGTAGTCCCAAGTAGGATCCAGATGTTGGAAGAGCATGTCTCTCAGAGGGTAGAGTAGAGTCGGGTTTTTCCCTAGACAGATCTCCCTACTGTGGTAGATGCTCCCACTGTTAAGTATCTTCAGAGATGAACTAGCATGTAGTGTTGGCAGGGTAGGAGAGAGAGAGAGAAAGGGAGAGGGACGGGAGAAAAGAGGAATCACAGTGCCATATGCACAGCCTCTTCTAAAGGGCTCAGAAGAAAGTGGAGTTCTAAAATGTGTAATATGGGGAAATTTGGCTTTTATGCAGTCGATCAGAGATGCAATAGCAAGTCATAAACCAGTGCTGTCGGGGAATCAATAGAGACCTCTCGCTGTTCAGGCTACACCAGAGGACAGGCCCGATCAAGGGTCCCGATGTTGTGGAAGTGCATGCGGAAGGCCGTTCCTAAGGAGCCGAGATAGGCGTGGGTGGTGAGGTCATTGACCATGGAGACTCAAATTCCAGGGTCTTGACCATTATGTAAGAACAAGTTTTGGAGTCCGACAGACCTGTTTTCTGGTCCGAGCTCTGTGCTGTCTTGCCAAGTCATCATGGGCAAGCTATCTAATTTCTCCATTCTTCAGTTTATCCTCCGTAAAAGCAGAAATATAAACACCATTACCACATGGGTTGTTGTGATGATTAAATAACTTGGTATGTGGCTAGTGCTAGCTAAGGGTCTATATCTAGCAAGCCATACTAACTACTAACCATAAGACCATTTATTCTCTATTTTTTTAAAGATGATGTATGATTGTTTTCTATATACATCAGACTGATTGGAAGATACCCATTCCATAATTTATAGTAAAATTGAAATTATGCAAAAAATCCAAATACAGGACCAAAGAGAAATAAAGACAATGGCTGGTGATGGTTATCTTAGGGTGGTTGATGGGGATTATTTTTCCTGTACTCTCTTCTCCAAATCACCGGCAATATAACTTCATTTATTTTTAATGGAAAAAAAGGATATTAAAATCATCTTTTCTTTCTAATCGGCCAATCTGTGCGTAGACACCTCGAGACTAATTATTTCCCTCACTCCCTAACGTTAGCGCGTTTAATGCAGGGGGAGTGCTGTTGGCAGACGGGCCGTCTGAGGGAGCTCAGTAGAATCTGTTCTGTTGTCACTTTTGTTTAGTTTAAAGGTGTCATCTGTTCTTTTGTGTGGAGAAGCCTCCACTTCTCTGATTGGCAGATGAAGCACACTGAGAACTAGGCAGGATACAAATAAAACCGGGCATCTCCTTCGGGGGGGTGGGGGGGCGGTGAGCTTGCTCCTGAAATAGGGAAACAGGGAGCACAGCAGGCGGGGGGGGGGCAATGAAAGGGTTTGTGAGAACCTGGTGCTTCTTACTTTATCAGGAGCCCTCAGCAGGGTGCCCTGCTGGGCTCAAGTGGAGTCTTTCATGGAAGTTGGAAGGGGTAGCCGATAAGGTTGGGGCAGAAAACCTCCACGGAGAGGCACCAAGAGGCTGCAGGCTACATTATCTGCCAGGTACCTTTCATGGGTAGGTAGAATTTTCTTTGAGGAAGATAACCTCTCTGGGGCTTTCCATAATTGCCTTGCACTCATTCCCATTTTATAAAGAAACCCAGCCCTGGTGCTTCTGCAGGGCTGACATGACCGTTGGTGGTTGGCACACATACTTAGGTACTCTGTTTCTCTCGTCCATGATCCCAACAACATCCAATTACACATGGCCTTGCCAGACCTGAGGAGGTCACATTCAGGAGGACAATACAAGGCTGGTTTGGTGAGAGGAAAGCCAACAAAAGTTTATAATTGGTGCCCTGGCCGGCTGGCTCAGTGGATAGAGGGTCATCCTGGCATAAGAACATCCTGGGTTTGATCCCCAGCCAGGACACACAGGTGAAGTGACCATTTGCTTCTCTCCTCTGCGTCTCCCCCTTCTTTCCTTCTACCCTTCCCATAGCAAGTGGCTTGACTGGTTTGAGTGTGGCCTCAGGCACTGAGGATAGCTCGGGTGATTTGAGCATCGGCCCCAGACAGGGCTTGTTGTGTGGATCCTGGTCAGGTCTGTCTCTCTATCTCCTCTCCTCTCACTTAAAAAAAAAAAAGTTTATAATTGTTTTCCTTCTATATACTGAATAATGGTCGAGAGGGGAGGTGTCCCATGCTTGGTGGCAGGTGGAATGGGACAGAGAGGTCACGGAGGGGGCACAGAGAGATGGCTGCGTGAACAATGATAGTTTACAGGAAATGAGGTTATGCTGACAGGTATTAGGCATTGATTGAATTGCAATAATATTAATGATTAAAATGGTTAACAGAGAATTCATAGCAGAAGAAAACTTTGAAACTTTGCTTCCTCCTGCATCTGGCACTCAGGTGACACTGTCTTGAAGGACAACGTCCGTGGGCACAGGGATGCTTTGTTTGACCTGTTTCTCTCCCAGCTAACTGCGCCTGATGGCTCCTGCAGACAAGCCTGCTTCTAAACCTGCTTCCCATCGTTGATGGATAACTTTTAGATTTTGTTGATTTTATTAAGATTTGGTATCAGACACCAAAGAACCATGGCCTGTTTGTAGCTCTGCGACATCACAGAATGGTGGTCACGCTTTCCTGGAGAAGGCACTCCACCTGTGCCCCGCCCCCTTTTGTAAGGATGCTTCCAGCCAAAATAAAATGTGCAGCAAACAGCTTTCATGGAAAAAAAAAACCTAAACTGAATTAGAACAAAAAAATCACATAAAAACAATTCAGCAAAGACAGTGTTTCCTAAAGCCCATTCTGTAGCACTCCAGTGTCCTGAGATCTTTAGAGAAAAAGGGTTTGGTGGGCACATACATTCATGAAGTACTGGGTGCTGTTGTTTCTTTTAAGTGTTCACAATGCATATTAAAGTATCTGAAAATTCCTGTAGCCACAAAGACGTTGTCATTTTCTCTAATGCACCATGGTCCTAGTGAGTTCCCCACCCCTCTAACTCCTCATCTATGCCCAGCGCCTGGTAACATCCTGCAAGAATACATTTTGGGAAAGGCTGTAAGAGTATTGCTTTTCTAGTTTTGGGGGCCTGGAATCTTGATAGCAATCATGAGGCAGGGTTTGTTTGGTTTGGTTTGGTTTGTTTTTTTTGACAGACAGAAGGGAGAGAGATGAGAAGCATCAACTCATAGTTGCGACACCTTAGCTGTTCATTGATTGCTTTCTCATATGTGCCTTGTTTGGAGGGGAGGGGCTCTAGCTGAGCCAGTGACCCCTTGCTCAAGCCAGCAATCTTGGGCGCAAGCTAGTGACCATGGAGTCATGTCTATGATCCCGGGCTCAAGCTCGTAAGTTCACGCTCAAACCGGATAAGCCTGTGCTTAAGCCCGTAACCTTGGGATTTTGAACCTGGGTCCTCAGCGTCCCAGGCCAACACTCTATCCACTGCACCACCGCTGGGTCAGGTGTGACACAGGGTTTAAATAATAAACAATATCGGGAGCAGCTTCCACCAAGAATTTTATGAAAGTGGTTGAAATAATTTGTTTATAATCACAGAGAACATCATTAAAACAACACTATTTTCTTAATTAAGGTGCTAAAATTTTTCTTTATGGGGATGGCTGACACATGGCTGACACTCTGATGGGGACATTTCCATTCTTGTCCTGTGCCATCTCTCTCGGGATACCAGATGCCCACTTCTGCTATCGGAGCTTTAATTACACTGAGCTGATATCGATTTTCTCTTTAGTACGTGAATTTCTACAGTGAGCTTCCTTTAGAAGGATGCTTTTCCATTTCTGAATGCTTTTATTTTTGCTGATTTTAGGACCCTTTTTACTTAAACGTAACTTCATTTAATTGTTATCAGAAAATGTGGTTTATACAATTTCTGCTTTTTAAAAAAATTATTGAATTTTTGTAGCCCTGTATATGATTAAATTTTGTTAAAGTTCCATAGACACTTGAGGGGGGAAAAGGGATGTCTTCTATAAAGAAAAAATTGACATATCTATCAAACCAAAAATTTTCAAATACACTGTATCATTATTTTTGTGCCACTGATTTATTTAAGACTGAGGTACTGTCTTAAAATCTCCCACTCCTAGTATAGTTTTCTTTTCTGCCATTTTCACATTGTATATTTCAATCCTGTTATTTGTTTAAGATTTATGAGTTTTATATGTTCATTGTGAATTGTGCCCTTTATCAAAATAAGATTTTTAAATCCCATTTAATGTGCTTGTTCTTAAAAATGACTTTGTCATATATTACTGTTGCTGTGCCTGCTGTAATTTATGTTTGCTTATCCTTTCAGTTTCAATATTTCTCTCTTAAAATATTTTAGCACAGGCAGGCCAAATAAAGAGATAATTTAGGCAGGTTTTCATATCCATCATGTTTTTTATTTCTCCCCTCTCTTTAAAAGCACCTGTTATATACAGTATGCAGTGGGATTTATAAAAACTAATCTGAAAAATTTTGTTGTTTAATAAGGCTGTTTTAACTGAGTTATACTTGTAACAGTTTTTGGTGTGACTTCTGTCATTTTGATTTTATGCTATTTTTCATGCTTCGTTGCTATTTTTCCCTCTCTCCCTCCTCCCTCCCTCCCTCCCTCCCTCCCTCCCTCCCTCCCTCCCTCCCTCCCTTCCTTCCTTCCTACCTTCCTTCCTTCCTTCCTTCCTTCCTTCCTTCCTTCCTTCCTTCCTTCCTTCCTTCCTTCCTTCTTCCCCTCCTTCCCTCCCTCTCTCCTTCTCTTATGCAAAGTACACCAACCATATTTTCTTTGATTCTTATTTTCCCCCCTAAATATTTATAATTCTACCAGTGCTTTCCTTTTCTTAAAAAAAATATTTGAACTTTTATATTTCTCCATCAACAATAACAGTTAAAATTATGGGTGACCTAGGTGACAGGCACTTTTCACATACAATATATGGCTAAATTATAGCAACTATGAGTGAGGTAGGAAATGGTTAAAGGTGAGAAAATGGAGTCACAGAGAGGTCCGGGACAGAAGTCACGTAACCCTTCCAGACTCCGCAGTCAGAGTGGAACCGAGGCAGTCTGACTCAGGACCTGCCCTGTTAGTCAGCTTGAAATACTCCTTTCCGTTTCCAGGAATTAAATCCCATTGCTCTGTCCGTGGAAGTTGAAGATGTTTATCTTCTGTTTGACTTTATTTTTTCTTCACACAGTTCATTTCAGAACCAAATAATGACATTCAAATTTAATAATATGTATTTTCTCCCGAAAAGAGTAATTTTTTATGTTTGTCTAATGTAGAGATTATGTTTTCAATAGGCATTTAGACTTAAACCTGCTGAACTGAACTGTTCTTTTATAGTGTTCCTTAGTTTGCTTCAGGAGAAGCTGAACTATGCCTTCGAGGTATTATTTTCAGTAATGATGAGGTGAGATACTGTCTATTTTTTTTTTAAGAGAGAGAGAGGCAGGAAGGGAAACAGTGAAGGAGAGGAGAGATGAGAAGTATCAACTCGTAGTTGCTTCACTTCAGTTGTTTTGTATTAATTGCATCTCATATGTGCCTTGACTGGGGGACTCCAGCTGAGCCGGTGGCCCCTTGCTCAAGCCAGCGACCTTGAGCTCAAGGCAGCAACCTGGGATTGTGTCGGTGATTCCAGAGTGAAGCCTGTGATGTCGGGGTTTTGAACCTGGGTCCTTGGCACCCCAGGTTGATGCTCTATCTACTGCACCAGCACCAATCAGGCTGTTTTCTAAATTTTTACATATCTGAGCATTATGCTACATTGGCTCACAAGCAAACACTTGGCTGATTATAGCTTTATGGGGTTCCACTCCTTTCTGTTTTCAAGCTCTGGGCAGTACGTCCCTTCCTCTGGCATCCAGTGTTATAGAAGAAGGTACGACCCAAGAATGATTTTTTGGTGTGTATGTATATGTACACACACACACACACACACACTCAGTCACTTTTTAAAAACCTCAATTATAGGGTGCAATCTCTATTCTCAACAAGGAGCAATGGCATTGGGCTTAGATATTCAATCAAACACGCAAGACTAGACTTTACCCAGAATCAAATTCATTCATTCTTTTTTTTTTTAATTTAATTGAGAGGAGGGCAGATGGAGAGACAGACTCCCACATGCGCCCTGACTGGCATCCACCTGGCACCTCCGTCTTGGGATGATGCTCGAATCAACTGAGCTATTTTTAGCACCTGAGGGTGATGCTCGGACAAACCGCACTATCCTAAGTGCGCAGTGTTGATGCTCCAACCAATTAAACCACTGGCTGTGGGAGGGGAAGAGGGAGAGAAGAAGGAGAGGGAGAAGAAGAGAAGCAGATAGTCGCTTCTCCTGTGTGCCCTGACCAGGGAATGAACCTGGGACGACAATATGCCGGGCCTACACTCTATTCACTGAGTTAGCCGGCCAGGGCCTCATTCATCCTTGGGGAAGGGTACAAGACAGGCAATAGTGCAGCAGGCAAAGAAAGGGCTTGGTAGAGGTCTCTGGGTCCCAGGTGCGGTTTTCTCTGCCCTTGTCTCTTTTCACTAGGCATGGCTGTAGTCAAGGGAAAGAAAGCTGAGCTCAGCCTGGGCAAGCCATCAGCCCTGGGGTTTCTTCGGGTTTCATACTTTGCTGGCTTTGTAGGCCTTTTGCTTCTGTGTGTTTGTGCACCATGAGCTAGACACCTCGGCTCCTCGGGCATAGGGGACTGCCTCCCAGTCTCCTGGGTAGGTGCCTCTAACAATACCTGGTGCTTATTACTCAGACAACCGCGAGAATCAAGAACCGAGGTTTGCTCAGGTGCACACACCTCAGCTGAACTCTCATTTTGCATCTGGGAAAGACGATCTTTCTTTTGGGGGATGTTTTCCTGGAGACTAATATTTCAATAGCGTGCAAGCTGCTTTTAGGCTAGGTCTACCCAAATCCAAGCTGGGTCCACCCAAGTAGGGCTTTTCCTTAGTTGAGGAAATTGTTTTTCTTGTTTCCTGGTGTCTTCGTTCTCAATTGCTGTTGTAACAAATGATCACAAACTTGGTGGCTTAAACAGTCTTTTTTTCTTCTTATAGCTATTTAGGTTAGAAGGGGTCAGACATCAAGGTGTCGGGTCTGTGTTGCTGCTGGAGGTTCTTGTAGGAGAATCCATTTCCTTGCCTTTCTCAGCCTTTTTTTTTTTATTTTTTATTTTTCTGAAGTTGGAAACGGGGAGGCAGTCAGACAGACTCCCGCATGCGCCCGACTGGGATCCACCCGGGATGCCCACCAGGGGGCGATGCTCTGCCCATCTGAGGCGTTGCTCTGTTGCAACCAGAGCCATTCTAGTGCCTAAGGCAGAGGCCACAGAGCCATCCTCAGCGCCCGGGCCAACTTTGCTCCAATGGAGCCTTGGCTGCGGGAGGGGAAGAGAGAGACAGAGAAGAAGGAGAGGGGGAGGGGTGGAGAAGCAGATGGGCGCTTCTCCTGTGTGCCCTGGCCGGGAATTGAACCCGGGACTTCTGCATGCCAGGCCGACGCTCTACCACTGAGCCAACCAGCCAGGGCCGCCTTTCTCAGCTTTTGAAGGACACTGTGGTCCTTGGTCTTCGAGCCCCTTCCTCCATCTCCATCTCCAGAGCCAGCGCTGGCTGATCTGTCTCTGGTTCTCTGGGGCTGGGAGAAGTTCGCTGATATACGCACTTGCAATTAGGTCAGCTCCAATGGGGCGGTGCGGGATAATCTCGCATCACCTGGAGACCTTCACCTTCCACAGACCTGCCAAGTCCGTGAGCTGTGGAAGGCAACGTGCGCACAGGCTGTGACGTCTTTGGGCGAGCCCTCAGCCTGCCTGCTCCTTTCGTAGTAGGTCCTTTTCCCATGGGAACACTTCCTCTACCTTTGGAGGGCACCGCTCCCCCTTTCATAATATGCTTTATGACTATTTAATCAATATTTTTGTAGAATTTATGTTTTTATTTATTGGTTAAGAACAAGTGGGGCAGCTTCTCCTTGGGCCCTGTTAATACCTCCTTGACTGTGGTGAACACTTTGGATCATTGGTGAGCGGGATAAATTCTGGGTACTGATGTCCTCGTGCTGGACAGAGGCAGCGTCTCTGACTATGGAGGTGACAGTGTCCCGGTTGTCAGGGTGTGTCGTGTGGGTGGGAGGAAATCTCTGACACTCTTTAGGATGCATTCCAGTGTTTGGATTAGGGAAAGCATCTTCAGGGAGCCTAGAGATTGTTGACCAAGAGTCTTCATTTCAGTGGTGGGGGAGGACGGGGAGGGAAAATAAACTGCTGCCATTAGCTGTTCTGTTTGCTTGACGTTGCTCCTGGATGAATTGTTTTCTATTCTTCGATGTGCTCACAACTCTCCTTATATTGCTTGGCTCTTTCTATTCTTTTCCTTCTTTTTCAAGTGAGAAGAGGGGAGACAGACAGATTCCTGCATGTGCCCTGACCAGGATCCACCTGGCAACCTCTGTCTGGGGCCGATGCTCTGCCCATCTGGGGCCCTTGCTCTGTTGCAACTGGAGCCATTTTTTTTAGCACCTGAGGTGGAGGCCATGGAGCCATCCTCAGCACCCAGGGCCAACTCATTCTAATTGAGCCTTGGCCGCAGGAGGGGAGGAGAAGAGAAGGAGAGAAAGAGAGAGAGAGAGAGAGAAGGGGGAGGGGTGGAGAAGCAGATGGTCACTTCTCCTATGTGCCCTGACTGGGAATCAAACCTGGGACATCCACATGCCAGGCTAAAGCTCTTATCACTGAGCCAACTGGCCAGGGCGTATATTGCTTGGTTCTAAAGGACTTTGTGCTGCACAAGTTCTAGGTCCCATGTTCCTGAGCGTTCTGGGTGTGCTCTGTCTTCACGGAGCTCATTCTTCCTACGCCACAGTGACGAGGTTGCTGCATGCCCTGTCCTTGCGCTTTAAGTGTCAGCGAATGCAGCCATTCTGGTGTGCAACCATGTGCAGGCATGATGCGTCCTGTTCCGCCCATCAACCTTCTCTAGGTAGTGGGGATAGTCCCCTTTTAAATCAGGCCACACCCAATGTTGGGCAGATCAGGTTAACACAATTACTTCTAAACTATAATAAGGGGTTACCATTATATTTATATTATAAAGTTATAACATTTATATTATATAGGATAACATTATTATTGCTGTTTTATATATATAGTAAGCTTTGTTGCCATTTTCTGTTATTGTTATTATTGTCAACAGTACCAATCACAGACACTTCCATTTCATTTCTGCTCCAGACCCACCTCGATATCCTGAGAAAGAGCGTCAACCCCAGAAAGGTCTACTTCCGGCAGGAGGTGCTGTGCCAGACGCTGGGAGGGAACCCGTGTCCCTTGGTGACCATCACGGCCATGCCCGAGTCCGTGAGCGCTGACCACCTGGAGCAGTTCCGTGAGTGAGATGGGGCCTCTTCTCTGGAGACTGGGTCTCAGAGCCTTAGAAGCACTCTGTCCCGTTGAGACCAGAAGCTCTGTAAAGAGTTGGGGACTGGTCTATCTTTATAGAAATAACACCCCAAGTTGGGGTGACACAAGGGATAATACTGGTATGGCTCTGTTGCTAAAAGGAGAAAAAGTGAATTGCAAGCAGTCAGGGAGTTGAAGCAGCTGGTTGGCACGGAGAGCAGTTTGCTAGTGACACCCCTTCCTCTCCTGAGACACTGTCTAGCCTCTGGCCCAGGGACTGTCCTAAGCACGAGAGACAGTGATCCTCCAAGGCCACCTCTCTCTGCTGAGCGGCTGCTTACTTAAGAGAGTGCCTCTGCTCAAATCTGTGTTTTGAAGGCTCAGTGTCTGAATAGGAGCTGAGCTGATGGGCAGTGTGTCCTCAGGACACGGGTCAGCCTTTCGTTCCGCGTGTGTGCTGGTGCTGATGCGGGTGCTTCTGCTGCTTTTCTGACTGCAGTGTTCTTACTTAGAGCAGTGGTTTTCAACCGCTTTGCCCTTGGGGACCAGTGAAAGTAGGGGAATGATTTTGGGGGCCCCTAAGGCAGAAATCACCCTGAGTGTAGCGAATTTGACTAAGACCATAGGGTCTAGAATCGTCGTACAATATCAGGATGGTTAACACTTTGGCCACCCGGTAGGAAATTTCTGGCAGACCAATCTGTGCACTGGTAGTTGAAACACACTGAGTTAGAGGACTTGAGACATGGTGAAAACCCTTAAATAATTTGGCATGCCAGGAAATAGTTTGGTTCAAAACAAAGAAAATAAAGGAGAGAGAAAGGTCTGTTAGTATACCTTCCTGTGACTCAGAGAAGCTGGTTTCTGCTTGCTCTGTGGGATTAGTTATAATAAACAGACGCTCGGGAATCAGCTTGTGTTCTCTCTTAAACATGTGCTGATGTGTCAGCCATTGCTCACCTCGCGAGGTGTCCTGGGCAGAGTGCAGAGCGCCCTTTCAGTGGTCAGATGAACGCTGTTCATTTTTCTTTTTGACGTGGTCAGTGTGCAAGTGACAATCATGGAGCAGGACCAGAGGGACCTGCCTCAGGAGGAGGGACTAATCAGGGCTGTCCCTCCCGGGTATAGCAGCACACGGCCCATGCTCAGAAGGGCCTGCTGTTTGTCTAATGCTGCACTGTCCACCATCTTGAAATTCCTTAAAAAGTTTGGAACAACGGGCCCTGCAATTTGTGTGGCTGGTCCTGGGACTAATCAAAGGCCACAAAGCTATGAAGTGACAAAGGTGAGAGCTCTCCCCAAGCCACCATTCTCTGTATCTCAGTCATGCAAGAAGAATCCCAGCCTGTCTTGCCAGAGCACTGAAATGTTCTGTGTGTGGCTGTGAGGCTGTGGGGTCATGGTCGCCCGGAGGGGGCCTCAGCATCGCCGTGCAGGCTCCCTTCTGCGAGGCCGGACTCTGCCCTGTGCTGTGCCCTGACACCGTGGGAGGCTGGCTTAGTTATTAAAGCAACTCCCACCGAATTGAGCACAAGTAAGAGTGTTAGTCACCCTCTTCCTGCTCACACTGGACTGTATTTTCCTTTTCTAACCTGACGAAAGCATTGTCCTGGCGGATGTCTCAGACACCATGGCAGGATAAGGGGGAGAGAAGACTGACCCTCCGATCCCACCGTAGAGCTGAGATTCCGTGTCCTGGGCTGCGGTGCTGGGCGTACAACCTCAGCCTGGCTATGGAATAATAAAACTTTGCTTGGCAGGTTGCAACACACCGTTGCTGTGTTTCTAATAGAAAAAAAACAACTCACAAAATATAGTGCAGTGTAAACACCACCTACCTCCAGAATGCCATGGACTATGCCTGTCAATCAGAAACGGAACCACTTAACTTTCTAGGGCCCACAGAATGTCTCGGATTGATGTAGGTAGCAGATGAGCCAGCGCCCCAGACTCTCCTCCCTCCAGGTGAACTTCAGGTGCCTCGTCTGCTTCCTTCTCCCAGGGACCTAGGTCAGCTGCGGGCTGGGGTCATATGTCACTGTGAGTGGGCCGGTTTCTGGGTCTGTGGCCGCCATGCACCCCTCATAAGGAAGTGATATGCACTGAGAGGCTTTCCTTCCACCATGTGGAATGATTACTTTGGGCTTATTTTAGAATAAAGAAATACCCTGCCTGGTTGGCTCAGTCGATGAAGAGCGTTGTCCTGAGATGACAAGGTTGCGGGTTTGGTCCCTGGTCGGGGCACACGTGGGAAGCAACCAATGAATGTATGACTGTGTGGAAGAACAAACGAACGCTTCCCTTCTCCTCCCCTCTCTTTTCTTTCCTCTCTCTGCCTAAAATAAAATCAAGCCCTGGCCAGATAGCTCTGTTGGTTGGAGCATCATCTCCAAGCACGGAGGTTGCCAGTTCAATTTCTCGGTCAGGGCACATACAGGAGCAGCTTGATGTGCCTGTCTCTCTCTCCCTGCCTCTCTCAAAAAAAAAAAAAAAAAAACAAAACAAAAAACAAGAAATAGGAGCATGGCTGTAGATTAGTGACGCTCAAGTCTCAGCTTGGGGACAGCACTGGTATGCCTTCGTAGTATAAGAAGGCTGGTTTCGATGCACAGTAGGAGCCAAGGTGGTGACCATAAAGGAGAGGGCCCAGCGCAAGCCAAGGAAGGACTGGTAAAGAGATTGGTCAGTTTGAAAGCCAAGGAGAAGACAAGATGGCAATGGAGTAGGCGGACGTACCAACTTCCACCTCCCAGAACCAAAGTGGATTACAAACTAATTTTAAGAACCATCATCTATAAAAACCAACTTTGGACTAAAACTAAGAGGATTCTTCAACCAAGGAACACTGCAGAAACCACATCAAGACTAGTAGGAAAAGCAGAAACACGGAGAGGGCTGCTCAGCTCCCCGGAGTGAACGATAGCTGGGAGAAACTCGTGTGGTGGGAACTGAGTTTAGCAGAGAGGGGAGGGTCCTGAGCCCCAGGAACAAAGCCCCAGCCTGCAGCCCCAGAGCCTAGAAGAGGCGTATGGACAGTATTTAGCTGGAAACAAGACAGGATACTGTTTGTGAGAAAGAGACTGATTTCTCAGACCCAGGATTCTTCTTAAAGGGACCGTGCAGAAAACCTCTCTCACAACCACTCACCTAGGGCTCCAGGGGTGGGGGTGAGCTGAGAAGACCAGAGTAGCAGGGAGAGAGTGTAATATGGGAGTCACAAGGAGAAACATTTTGAGAGACAGCCACCCTAACCTCTGGGATGAGTCCCTCCCCAAATCTGAAGTGAATATTTCCCCTGGAAACAGTAATATCAGCAAAAGGAAGCAGGACACCAGCCAAACAAGCTCTCCCGCGGCACTCAGAGCAGAGTCGCTTAGAAGGAGGGAGCTTTCGGGACTACAGTAGTGAGTCTTAGGGTCTGAGCTGCGGCACCCCCACCCACATGGCTGAGGGCTCTCCTGAGGGTGGGCGGCAGTGGGACGCAGAAGCGCGGTTCTGTTGGTAAGGGCAGAAGCTGGCTGGCCACCACTGAGGCCCAGGTTTGAGCTCAGTCTTGCCCGACTGGGGAGGAGGGGATGTGTGAAAGTGGTCAAGCCCAGCTGCGGGCCACTTGCAATCCAGCCTGCAGGGGAAGGGCAGGAGCCCCAGAAGGAGTGGAGACCCACCCTTGAGCAAGGGCGCAGGAACACAGCCTTGCCCCACCCACAGACCGAGACTTGTGGCCTGACTTGGGAGCCAGCTCTTCCCGTGGGGGTGGAGCCAAAAGCCCAGAATAGGCAGAGTCCCGCGACTGAGCATGGGCATGCAGTCCTGCCTGGCCTGTGGAGCCAAGGCTTGCAGCCGTCCCACCAGTGGGCTCCTCCTGTGGGGGGGGGGAGCAAAAGCCCAGAATCAGGTGGAGACCCACAGCTGAGCAAAGGTGCTCACCCCTGCCCTCAGGGTCGAGCATGCCACCAGTGGGGGCAGGGTGAAGGCCAAGTCCACCGAGGCTTGTATACCTGAGCAGTGATCACAGCCACTCCTGTGAAGGAGAGGCAGAAACCACAGCAACAGCCCCAGTGGGCAGGCACTGGCAACACCCATACTCAAACGCCCTAGGCAGCAACAGCAGAGGGGGTGGTGGACCTGCAGACAGACCACACCTAGGGAACACAGAGGCCACAACCAGTGGACTCCAGTGGTCAAAACCTTCTTTTACACAGACAAAATGAGAAGGCAGAGAAATGCAACACAAATGAATCAAGAGAAATCCCCAGAAAAAGACCTGAATGAGTCAGATATAACCAAATTACCAGATGCAAAGTTTAAAATAATAATTGTTAGGATGCTTAAAGATATTAGAACAAAAATAGATGGTAATTACGAACACCTAAATAGATAGCAAATATAAAAAAGGACATTGAAATAATAAAAAAGGCCCTGGCCGGTTGGCTCAGCGGTAGAGCGTCGGCCTGGCATGCGGGGGACCCGGGTTCGATTCCCGGCCAGGGCACATAGAAGAAGCACCCATTTGCTTCTCCACCCCCCACCCCCTCCTTCCTCTCTGTCTCTCTCTTCCCCTCCCGCAGCCAAGGCTCCATTGGAGCAAAGATGGCCCGGGCGCTGGGGATGGCTCCTTGGCCTCTGCCCCAGGTGCTAGAGTGGCTCTGGTCACGGCAAAGTGATGCCCCGGAGGGGCAGAGCATCGCCCCCTGGTGGGCAGAGCGTCGCCCCTGGTGGGCGTGCCGGGTGGATCCCGGTCGGGCGCATGCGGGAGTCTGTCTGACTGTCTCTCCCCATTTCCAGCTTCATAAAAAGAAAAATAATTAAAAAAAAAGAAATAATAAAAAATAATCAGTCAGAAATGACAAATACAGTATCAGAAATGAAGAACACAATGGAAGGAATTAAAAGCAGGATGGATGAAGCTGAGAATTGAATCAGCAAGTTAGAGGACAAGATAAATAAAGGCACAGAAGCAGAGCAGATAAAAGAAAAGAGACTCAGAAAGTATGAGGAAACTCTAAGAGAGCTCTGTGACAACATGATGAGAAATAACATCCACATCATAAGGGTTCCTGAAGAAGAAGAGAAAGAACAAGGGATAGAGACTTTGTTCAAGCATATCATAGCTGAAAACTTCCCTCAATTAAGGCAGTAAAACATCTCACAAGTTCAAGAAGCACAGAGAACTCCATTAAAGAGAAACCCAAAGAAATCTACACTAAGACACATCATAATTAAAATACCAAAGCTAAGTGATAAAAAGAAAATATTAAAAGCTGCTAGAGAAAAAAAGACTATCACCTACAAAGGAGCCCCCATAAGGATGACTTCCAACTTCTCAACAGAAACACTTGAGGCCAGAAGGGAATAGCAAGAAATATTCAAAATAATGCAGATAAAGAGCCTACAACCAAGACTACTTTATCCAGCAAGGCTATCGTTTAAAATTGAAGGAGAAATAAAAAGCTTTCCAGACAAAAAAAACCTCAAGGAATTGACTACAACCAAACCAAGGCTGCAAGAAATGCTAAGGGGCCTGTTGTAAACAGATCAAAGGAGAAAAAGAATATAGCAAAAGAGGAATACAGTTTTAAAAAATAAAATGGCAATAAACAATTACATATCAATAATAACCTTAAATGTAAATGGATTAAATGATCTGATCAAAAGACATAGGGTAGCTGCATGGATAAGAACACAGGACCCATACATATATGCTGTCTACAAGAGACACACTTTAAAACAAAAGATGCACATGGACTGAAGATAAAAGGATGGAAAAAAAATATTTCACCCAAATGGAAATGAAAAAAAAGCTGGGGTAGCAATACTTATATCAGACAAAATGGACTTTAAAACAAAGGCTATAGTAAGAGATAAAGAAGGTCACTACATAATGATAAAGGGAGCAATCCAATGGGAAGATATAACCGTTATAAATATCTACGCACCTAATATAGGAGCACCTAAATATGTAAAGCAGACTTTGATGGATTTAAAGGGCGAGAAAAACAGCAAATAGTATAATAGTAGGGATTTGAATACCCCACTAACATCACTAGATAGATCCTCAAGAAAGAAAATTAACAAAGAAACAGCAGACTTAAAGGACACACTAGATCAACTCGATTTAATAGATATCTCAGAACCTTTCACCCTAAAGCAACAGAATTCTTTTCAAGTGCTCATGGTACATTCTCTAGGACAAACTACATGTTAGGGCACAAAAGCGGTCTCAACAAATTTAAGAAGACTGAAATCATATTGAGCACTTTCTCTGATCACAATGGCATGAAACTAGAAATCAACCACAACAGAAAAACTGAAAAATACTCAAACACTTGGAAACTAAATAGCATGTTATTAAATAATGAATGGGTTAACAATGAGATCAAATAAGAAATAAAAAAAATTCCTAGAAACGAAGGATAACGAGCATACATCAACTCAAAATTTATGGGACACAGCAAAAGCAGCCCTGAGAGGGAAGTTCATAGCATTACAGGCATACCTCAAGAAGCTAGAAAAAGCTCGAATAAACAACTTGACTCTGCATCTAAAAGAACTAGAAAAAGAACAGCAAGTAAAGCCCAGAGGTAGTAGAAGGAAGGAAATAATAAAGATCAAAGCAGAAATAAATGACATAGAGGCAAAAAAAACAATACAGAGAATCAATGAAACCAGGAGCTGGTTCTTTGAAAAGGTAAACAAAATCGGTGAACCTTTAACCAGACTCACCAAGAAAAAAAGAGAGAAGACTCAAATAAATAAAATCAGAAATGAGAGTGGAGAAATAATAACTGACACAACAGAAATACAAAATATTGTAAGAAAATACTATAAAGAACTGTACGCCAAAAAACTAGACAACCTAGATGAAATGGACAAATTCCTTGAAACATATAATCATGCAAAAATTAATCTGGAAGAATCAGAAAACCTAAACAGACCAATTACAACAAATGAGATTGAAACAGTTATCAAAAAACTCCCAAAAAAGAAAAGTCCTGGGCCTGATGGCTTCACAAGTGAAGTCTACCAAATATTCAAAGAAGAACTAACTCTTATCCTTCTCAAGCTATTTCAAAAAATTCAAGAGAAAGGAAGACTTCCAAGCTCCTTTTATGAGGCGAGTATAATTCTGATTCCAAAACCAGGCAAAGACAACACAAAGAAAGAAAATTATAGACCAATATCCCTGATGAATTTAGATGCAAAAATCCTCAACAAAATATTAGCAAACCAGATCCAGCAATATATGAAAAAAATCATACACCATGATCAAGTGGGATTTATTCTTGGGAGGCAAGGCTGGTACAATATTTGCAAATCAATCAATGTGATTCATCACATAAACAAAAGGAAGGAGAAAAACCACATGATAATTTCAATAAATGCAGAAAAAGCATTTGATAAAATTCAGCACCTATTCATGATCAAAACTCTCAGCAAAGTGGGAATACAGGGAACATACCTCAACATGATAAAGGCCATCTATGACAAACCCACAGCCAACATCATACTCAATGGGCAAAAATTAAAAGCAATCCCCTTAAGATCAGGAACAAGGCAGGGGTGCCCCTTTCACCACTCTCATTCAACATAGTTCTGGAAGTCCTAGCTACAACAATCAGACAAGAAGAAGAAATAAAAGGCATCCAAATTGGAAAAGAAGAAGTAAAACTATCATTTGCAGATGATATGATATTGTTTATAGAAAACCCTAAAGTCTCAGTCAAAAAACTACTGGACCTGATAAATGAATTCAGCAAGGTGGCAGGATATAAAATTAATACTCAGAAATCAGAGGCATTTTTATACACTAACAATGAACTGTCAGAAAGAGAAATTAAGGAAACAATCCCCTTCATCATTGCAACCAAAAAAATAAATTACCTAGGACTAAATTTAACCAGGGAGATTAAAGACTTGTATTCAAAAAATTATAAAACATTGATAAAAGAAATCAGGGAAGATACAAACAAGTGGAAGCATATACCGTGCTCATGGTTAGGAAGAATAAACATCATTAAAATGTCTATATTACCCAAAGCAATTTATAAATTCAATGCAATACCGATTAAAATACCAATGACTTACTTCAAAGATATAGAATACATATTCCAAAACTTTATATGGAACCAAAAGAGAACATGAATAGCCTCAGCAATCTTGAAAAGGAAGAATAAAGTGGGAGGTATCACACTTCCGGATATCAAGTTATACTACAAGGCCATTGTACTCAAAACAGCCTGGTACTGGCATAAGAACAGGCATATAGATCAATGGAACAGAACTGAGAACCCAGAAATAAACCCACACTTTTATGGACAACTGATATTTGACAAAGGAGGTAAGAGCATACTAAAGACAGCCTCTTCAACAACGGGTGTTGGGAAAATTGGACAGCTACCTGCAAAAAAATGAAACTAGACCACCAACTTACACCATTCACAAAAATAAATTCAAAATGGATAAAAGACTTAAATGTAAGCCATAAAACCATAAGCATCTTAGAAGAAAACATAGGTAGTAAGCTCTCTGACATCTTTCGCAGCAATATATTTGCTGATTTATCTCCACAGGCAAGTGAAATAAAAGACAGGATAAACAAATGGGACTATATCAAACTAAAAAGCTTCTGCACAGCTAAAGACAATAAGAACAGAATAAAAAGACAAACTACACAATGGGAGAATATATTTGACAATACGTCTGATAAGGGGTTAATAACCAAAATTTATAAAGAACTTGTAAAACTCAATACCAGGAAGACAAACAATCCAATCAAAAATGGGTGAAAGAAATGAATAGACACTTCTCCCATGAGGACATACAGATGGCCAATAGGCATATGAAAAAATGCTCAACATCACTAATCATTAGAGAAATGCAAATTAAAACCACAATGAGCTATCATCTCACACTAGTCAGAATGGTGCTCATGAACAAAACAACACAGAATAAGTGCTGGCGAGGATGTGGAGAAAAGGGAACCTTCCTGCACTGCTGGTGGGAATGCAGACTGGTGCAGCCACTCTGGAAATCAGTATGGAGATTCCTCAAGAAATTAAAAATCAAACTGCCTTTTGACCCAGCTCTACCACTTTTAGGACTATACCCCAAGAACACCATAGCACTGTTTGAAAAGAAGAAATGCACCCCAATATTTATGGCAGCATTGTTCACAATAGCAAAGATCTGGAAACAGCCCAAGTGTCCATCAGAGGACGAGTGGATTAAAAAGCTTTGGTACATATATACTATGGAATACTACTCAGCCATAAGAAATGATGACATCGGATCATTTACAACATGGATGGACCTTGATAACATTATACTGAGTGAAATAAGTAAATCAGAAAAAACTAAGAACTATATGATTCCATACATAGGTGGGACATAAAAATGAGACTCAGAGACATGGACAAGAGTATGGGGGTTATGGAGTGGGGGGGGAGGAGAGGGAGGGGTTTAGGGGAGGGGAGGGGCACAAAGAAAACCAGTTAGAAGGTGACGGAGACAATTGGAATTTGGGTGATGGGAATGCAGCATAATCAAATGTCAATATAACCTAGAGATGTTTTCTCTGAACATATGTACCCTGATTTATCAATGTCACCCATTAAAATTAATTAAATAACAACAAGAACAACAAAAGAGCATGACTGTAGGCCCCGGGAGAACTCCCTGCTCAGGATGGTCCCCTGATGGCCTGGTCTGAAGCCCCAGGCCTGGGGATTATGGAGGACAAGTTATTAATTGCTTTGAGTCCTTCCCAGGGTCTGGGCTCCAGAGAATCTTCTAAAAGATTCATTTGATTTGATTTATTTTTCAAAAGTATTGCATAAAATATTTAATCTCACTTGCTTATTAACCCTTTGAGGAGTGAGTTCTTTTCATGCTCGCTGACCCCTGGGAGAGAGTTTTTTTTTCAAAAAATGAGATCAGTTCCAGTTCCAGTTTTATTAACTTAAAGTCATGTTTGTTTGACAACCAGTTTATGAAAACAAGAAGAACATACATTTGCCCTTTTTTAATGTTGCCTTACACATTTTTAAAATAATTTTTTTTTTATTTTGGATGGTCAGGAGGCATGAGGACGTACATGAACGTTCGTACTGCTCTAAGGGTTAGACGTATTTTCAGTTCGGCAATAGCAGGTTAGCCTGGTGTGTGCTTCATGCCATTTGGAGCGTGGAGGGTGGGGCCCTCTCACAGGGCTCCTGCATTTCCTACCTTGGGATCTGAGACCTCAGAGCTGACATGCTGGCAGAGCCCCAAGGACAGTCGCTCTCTGCCCTTTTCAGGGAGACAGGGAACAGGGAAGTTCTCAGAAAAACTGTCAGCAAAGCCATTATGGAAGATACAGGCTTGAAAAGGACTTGATGGACAAAGGGAAAACAGCTCCGGCGTTGGGGAGGTCTGGCCCTTCAGAGGAGCTCAGGGCATCCGGGGTTTGCCGAGTGGACAGTGTGGAGGAGGAGTGGACAGAAGCCACAGGATGGGACAGAGGACCCACTTGGTTGGAACAGAAGGCACCAGGTGAGCTGGTGTACAGATAGGTTTGGTAGCAAGAGCCACCCTGAAACGTTCTCCTGCTTTCTGAGACTAGACTGCAGTGTTTGTGGTCTTCTGGCGTAATCAAACGTAGCCTAGAGATCCTTTCACACGTTCTACAGCAATAGGTTCTTTGATTCACAGGCCTGTTGAATATGCGTCTTCCAAGTGGAGGGTTGACAAATTCTATTTCCTGCAGCCTGTGAGCTCTCCGGGGATGGTGCGCGCGCATTGTCTGATGTCTTTGGATTTGAACTGAGAGAGGATGCTGAACATAAGTAGAACTAGAGGGCAAATCAGAGTGCCAAGAAAGTCTTGGGGGTGGCGCTGGCGGTTTGCTCAGACGGTTAGATCCCCAGTCAGGGCACAGACAGGAAGTGACCAATGAGTGCACAGCTAAGTGGAACAACAGATATATGCTTCTGTCTGTCACTATCAAATCAATCAATCACTTAATAATAATAATAATAATAAGAAGAAGAAGAAGAAGAAGAAGAAGGTGGTCTTGGGCAGGGGGCGGGGTTCACTGTTGACTCGAACCCTAATGGAAGTGGGAGAGAAGCCCAGAGAGGGGACTGCTTCTACCTTGCCCACGGCTCAGCCATTCCCTGGCTCCTGCCTGCTTTCTGACTCTTGGCGTTGCTGTCCTGGGACTTCCTATACTTGTCGTTATTCCACTTTGCAAATGCAAAGTTAAGGCTCACAGAAAGTCAAGGACCAGCGGAGGCCTCGAGGGTGGTGTGTGGGTACGCAGGGCGGAGCCCACGACAGTTTCAGGGTACCCTCCTCCAGGCTCAGCTGCACCAACACAGTCCCCAGAAACGCACACAGTTAAACAGGCTACCTATGAAACACCTCCATCGTTTTGTTGACTTTCCCATTTCTCTGTCGTTCCCTCCAAACCTCACCTTCTCAATGACCATTTCTGCCCAAGAACGTTGGGTCCCTTTTTATTTGGGGGAGAATACATCCTTTTTTTTTTCTCAGGAGGTCTGTTGCTGCATTTTTCATTTTCGGACCTCTCTGGCTTCAGACCTACACTGTCTCGGCTGTCCTCCCTCACGCGTGGGGCTTTTCTGAGGGAGAATGCCGTCCTCTTATTAGACACTCTCATTCTCCGAGTCCAGGAGTCGTGGACTCTGGTGAGGAGCCACGGAACCACAAAGGTGGGTGGGAGGGGGTGGATCTCCTGTTTTTGATGGGAAGACACTGGCCTGCATTGATCATCGCCTAAGAGAGGAAAGATAACCTTTCCTGTCTCTGGAGGTGAGATCACCCCCCTTCCCTCTCCCTGTCCCCGTCCCCCCATCTCCCTCCGGGAGCTCACACACTGCTCTCTCCAGGGGACCTGAGCTAGGGGAAGCGGGAGGTTTCATTTGCACTAAAGAATACCTTTTTCCTCTGCTTTTTCTTAAAAGTATTCTTTACAAAAGCAATGTTCTGTTCAGCCTGCCATTATGCTAAAAGCTTTTCCTTGGAAGACAATAGCTGTTCTCAGAAGAAAGATTTACATGGGGTCCCGAGGGTGTAATGAGCTACCACATAGCACCTGCCTGGGGTTGGGAGTTGTAGCTGGTAAGTGGTTTTAAATTAGAACAGAGTGGAAAAAATTCACAGTTGCAGAATTCCCCTTTTGGCTTCTTTGCAAATCATTTTCCATCCTCTCCTTCTGAGACGCCAGTTCCGGTGGGATGAACGGGCTGGGCTGACACCCGCGCTCCAAGGAAAACAGACGCAAACAAGAACGGAAATTTCTGGGGGGTTTTGGCCCTTTCCCGCCAGGACTTGGGGGACCAAGGGTTTCTACAGGATCACTGCATTTTAGAGCTTAGAAATCCACAAAGACAATCAAGTTCGGATTTCTCAGTTGCCGGGCAGTCGACCTGTCTGTCACCTGGTTGGCTAATGGCAGAGGTGGCTTGGACCTCAGACCTCATGTCTCCTGGTTAAATTATCTATTTTCGCCCTGTAAGGCACCACTTCTGACAAATGTTGTAACTACAAAACAAAATGAAACCAAACCAAGAAATAAGAGAATAAAAACTTCTCTTGATGGAAATTTTTAGTAAAAGGGTTTAGAATTACAGAAACAGAATTGTACCTTTTTCTTCTTTTTTCTTCTGCCTGGGGATTCCACCTCTTCAGGCAACCAGGGGTAGGAACCACAGTGGGTATTAGGAATACAAAGATACATATTATTTAATCCTTGTCTCTGAGGCACTTACAACCTCCAGGGGGTGTGAGTGTGAAATTCATGTGAACAGGAGGAAGGTCAGTGGAGCCCAGGGAGGAGCATTTGCCTGCACGGAGAATCAGAGGACTTGTCCCCTGAAGGGGGCGTTGTATAAATCCCACAGGCCTGGTGGTCCTGCATTGACACCACTTTGCTTTCAAAGAAGCCTCAGTCCAAAGTCCCAAAACTATTTGAAGAAAAATTTGAATCTTTCCTGAGGAGACAGAAAAGGAAGGGTTTATAAAACTACTCAAAAAACACACTTAAAGCCCTGGTTGATTGGCTCAGTGGATAGAGCATTGATCCTACCTGCAGACGTCCCAGGTTTTATTCCCAGTCAGGGCACACAGGTTTGTCCGAGCTTCAGCCTCAGGTGCTAAAAATAGCTCATTTGATTCAAGCATTGGCCCTGGACAGGGGTTATTGGGTGGATTCCAGTTGGGGTGAATGTGAGAGTCTGTCTCTCTATCTCCCCTCCTCTCACTTAACACACACATGCCCAAAACAAACAAACAAATAAACAAAATATTCAAACCTCCTTATCTTTCTTAATGTTATCAGCCTTCACATATGTAAATAGTGGTTCGCAATAATCCCACCTCTTTTCAATACAAGCCCTGAAAAATCTTTGACATTTAAACTGGTTGACTATCTCTTTTCTGCTTTCCCCTTTGGCCTGGTCATTCCAGGAAAAAGAAAGGCCAAGAATCCTTCCTCCTTCCAAGGCTGGTTTGAGGGAGGAGGGAAGATGTCTAACCTTGTCATTGAATAGCTTTGCGTATACCCGATCACGTATTTCATTCTTACAACGTTTTCCATAATATTGTTTGGGCCTCATAGTTCCCTTGTGAGTTGAGGAAGAAAATAATCATTACGCCCATTTTATAATGAGAACACGGAGATTTAGTGCCAATGGCATTTCATCTGCATGTGGAAGTCAGGCAGCTACGGGCAGAGAAATGGGGAGGGGTCTATTCCAGTAGAAAAACAGCATTTGCAGATGAGGGGGCCCGGACAGGAGGCTGTGAAAGCCTCAGGTGCCAAGTCTATAGGATAGGGAACCGATTAAGAGGTAAGACGAGAAGGTGGGACAGGCACATTGGGCCGAATGGTAGAGGACCTTGTTTTTCATGCTAGTGTGGACAGAAAAGGGCCACGTGCTGACCCTGACAAGCTCAGGGAGGCCTGCATGGCAGCCTTGCAGACTCAGAGACCCGAAGTAACTGCATAGGATGGTCAGAAATGAACACTTTCTAGCTAAAAGCATGTTAAGGCAGGTAGTCATGTCCTAGGCCAGTATTTTCCTCTAACAAAGGTCCATGCTTACCTTAATTGAGCCTGTCCATTGTCTTTTTGTGTTTACCACAACAAAACTTTAAAATCTTTGAAATGTAGACGTCATCGTTCCAGGACACAGAGCAGGCGACCACAGAACTCGCCCTTATCTGTTAATCGTTAACTATCCCATAACCACCAATGTAAAAGACATATGTGTCTATATGTTTGGTTTTACTTTTTATCCCAGAGATCCCCGCTCCGCTTTCTCCCGCCTCCCTGATCTCTCAGCAGTGGGCACCGTGTACCAGGCGTTCCCAAACTACGGCCCGCGGGCCGCGTGTGGCCCCCTGAGGCCATTTATCCGGCCCCCCGCCGCACTCCCGGAAGGGGCACCTCTTTCACTGGTGGTCAGTGAGAGGAGCACTGTATGTGGCGGCCCTCCAACGGTCTGAGGGACAGTGAACTGGCCCCCTGTGTAAAAAGTTTGGGGACCTCTGGAACCCCTCCCATCTTCCCCTTGGTCTCTGATGTATAAAATAAGTGGTGAAACCGCCCTTTTCTGGAGCATTTTCTCAATCCATGGAGATTTTGTTTCCCGGCAGTTGTCGACAGTTTGGGTCAAATAAACTCATAAAAATTGTTACAGGTTTGGACGTTTCTTACGTTGACACTAGGAAGTTTCTCCTACAGGCAATGGTGAGCTAATAGGATGTTATTAAAAGCAGAGCAAGGGCAAGCTCACAGTCCCTGTGGAGGGAGACTTTGGGACCATGTTGTGAAGAGAAGTCTGGAGCCAGTCTGGTGCTGTGGGGTCCGGCACAGAGTTCTGAAGTATTGAGACCCTACATTCAGACTCCCTGGGCGTCTGATCTTGGCTCTGTAATGTATTGGCTTCATGACTTTGGGAAAGATACTCAAACACCCCGAGCTTTGGTTTCCCCGTTTATAAATTGCAGAGAATCATAGTAACCTGTTTCACAGGGGCAAGCTGAAGATTGTAAAGGGCCTTAGAGGAAGGCCTGACATGTAGCAAGTGTTTAAGCAACTACTAGTCCTCTGAATGGGTGATGTGGTTCCCAGGAATACAAGCCCATGGAAACGGGAGGGGAAGGTCTACATTTAGGAGGTGTGTCCAAGTCAGAAGGGAGAGGTCCTGGTGACTGACTGGGAGCGGGGACAAAGGGCAGAGAGCTAGTCTAGTTATCCTCTGGGCGCACAGGTCAATGCCAACAAAGGGACGTATGAGCCAGAAAGCCTGTTGCGGAACGATAATGAGTTCGGTTGGGAAATGTTCATTTTCAGAGGCCTGCAAATTACATAGGAACTCGGGCTAACCGTAATTATAAAGCCAATATGCTACAAAATGGAATCTATTTCAGAGGGAAATAAAACAAATTTTGCATTGCTTGAATAATTTTCTCAATTAGTAGGGACAGTAAACGTTGACTCTATGCGGTTACTGTAGCAGAAACATGTAATATATTTCATCAGAATCGATTCTAGAATGTTTTATCCTATAAGTGTGTTTGCAAGATATAATAATTCATATCTCTTAAGGTAATTAACTGCTTACAGAGTGTTTGTGAATGATTCATTGCTCCATGCAGCGGCTCTGTGATGTGAAGGAAAAAAAATCATGTTAAATATCTCCATTTTTAGGTGTTAAATTTGCGACCCTGAGAAAGTCATGTGATTAGGAAGAGCTCGAGCTCAGGTTTATCCCAAAACTGTGTGAATCATTTTTTTTTAAGTGGGAGAGAGAGAGAAAGAGACAGGAAGTGAGAAAGATGAGGAGCATCAACTCGTAGTTGCATCACTTTAGTTGTTCATTGATTGCTTTCTCATATATGCCTTGACGGGGGGGGGGGGGAGGGGGGGGGCTCAAGACGAGCCAGTGACCCCTTGCTCAAGCCAGCAACCTTGGGCTTCAAGCCAGTAACCTTTGGGGTCAGCCATGTCTATGATCTCACACTCAAGCCAGTGACCCTGCTATCAAGCTGATGACCTTGGGGTTTCGAGTCTGGGTCCTCAGTGTCCCAGGTAGATGTTCTATTCACTGTGCCACCACCTGGTCAGGCCAAAACTGTGTGAATATTAACCTCTATGTCCCTAACCCCCCACTCGGCCTCTTTGGGCTGTGCAATAGTGAGAGAAAATCTTTGACCTTCAAGATCCAATTCCCTCTATGGAAAAATAATTGTTTTATACTATAAGTAACACGTTCTAGGATTCTCCAATGTGTGAATGCATAGGTAGTCATGTTCATATGAGTAACACGATTATAAGAAAATCTAAATTTTACTGCTTCTATAAGGCTCTGCATGCCTTTCCCACTGTACCCACCCCTTTGCCACTTAGTACCCTTCAACCACCTTATCTTCGATCTGTTCCTTGAACACAGTCACCTAATTACCTCTCTTGGGCCTCTGCATTTGCTGTTCTTGTCTACTTGGAACACTTTTCCTCTGTAGCTTGGCATGGTTGATTCCTTCCTTCCTTCCTTCCTTCCTTCCTTCCTTCCTTCCTTCCTTCCTTCCTTCCTTCCTTCCTTCCTTCCTTCCCTCCCTCCCTCCCTCCCTCCCTCCCTCCCTCTCTTCCTCCCTTCCCTCTCTTCCTCCCTTCCTCTTTCCTTCCCTCCCTCCTTCCCTCCTTTCCTGCCTCCCTCCCTCCCTTTCTCCTTCCTTCCTTCCCCCTTTCCTCCCTCCCTCCCTCCCTCCCTCCCTTCCTTCCTTCCTTATTGTTTGATGAGAGAGAGAGAAAGAGAGCAAGAAAGGGAAGCATTCATTTTTGTTCACTTAGTTGTGCATTCATTGGTTGCTTCCCATATGTGTCCTGACCAGGAATTGAACCCGCAACCTTTATGCTTCGGAACAACACTTTAACCAGCTGAGCTAACTGGCCAGGGCTGGTTAGTTTCTTCTTGTCGCATGTTATCCTGGCTCAGGTTAAGGAAGTCTTCCTGGATTACTGTGCCTAATGTCCCCACTCAGGACCTTGCTGTCACATGACTTTGTCCTGTCTTCTTTGTGGCCCTGGTTCCTGAGCTCCATGAGACCACAGACCGCATGCTATGTTTTTTTGCGCCTTGGTGTCTCTGGGGACCGATGGTCTGTGCACAGAGCAGGCGCACGCTGATGGTCACTGAGCATGAAATGTGCATCTGCTCTAAGGCCGGGCTTCTAGCCTCTCTTGAACAGTGACGTCTGGGTCCTCAGAAGGGCAGCCCCCCACATGTGCGCACAAAACAGCCGTTGGCGGCAGTCACCCCTGTAGGTCACTCCACTCTTCCTTGATGCTTGGGTTTCCCTTGGTGGTTGTCACCTGTGTCTGTAGACACTGAATGGACTTGGACACTGTGCTTACTGGGTTCTCAGAGAGCTGCTGGACCCCCTGGAAAGGTGGGGGTTAGTGCCCCCGAACACTCGGAGCCGCCCCTCCTTGTTGCTCGGCACCCAGGTCTCCTCAGGTTCCTGTGACAGTAGCTCCATCTCACAGGCTGGCTGGAGACCCGGCGGCAGCCTCTGCATTGGTTGTCCCGATGTTTCTCGCTGTCTGGGTCCCTGCACCTCAGACACAACCTCCTAACCCACACCACGCCCTTGGCTGGCAGCCCCAGGGTGAAGGCTCCCATACCTGCCAGTGCACGCCCTGAAGGGTAGGTCGTCCCCAGCCCAGCAGGTCCAAACGGGGTCAGTCTCAGACCCCCAGGCTGGACTAACCACGAATCCAAACGCATGCGAGACGTTGCTTCTAGTTACGTTCTTGGGGAAGATTTGGGGTAAACAGTGGTTCTTGCTTTCCCTTTCTGCGCACTGAGTGCAGAAACCTTTGGGGTCTCGGCCTCATGCAAGAACCCCGACTGGACGCCCACCACGGGTGAGCTCATGTGTCGCGTCCTTGCGCCCCCTGCCACCTTCACAGCGGACGCTCCGGCCTCCCAGCCTGGGTTGAAAGCAGGGGATGCGTGCTCTGATGCTCACCCCCAAGCTTCTTCAGTCTCGCTTCATTTGGGGCTTCTGCGGGTTTCTTTTTCTCAGACCAGAGCTTCAATGCATTCAAAATGATTTTTGAAGGGAAAAAAAAAGTTTTATTTTTGCATGCTGGTGGTTTCATTTGGAGGATTGCTCAGAATATCAGTCTATTATTCATCTGGAAATAGAGGTTCTCACTCCCTGATCTTTCTACTTTATGTGCTACTTCTTTCCATTAGAAAGGAAAATGAAAGCTTTTTTTTTCCTTTTTTTGTTTGCGGCCGTGGATAATAGGAATTTGAAGACCTGTGAGCCTGCAATCGCATCTCTGCTGTTCTGTGTTTACAGCTGACGCCCGCGCTGCTCCGAGAGGGTGCTCCCCTTCCCGATTCGCGGACTCTTACCTTGTTCCCCTCACAGAAGGGAAGCATTTTACTGATTCGCGGACTCTTACCTTGTTCCCCTCACAGAAGGGAAGCATTTTACTGATTCGCAGACTCTTTACCTTGTTCCCCTCAGAAAGGAAGCATTTTACTGATTCGTGGACTCTTACCTTGTTCCCCTCAGAAAGGAAGCATTTTAGTGGAGAGGTATTTTGGAAGGTCTGAATTAAGAACCCACTAAAGACCACTTTTCCCCTTCCGGCCTATTTTCTTTGATATCATGAATATCCGCAAAAGAGTGGTTTTTTAATTAATTTTTTTTCCTTTAAGATGACTAATTTACAAGGAGGCACTTCCTCTGTCTGATATCAACACCAGATCATTTAACCCAACGAGCGAACCATTTCCTCCCTCCCAGTTCTATTCTGTGAGGCTTGTCTGGGGTCCCTGGAGCTCCCTGTTCCCCTGAAGCCGGGGGACATTCCGTGGTCCCCCCAGTGGCGTTTCTAAGCTGCAGTCTGCAGGGCAGTTGTACGCAGTGTATTGGGGACAGTGGACGATTCTCAGTGTCACCGGTCACTGTTGCCCCTACTCTCAGAAAGCCAGGGTGGAGCGATGTAGTAGCACCTGGAGATGATGCTTAGCTCTTCTTCCATCACGAAGGGTCCCTGGACTGGCGGGGACCCTTCCTGGCCCTCTGTTAGAGGTGAGTGAGGAATGGCGGTGACAAGCAGAGGGGGGCTTCCTCCCACTGTGCCGCAAGACATGGTCACATCGGAGGCCTGACTTGCAGGATGCTGAGCTTGTATTGTAACATTCTCCTCCTCCTCCTCCTCCTCCTCCTCCTCCTCCTCCTGCTCTTCCTCCTCCTCCTCTTTCTTTTTTCTTTTTCTTCTTCTTCTTCTTCTCCTTCTCCTTCTCCTTCTTCTTCTTCCTCCTTCCTCCTTCCTCCTTCCTCCTTCCTCCTTTCTCCTTTCTTCTTCTTTCTTCTTCTTCTCATAGGGGGGACAGACGGGAACATACAGACAGGAAGGGAGAGAGATGAGAAGAATCAATTCTTCATTGCAGCACCATGTTGTTTATTGATTGCTTTCTCATATGTGCTTTGACTGGGGAGCTACAGTAGGTTGAATGACCCCTTGTCAAGCCAGTGACCTTGGGCTTCAAGCCAGCGACCTTGGACTTCAAGCCACTGACTTGGGGCTTCAAGCCAGTAACCATACAATCATGTTCATGATCCCACACTCAAGCTGGCGACTTTGTACTCCCCTCCTTCTTGAAAGTAGGGATTGGATTTAGGGAGGAAACTGACACGAACAAGATGGCATTTTCCAATTTGTTAGTGGCACTTCTTACCCCCCATTCTCCCAAAGTTGTGACAAGGAAGTCGTTTTGTAAACAGGAAGCTCCTGAGGCTGTTGCTGGGAGATCATGGATTCATTTCAGCCACAGGAGAGATGCGGGATCATGGGCTGAGTCACTGGGCTTATTAACAGCACCCTGAAATGTAATAGTTGAAATGTATGTCCATAGCCACCTTGGTAACCATCGAGGGATGGCGTCCTTCCCTCCAGCGGGGGCTCGGTGTGGCCTGTCCCAGGAACAGACAGCAGTAAGCACTGGCATGCATGCGTCAGGTGGGGGGGAAGGGAGGCGCCCATGCTCCAGGTGCCCCGTCCCAGAAGGTGTTTTCTGTGGTTCTCTGAGTGTTGAGTTCCGGTGGCATCCCAGAACTTTGCAGGCCAAGGGCATCCTCCAACACGTAGCGGCGCACATCCAAGTTAGAAGTGGCTATTCATGAAAGTGACAGGTAAAGCCCCTAATTAGAAAGACCAGCGGGGCCACCTGGACCCCAGGATGCTTCGACAGAGCTGTCACTGTCTCCCCTCAGGCGGGATCATCAGGCTGCAACACTGAGCAGAAAACATTTTGGTCCATGTTCAATATAAATAACTCCTGTCATTAGCAGCGTGACAAGGGGAAGGAGGACCTGCCTGTCAAAAGGCGAGGATGCAGGCCCGGTGGTTGTGATGAATGATTCCAAAAACTTCAGCTGCTGGGGAAGCAGCTTTCAGCTTCCAGAAGGTGTTACTGGAAACTCATAGAGTACAAGGAGTCTTGCCTCTCTTGATTTCAGTAGACGGAAGCTTAATTCAAGGTTTTGGAAATGCTTTAGGTTGGGGAAAGGGATGGAGAAACACAAATTTGAACCATGATTCATCTCTCTCTTTTTTTTTTTTAAGTGAGAGGAGCAGAGATAGTGAGACAGACTCCCATATGCAGCCTGACCAGGATCTACCCAGGAACCCCCATCTGGGGCTGATGCTCAAATCAGCCAAACCCTATCCTCAGTGCCCAGGGCCAATGCTCGAACCAGTGAGCCACTGGCTGTGGGAGGGGAAGAGGGAGAGAAGGGGGAGAGGGAAGAAGGAGAAGCAGATGGTGGCTTCTCCTGTGTGCCCTGACTGGGGATGGAACCTGGGATGTCCGCACGCCAGGCCAACACTCTTTCCACTGAGCAAACTGTCCAGGGCAACCTCAACATTTTGCAAGGCTTTTTTCCCCCTTTCTTTGAGGCTTAGTGTTTGCTCTTTAAAGTGAAGGGTTGCAAGCGATTCTCTTTTTTGTGTGGGCATATGAGGTAGCCCTGTGTATTAAGACTCTGAACTCAGGAGAAAAACAATTCCTACGTACCCCATTGCTTTCTTCGTAAACGTATGCAAGCTGCCTTTATCCTTATGGGCAGGAAGAAATGTAGCCAGATTGGTAGTTTCATAAATTGTTCTGAAAAGCAAGAATCCTTATCTTAATTTCTTTTCAGTCAATAGCAATTTCTAATTCACAAGAATGAGAGGCGGAAGAGAAATGGCCCTCCCTGGGAGGAAGCGGTGATGTAATGATTGGTGGGCACCTTGCACAGTTTAATTAAGCACTCTGATTAAATCAGTATGTATCCAGCAGTTCGGTGTGGCAATCAGCTTAATCTCATTAAATGTTGTTCAGGCCCCAATAATTGATTAATAATACATTATTGTTTATGAATTATTGACTTCAAGTTGTTATAATTGTGCCTGCTTTGTTCATAAGCACCTGCTGCCACATGTTAATTATGAAAAGCTCAGGCACTTGTCTTGAAATCACTTTGGAGATAAAGCTAGGGTTTTGGTTTTTTAAAATTTATTTATTGATTTTAGAGAGAGAGGAAGAGAGAGAGGCAGAAACATTGATTTTTTTAAAAAATGAAATATGATTACCTTTAGTTCAGAGCCAGTCAGCATGAGCTAGGCTTACTCAACTCTGCATCATTTAATAGACGGGGTAATTATAAGGCCAAGTTGGAGAGTACCAGGCCGGATGCTGTGTCTTTCTAAATGACGGGGGTGATGTCAGCGTCACGAGTTGATGGGTTCTGCGTATTGAGCAAGATCACGCCTTAACCAGCAGAGTGGGCTTCACTTTGAAAAGATGGGCGCTCTCACTGCGCCTTGTCCGGGGGAAGAGATACGTCCTCCTAAAGACAACTGAGTTGCCAGTGTGAACGTTGACCCTGAAACCTTAAGAGAGGAATGACTCTTTGGCACTTCCCACATCCAGGAGATGTGTTAGTCAGTCACTAGCTGACGCTGGGGAAAGCCTTTTCTCTGTTATTCCAAGGGAGGAGACCGAAGTATGTGCCCCTAACCGAGGCAGCCACTGGGCGTAGAGAGACCATTCCCCTTTCTGGAGTCAGGTGCGTTTTTCTTTGAGACTTGGATATGCCCAGGGTGTTTGGGGGTTCTAACGGAAGGATAGGACATTTTCTGGTTACAAACAGGAAGGGTGAGAGCTGTTCACTGCAATGTCATTTAAAGCCGCCGGACTGCTGGAAATTTCATGCTGGTCCACGAAAGAGTTAACCACTCAGATGTTGTATGAAGATTATAAAGTCTATAATCATTGCGTGTATAATTCTATAATCTTCATACAACATCAGGCTGGTTGACTCTCACAGATGGGCATGAAATTTTTGGCAGACCAGAGGTTGAAAAAACACTGCTTTAGCGGGAGGGTCCTTGGGCTGAAGAAGGGCTACCTCATCCAAACCACATTAGTCTTCTGCACGTTGCTTCCCTCATCTAGCTCCACCTGGTTCTTTTTGCTGGTGAGTAAATCCTTGCCCAGAGCCCCAGGCTGGCCTCAGCCCAGGAAGGAGTCGGGTGTGAGTCCACACTTGAAGTCACGCATTCACAAGCCCAGCCCAGTGATAGCAGTGCAATGACCTCGTGTCTCATGCAATGACCTCATGTCTCATGCAGCAAGGGAGGGTGAAACTGAGGAGGCACCACTCAATGTGGAGAAGTTCCGTGGCCGCTTCTGATACTATGAGCGTCTTTTCCCAGCCACCCGTGAAGGACCCGGGCTTAATGTCATTGAAGACATTGCGGGAGGTGTTGCCATCTGCACATGGAGTTCTTAGTTCTGTGGGAGCCTTTCCCTCTAGAGTGAATGGGACTCCCCTCAGAACAGCCGCCGGCCCTGTGAGAGGTGCTTCCGCAGTGCGGCACCCTCTTCAGCACCCGGCCCCGAGGACAGCGGAGCTAGAACTGAGACCGCGCCTTCAGGCTCCGCCCTTTATTTGTTGTGAATTCCATGAAAAGCAGCTTGGTGGTGTCAAATCCGTGTTGTCCAGGAAACACTTTTTGGTGGAGTGGGGAAACAGGTTTGTCATCAGAGCTGGCTGGAATCCAGGGGTTTCTTTGTGAATTTTAGAAAGTGGCCCAAACTCTCTGAACTCAAGGTTTCTCATGGGTAAAAGGGAGATGATGTCACCTTTGTAAGGTGGTGGTGACAATTAATGTGGTAAGTTGTGTTTTCCTCATGTGGCGCCTGGGAGAGGGTGCCTGTTACATCCTCACACATGTGCTCTCCCCCCTCTCCCCCTTGGGTATTGTCCCTGGAAGTGGCCTCAGCCGTTTCACTTGGTGCCATTTTAACACTCAGGTTAGTGCACAGCTTTCTGGATTGAGGAGCCCAGGGAGAGCCTTGGGAGAGACAGGCTCCCCAAAGGTAATGTCAAGAGCTGCAGCCTCAGCACGAGTTTGGGAGTCTTTCTGATCTACACTAGAAATAAGACATTCCCTTATAGGAACTAGGAAGGCTGTTAAAAAAGAATATTGGGCCTTGGCCGGTTGGCTCAGTGGTAGAGCATCGGCCTGGCGTGCAGGAGTCCTGGGTTCGATTCCTGGCCAGGGCACACAGGAGAAGCACCCATCTGCTTCTCCGCCCCTCCCCCTCTCCTTCCTCTCTGTCTCTCTCTTCCCCTCCCGCAGCCGAGGCTCCTCTGGAGCAAAGTTGGCCCAGGTGCTGAGAATGGCTCCATGGCCTCCGCATCAGGCGCTAGAATGCCTCTGGTTGCAACAGAGCAATGCCCCAGATGGGCAGAGCATTGCCCCCTGGTGGGTGTGCCGGGTGGATCCCGGTTGGGCGCATGCGGGAGTCTGTCTGACTGCCTCCCAGTTTCCAACTTCAGAAAAATACAAAAAAACAAACAAACAACAAAAAAAAACATTGACCTTGGGCAGTCTTTTTCCATATGGTAAGTTTAAAGGAATCAGTGCTTATAAAGCACCAGGACAGGCACAATAGTAGGTGCTCAGAAAAAGCTAGTGCTCCATTGCCCTCTCACTCATTTTGTAGGGGCATCAAGTAGCTAGTAATAACCCACATGGTAACTATGGCCAAAGAGGAGAATACCACCTTTCCCACTTGCAATCTCAACACCAGTGGACAGGAAGCAGCAAGCATGACAGAACATCCCGTCTCAAATAGCCTAAAGGTCCCAGGGAAACAAAATAAAACTTGTTTCTGACAGACCAAGTTAAGGACACTTTTTGGCAGAGATGGGGGCACTGCCTTATTTATGTTTTCTGAGTGACCCAAACGTATCCAATTTTAGCATCGACAATGGATTTCCCTCTGTGCCTCACTGGCTGTCTATTGCAGGAGAATCCACGGAGAGAGCCCAAGTGGGTCTCACTGTATTAGCGTAAAGAGTTCAGATGAAATTACAGGGGAGAAGTGTCCTGAGAATACTAAGCTTGTGTGGAATCAATCTCTTAATAGATTCTGCTGCTGCTTCTGAGTTGAAATGAATCCTAATTCACCCTGGAGTGCAGGGCTGCTCCAGAGACCCTGGATAATCCCCCAGAACGTGGTTGGAGTCACGCCTGACTCATTTGTGTCAGATTTCTCCCGCCTTCCCGGTCACACAGGTCTCACCAAGGAACCACACTCGCCCCTGCTGTGGGTGCACAGGCACAAGCAGTAAAGTGCAGGGGTGGAAAGAGCGGGCTGGGTAGAAGTCCCACTGTCCCAGTGCTCACGCCAGCTCTCCACTTCCAGGTTCAAGGGCCTCCTCCTCTGAGGAAAGCAGAGGTCGGTCTCACTGGAGATGATTCCCTGGCTTTCTGCGGGCCAGCGTGATCTTCCTGTCTGTGAGGTGGGAAGCACAGCACATCCCTGGAAAGGAGAGACAGGGTGGCAGGATGTGGAGGTGACATGATCAGATTTCCCACCTTGTCCTGAGTATTTACCTCTTTTACTGCGCCGACAGCCCCCGCCGAGCTCTGCCTGGGGAATCCAGGTTTGGTCAAGTCACTCTGACCTCCTTATCTATCTCATTTGGCTTCTGGGTCCTGATCTCTCGCCTCCTATTCTTTCCTTGGAGAGACTGAACCCTGCCAGGCTGATCCATTTGTCCTGCTGGCCACACGGAAGATGCCAGCCTCCAGAACCACCAGCTGCCACCCTTTGCTGTTGCCATATCCCTTCACAATGTTTATAAACACGCAGCTTGGTACCTCCTGCTTCTCATCGGTTTCCTGCTTCTCCTTAATCTCCACTTCTTCTTGCCAAGGAGATTTGCAGGGCTTCAGGCTCTCAGTACTCAAAGGAAGTGTCCACAAAACACTTTTAAGTCCACTGAGTTTCTAGCACAACTGATTATGATGTCGCAAACAGGGTAATGACTGTAGGGGGGAAACAGGTGGTAAGAGAGCAGGTGGGCTTCTGGGAGAAAAGGAATACAGTATCCTCTCCACACAGGGATTTCCTTGGGAAAAGAAGAACAAGAGAGTGATAAGTAAAGAAGCAATGGGCCCTGGCTGGTTAGCAGAGTGGTAGAGTGTACGTGTGGTGTGTGGATGTCCCGGATTTGATTCCCAGTCAGGGCACATGGGAGAAGGGACCATTTGCTTCTCCATCCTTTCTCCTCCTCTCTCTCTCTCTCTCTCTCTCTCTCTCTCTCTTTCTCTTTTTTCCCTCCCTCCTTCCCCACCCCCTGAAGCCATAGCTCAATTGATTCAAGCACATTGGCCCTGGGTGCTGAGGATGACTCCATGGAGCCTCTGCCTCAGGCACTAAAAATAGCTTGGTTGTGAGCATGGCCCCAGATGGACAAAGCATTGGCCCCAGATGGGGGTTGCCAGGTGGATCCCAGTCAGGGCACATGTGAGTCTGTCTCTCTATCTCCCCTCCTCTCACTAAAAGAAAAAGAAGAAGAAGGAGAAGGAGAAGAAGGAGGAGGAAGAGAAGAAGAGGAGGGGGAGGAGGAAGAGGAGGAGGAGGAGGAGGAGGAGGAAGTGAAAGAAGAGGAAGAAGAAAAGAAAAGAAAAAAGAAGAATGGTTTCCAAATGGCATCAGAGAAATGATGGGTGGAAAGTAGCAACTTGTGAGCAGTGTCTCTCTCCTTCAGGCATTAGGAACAATGAATCTGGAATCTGCACAGCTCTTGGGATGATGAACGACATAGGAGATGAGGAAATTAAAGCTGCAAAAGGTTAAGAAGCTTGCTATGAAGCGCATCACTGTCTGGCTAGCTTTGAGGGGAGGGTCGAGTTGGTGTTCTTATTGAAGTACACTCCAGGTCAGCACACTTTTTTATATAAAGTGACAGTAATTTTTTAAGGCTTCGTGGGATAGATGGTCTCTGTTTTAACTGCTCAACTCTGGCTTTGTAGCACAAAAACAGCTATAGCCAATACATTAACAAATGGCTGTGTTCCAATAAAACTTTATTTATAAAAATAAGATGTGGGCCGGATTTGACCCTAGATATGTGTGTGTGTATGTATGTGTGTGTGTGTATATATACACACACATATATTTTTATATATATAAGATTTATATATATATATAAAAATTTGTGACAGAGACAGAAAGAGACAGGGAGAGGGACAAATAGGAACAGACAAGAAGGGAGAGAGATGAGAAACATCAATTCTTCATTGTGGCACCTTAGTTGCTCATTGATTGCTTTCTCATATGTGCCTTGACCAGGGGGCTACAGCAGACCAAGAGACTCCTTGCTCAAGCCAGCGACCTTGGGCTCAAGCTGGTGAGCCTTGCTCAAACCAGATGAGCCCGCACTCAAGCTGGCGACCTCGGGGTTTAGAACCTGGGTTCTTAGCATCCCAATCCTATGCTCTATCCACTGCGCCACTGCCTGGTCACGCTGGTCCTAGATATTTTTCACATAGAGGATTATAGAATGCAAGTACTCCATTTAAATTGAAAGGTCCTGGATAACATTGTTGACACCAGACTTCTTCCTGGGACTTACGGGTTTATGCGTTATGGTGTCATGAGTGGACAAAATAGATTGGTCTTAAATAGATGGGTCCCAGCTTCTCTATTTATTCAACACATTTGTTGTGGATGTGTGTCATGACATATTCTGTTCTGGGCATTGGGAATACAGGCGTGCACAAATCTCTGTCTCCAAAAGCTTTATGTTCTAATTGGCTGTGCTGGTTTGGGCAAACCGTTTAACCAGTATCAGTCTCAGTTTTCTCGTTTGAAAATCTATATTTTTAAAACATGAGCCATATTCTATATACTGTACTATCTATAATATGCAGCAATAGAGTATAAAAGAATAAAATAAACACCTGTTGGCCCACTACTTGCAAAGTCCCGAGTGTTTTTTCCAAGACTCATTTCTTCTCTTTCCTTTATAATTTTGTTAATCAATTCCTTGCTTTTCTTTGTGGTTGAATCACAAATGTATGTTTCATAAAAATATATATATTGATTACTTGACTCTTTGCTATTTTAACTACCGAGATTGTGCTGTAGAACTCTTTTTTGACATGCGTCTTTTAAGAGTGATTGTTCCACACAGATGTGTATAGCTCCTGATAAAACCTGGGAGGCCAAAGACCACTAGAGCCAGACCTGTAGTCAGACAACGTTAGATTTATCAACTCGCAGTAAATGACTAAATGGAACGTCCTCGGGCAGTTCAGAAGGGGAGTTACGGGAGGGTACATGTAGGGGCTGGGGGCAGGAGTTGGTCATACATACTATTGACAGGGATTGGTCAGGTCTATAAACCATGCTTCTGGAATAGTCCGTGGTTGTATCTTGAGAACATGAGTTCCTGCAGAGATCCCGTTAGATGATTTTGTCTGTGGTTTTATCTTGGAATATATGGATCTGGATAAACTGACATTAACAGTTTGAACTTGCAGGATTTGTAACATGCTGCATGGCTCAGTTGGACACGGTTTATTTTCTCGTGAGTCAAAGGGTGCAGGCTGTAATTTGTGGTTTGTAAATGACCAGTTTCCCCCTTACAGCCTTGCTGCCAGAAGGGACATTAAAAAACTTTGTCACTGTGTTTTATTTGTACTGCTATGTAGTACGGCCTTGGGTGAACGTACCCACATTTACTCCTCCATTCTCCTGTTGATACATTTAGGTCGTTCCTGTTACAAACGATGCTGCAACACACAGTCTTGAAGTGTGTGTGGATTTCTCTGGTCTGGGGATATATACCTGGAAAAAAGAGGAGTCACTGGATGCGGGGCTATGCATCCTGACGTAGATACTTAGCTTTAGCAGAGAATACAAAACCGGTTTCTGCAATGGTTATACAAAATCATCTTCCTGCTGGTTCAGATGAGTTACTGTTGCTACTTGTCCTAGCTAACACTTAACTTTTGCCAATCTGATGAGTATGGGATGGCATCTGGTCTTCTTTGTTTTATTTGTTTGTCTGTGGGGGTTTTTTTGCAAGAAAGAGCGAGAGAGAGAGGGACAAACAGGAAGGGAGAGAGATGAGAAGCATCAACTCATAGTTGCAGCACCTGAGTTGTTTGATTGCTTCTCATTTGTGCCTTAACTGGGGGGGGGGCCTCCAGCCGAGCCGGTGACCCCGTGTTCAAGCCAGCGACCTTGGGCTCAAGTGAGAAACCTTGGGCTTCAAGCCAGTGACCTTTGGGCTCAAGCCAGCGACCATTGGGCCATGTCAATGATCCCACGCTCAAGCTGATGATTCTGCGCTCAAGCCGGGGACCTTGGGGTTTCAAACCTGGGTTCTCTGTGTCCCAGGCCACCGCTCTGTTCACTGTGCCATTGCCTTTTCAGGCATCTGGTCATTTTAATTGGCATTTCTTTGATGAACAGAGTTGAGAATTTTTCCCTATGTTTCTGTAAGCCCTTTGGAGTTCTTCTTTTTGTAAAGTTTCTGTCCACTTTCTTTCCCCTTTGCTACTGCTTCCTCTTCTGCCACATTCTGTGTGGGGTCCTTCCCTCCACTGAAGTGCAGGCCCTCTCTGATACCACACTCTCTTTTCTGGTGTGTGGGTCTATTTCTGCTGTCTCGAATCTGACTCATTGTTCCATCTGTCCATCTCTGCGCCCTGTCATATTGCTTGACTGTCTATCATTTTAAATAAATTTTGAGATCTCATAGGGAAGCCCTGCTCCTTGTTTTGCTTCTTCAAGAGCATTCTAACTCTTCTTGGCCTTTCTCACATCTGAATACATTTTAGCACAGGTTTTCTCTACTGTCTGAGCGTAGAGTGTTTCTATGAGACCTATGTAAGCTGTAATGGGCAAAGGAAGAGCAGTCACCTGGGACACGTCTTGCTAAGGGTGCACTAAGTAACTGGCCCAGCTGTTCCCAGACGCAGTTCAACCCTCAGGCGCCAGATGCTGAGCTGCAGGATGTGGTTCCGGGGCGGGAGCTGGCCGGGCCACGCCCCCAGCTTGAGGGGCACAGTGTGCACTGCCTTTCTAATGGGTCACTGCAGAATCAGTGCTGAACGCTATGCTAGCCTTTTTCCGTGAAGCAGAAGTCCTCTTCAGATTTCTTTGGGTTAGCAACAGTGTGCACTAATGTCGGTCTTCCGTGAAAGTGAAGTAGCATAGAGTGAGCTTCTAAAAAGTGGGGGAAACCTGGATCCATTGGTGTAATTTGAAAACAGAAATAGAAAAAAACACTTACTGGGATTTTTATTGGGATTTTATTAAAGTTATATACCTATAGGAAAAAAGCTTGACATTGCTATGGTATCAAATGCTCCTGTCCAAGAAGTTTCCAAGAGAGCATGTTGTATTATTTAGATAAGGTTCTTCAGTAGGCTGCGTCGAGTTGCATGCCTGTTGTATAAATCACTGGCTTATATATCATAATTCTGTTCTTGAGTAGTTTATATATTTATGGGCTTGAGGAAGTAATACATATGTTTAAAATTTCTTTTAAAAATGACTTCTACTGGTAAAGAAATGAGATTTATCTCTATATAATTTTATATTTAAAAATTGGAAGTCTTTTTACATTTTTAATAATTTTTTGTACATAATTTTTTTCTATGTGAATAATCATATCATTGACAAATGATAGGGTTTTTTTTTCCTTTTATTTCCAAGTGTTTTGTCTTTTATTTAATTACTTTTCTTGTTTTTAATACATGGGCTTGGACTTTTAGACAAATGGTTAATACCAGTGGTGACAGTATCATTGTATTTTGTATCTTTGTTCTTGATCTTAAAAGTAATGCTTTCAACATTTCACTGTTACAAATGACATTTACTGGTGTGTGTGTGTGTGTGTGTGTTTCGTTTATGAAGTTAAGGAAGTGCCTTTTTATTCCCCATTTGCTAAAAGACTTTTAATTTGGATTGATGTTGAATTATATTAGATGCTTCTTTCCACATCTATTATGATTATCAGATACTTTTTCCCCTTTAATATGTTGAGATAAATCACGTTAATTTTCTAATATTAAACTAAACTTGCAGTCCTATTTTAAACCCATCTTTATATTATCTTTTTATACTTTGCTTGATTAAATTTGTTCTTATTTTCTATAAGATTTGCATGCATATCCATGGTTGTGAGAGGCTTGATAGTTTTTGTTCTCTTTTGCTATCTTTGCTTTTGGTATCGGAGCTATGCTTGTCCCTTAAAACAAGTTGAAGACGTTTTTAATTTTGTTCATTTCTACTCTCTGCCCGAGTTTGTGTAACATTACAGTGACCTCATATATTTGGGAGCATTTACCTCTCCATTTCTCTGAATCTGGTACTTTCTTGTGAGAGATTTTTAACCTATTGATTGAATCCCTTTTTTTAATTTTTGTTATTGAGAGGCAGGGAGGCAGACTCCCTTCCCCATGTGCCCTGACCGAGATCCAACCGGCAAGCCCCACTAGGGGGCGATGCGCTGCCCATCTGGGGCTGCTGCTCCATTGCTCAGAACTGAGCCATATCAGTGCCTGAGGTGAAGCCATGGAGCCATCTTTAGTGCCTGGGGTCAAATTGCTCAAACCACTTGAGCCATGGCTGCAGGAGTGGAAGAGAGAGAGGGGAGAGAGAGAGAGAGAGAGAGAGAGAGAGAGAAGAAGAAATGGCGAAGCAATATTTTCAAATTGCCCTGACTAGGAATTGAACCCAGGACTTCCACACGCCAGGCCAATGCTCTGCTGCTGAGCCAACTGGCCAGGGCTTTGATTGAATCCCTTTATTTGTTAAATAATGTTTTCTGATTTCTTTTTCATTTTAATGCAATATATGTTTTTTATTGAACTTATTGGGGTGACATTGGTTGATAAAATTTTTCAGCCTTCACGTATACAATTCTCTAATATTCTATAATACATCGTCTGTGTATCTGTATACTGTATTGTGTGTCCAGCACCCTAAGTCAAGTCTCCTTCCATCACCATTTACCCCCCTTTACCCCCCACTCTTCTATCCCCCCCACTGATTACTTAAAAATTTTTTTTTAATTTTTCTTTTATTAATTTTTAGAGAGGAGAGAGAGTGAGAGAGAGAGAGAGAGGGAGAAGGGGTAGGGAGGAGCAGGAAGCATCAACTCCTATATGTGCCTTGACCGGGCAGGCCCAGGGTTTTGAACCGGTGACCTCAGCATTCCAGGTTGTCACTTTATCCACTGCGCCACCACAGGTCAGGCTTGATTACTGTTTAAGTTAAGTTTGGGAAGATGTCTCCCCCATCCCTGGTAATGTGTCTATTTAATCTCAGTTTTAAAAACTGCTGGCATAACTTTGATCCTATGTTCTTTATTGTGTGGTTGTGGCTTTATTTTCATTGTTAACATGGCTTATACCTTATTCTTTTCTGGCATAAGTATTTAAGGCACTCTGTTTTCCTTTAAATATCACTCGACTCCCATACTGCTGGCATATCTGTATGCTATTTTAGTTTTCTGTCAGTGCTGAAATTTTCTAATATCTATTATGATTCATTTTTGACCCATGAGCTAATGAATAGTTTCTTTTAGATTTTCAAATATATGGAGTTTATCTATATACCTATTTAATGTCTATATCAAATTAACTTTATTATGAGCAGAAAATGTCATCTGCCTGCCACTCACCCTTTGATAATTGTTGGGGCTATCTTTTATAGCCTGATATATTGCTCTGTTTTATAAATATCTGATGTTTACATGAAAGAAATGTGTATTCTTCAACTAATGTATACACCATTCCCTACATATGCTTTAGATCAAGCATGATATTTGTATCATTTGAATTTCCTATATCTTTATAACATTTATGCCTGTTTGACCTATCATTTCTGAGAGAGCTGCACTACCATTTCCCGTGACTCTGATGGAGGTGTTAATTTTTCCTTGTTTAGTTAGTGAACTTTGCTTTCCCTGTTTTGACGTTATGTTGCCCTTGCAACTATACATTTAGAATCGTACCTTCTGGTTAATGAAACAGTGGCCACTAGGTAGTGATGTCTTGAGCTCAAGTGCCTTTAAGAGAATTTTGCCTTTAATAGTTCTTTAAATTTTCTTCCTGTTTGTATTTGACTGTCTATTTCCAATTGTTTTTTTTCATTTTTTATTTAATTAATTGTGTTTACATAGATTCTAGGGTCACCCCGAATGCATCCCCCCTCCCCCATATTCCCCTCACACCTCCCTTGCCCCCCTCCTCACAGCGCCCTCCCCCCTTCCCTTCAGGTTGCAATTGTGTGTGTATTTGGAGTCTTTTTTCTTTTCAAAGACAGTTGCTCCTGCTGGTTTTCACTTACAGCATCTTGTTTCTCGTATGCGCTCTGAATATTGATTGTGAACTGCCCAGTGACTCAGCCCTGCATCCGGGGAAAACTGCCATCTGGGTTGAGGTTCTCACTCCGAGTAGTTCTTGCAGTCACTCAGAGGCATTCTCAGCTCTGGCCTGCTTTAAGTTAACCCCTTGGCTTCCTGACTTTTAACGATGTCAGCAGCCTGAATTTGGACTGAACCCCAGCCGTCCATCTATGGATAGGACCAGAACCAAACCAGGCAGGGTTTCCTGCTTTCCTCTGTATGGGAGGGCTTTGTTTCTGGTTCACTTCTGTACCAGGAGCACAGCCCTAGCTGAGATCTCCTATTGCGGCGGTCTCCTATTAGTTCCTCTCCTTGGCCTGACCTTGGGCTGCTTCTGTCTCCCAGACCCTGTGCCATTGGCCAAGTGGACCCTCGGGCTCTCTAGGGATCGGCAGGGAGCTCTCAAGGTCGCCGATGGCTTCGGTGCTCACGTTCCCTCGAGGCCCCCGGTGAGACTGCCGGGAGCACAGCGCAGTGCCGTCAGGGCCAGCTCCTCAGTGCTTTGCATTCTCTCCACCTGCTCAGTTGCTGTTGTGGGGGCGGGGGTTGAATTGAGGGGATCGCAGCTGCTGGATTTCCAGAATTGGAAATCTGTTCGACACATATCATGTCTTCCTGTCAGAACGTGTGTGGGAACCGAAAAAAAACGGTGCCAAAGAGCTTTAGAAACAAAGTGTTTGGCTTTTCCATAGTTTGTATAAACACCTGAATAACATTAGCAGTTGATGCAAAACATGTCAAGTAGACATTGTGCCTAGAAAAATAATCAGATAAACATGCTTCCCTGGAAGGTGGCTGTGTGAGCCTCAGTACTTCCAATGTTGTGTTTTTAAAACAAAAAAACCATGATAGAGTTTCAGGCGCTGTCAGGAAAGAGAGTCGTTTGATTGGCAGCTGGAGCTCAGGGTAATTGGCTGCAGAGAAGGAAGGGCATGGTGAGTCGGATAACCGCCCGTGTAGAACTCCACCTGCACCTTTGTGCTAAACGCGCCCGAGTCTCTGAGTGTGATAGTGATACTCCTCATCCAGGTGTAAAATTAATCTCTAAAAAGCTAATGCCTCTGACTCCATCCTAGTGTGACCTCTGCAACTATTCCTTTCACTCGACGGAGGACACGGACCATTGGTGCTCAGTTTTGCACAGTATTTGGCAAATTTAATGGACTTACTACTGACCTCTCTTCAAGATGTTTCTCCTTTTCTCTGCGCAGCCTGTCATGTCTTGCTTTTTGGAAGGGATGTAATCTGCTAGGTATTAACCTATATGTCGCACTGTTGGACATCTTAGTACCCCAGGTAATGGATGGCGACATGCACAGAGCAGATGATCTGATAGTTTCTACACTAAGAGATTTCATGTGTTATGAGAAAAATAAGGATCGTAATATATCTTATTCAGTCCTTCATTTGCTAATTGAAAAATAGTTATAAGAGTGCCTGTTTGGTTTAGTTGCTTTCTGGTGTTGAGATGGGAAGCACCTTATAGATTTATGTCTTTAAAAAGGTGGTGGCTTACAGGAATGATCCCTTTTTTAAAATATCACTTTTTTTTTAAGTGAGAGGAGTGGAGATAGTGAGACAGACTCCCACATAGACCCCAGCCAGGATCTACCCGGCAACCCCATTTGGGGCTGATGCTCAAATCAACTGAGCTATTTTTAGTGCTTAGGGCTAACTCTTGGACAAACAAACCACACTTGAACCAATCAAGCCACTGGCTGTGAAGGGGGAAGAGAGAGAGGGATGAACAGGTGGTTATGTACTCTTGTAGGCCCTGATCAGGAATTGAACCTGGGATATCCATACACTGGGCTGGGTGCTCTATCCACTGAGCAAACTGGCCAGGGCCTAAATATTACTGAATCCCTTCTAGTTTTCTCTTGAATTTTTTATACTCAAGGACCCAAAGGACCCCACTGGGATTTTTTCCTGAGAAAATCCCAGCCCTTTCCACATGAGCAGGATGCTCTGCCCCCTCCACTACTCCTGTAGCTTCCGAACTTGGTCACACAGATTTCAGATGGATGCTGGAGAGAGCTAGCTGTCCAGGCCCAGATGAGGCCTGAGTAGCTCTGGTCCCGAGGGTGAAGGCAGATGGTGCTCTGGCTCTCTCCATCTCCAAGTGCTGGGCTGGCCTCCCCTGAGTCACCTGGAGGCTAGCACGCATTAGCAAGGTGAACACGTTTGCTTTTTTCTTCTTTTGCAGGACACCACGGTTCAGTCTCACATGAGCAATGGGTACTCCTTCTGTCAAGGAGATATTTTCTTGCCTCCTTCTGAAGCAAGAAACACAGACTTGTCAGCTCCACCAGCTACAAGTGTCTCTCTCTCAGCCATATGGGGTGGGTGAAGAGAGTTTCTATTAAATTCTTTTTTGTTTACTTATTTTCTTCCAAATAGAAGGGAGAGGCACACCAAAGATGGTTTTGGTTTATGCTGCAGTGTAAATAAGCTTACCAGGTATTTCCATGAGGCCAAGTCAGTGCAGGATGCAAAAAAAGATAGAATTTATTTCCTTGCTGGGAAGGGCTGGCTGAGGGGAAAGAAGGCCATCTGAGAAACTGAATTGTTAAGGGCAAGAGATTGGGTTCTGGCCAGTGGCTCAGTGGACAGAACGTTGGCCCAGTGTATGGATGTCCCAGGTTTGATTCCCAGTCAGAGCGCACAGAAGAAGCGACCATCTACTTCCGCCTGAACCTTCTTCTCTCCCTCTTCCCCTCCCACAGCCAGTGGCTGGACTGGTTCAAGTGTGGCCCTGGGCACTGAGGATAGCTGAGTTGGTGCAAGTACCTCAGCCTCAGGTGCTAAAAATAGCTTGGTACTCAAGTATTGGCCCAAGATGGGGGTTGCCGGGCAGATCCTTGTTGGGATGCATACAAGAGTCTGCCTCACTATCTCCCCTCCTCTCACTTAAAAAACAAACAAACAAACAAGGGAAAGAGACCATTAGGGCAATCATGAGGGAGGATTTAGATCGAGGGAAGTATATGTTGACTCTTTGTCAATTTTTTTTGCTTGTTTTATTTAAATACTGAAGCATTTGAGTAAGCTTCTGAAAACCTATGACTAGAATGAAAGCTAGTGTTGAGATGAAAAAAGATAGAAAGCACAGCCCTACCTGGGAATGACTGATGAGGGAATGTCCCAGAGAATCGAGGAGAACATTAGAATAGGTTCGTCATGAGCAACTGAAAATGAGCCTTTCCTGGAGACGGAAGGAGCAAAGGCGGGTTTCAGAGGCACAGGAGAACAAGTTTACAGACGCAGGAAGTAGAGAGAAGTCATCGCCCACCTTAGCTTTGACTTCCTGTGTAGAGAGAATGAGAGTGTTTGCTGATGGGAGGTGGAGGCAGCCTGGGAGAATGGCCAAAGTAAAAATGATCACTCAAAGGACTGGGAGGAAGAACCGAGCAGGGATTCCGTCGGGTGACAGAGAGTGGCTTAGAAACCAGTGCTAGGTGTGTGCAGCCACTATGGAAAACAGGATGGAGCTTCCTCAAAAAATTCACAACAGACCTGTCTTCTGAACCAGTGATCCCACTTCTGGGAATACGTCCTAAGAATGCTGAAACACTGATTCAAAAGAAGATTGCACCCCCATGTTCACTGCAGTCTTATTCAAATACCCAAGATCTGGAAACAGCCCAAGTGTCCGTCAGTGGACGAGTGGATTAAAAAGCTGTGGTACATTTACACAATGGAATACTATGGGGCCATGAAAAAGAAGGAAATCTTACCTTCTGCGACAACATGGATGGACCTGGAGATTATTATGTTAAGTGAAGTAAGCCAGGCAGAGAAAGACAAGTACCATATGATTTCACTTATATGTGGATTCTAATGAACCCAATAAACAGAGGAACAAAATAGAAACAGAGACAGGGTCACAGGGAACAGATGGACATCTGTCAGAGGAAAGGGGGTAAGGGGACTGGTTAAAAGAGGGTGAAGGGATTTGTTTTAAAAAAAAACATGACACATAGACACAGACAACAGGGTGGCAAGAGCCAGAGGGCAGTGGGGGAGGAGGTGGGGGAGGGGGCAGGGGGGCGGGGTAGAGAGAGACTTTGTATGGGGCGGGGTGCTACGTGATGTGGGCTAGAGGGTGTTGTATTGAGTTGTACACTTGAACCTTTATGGTTTGGCAAACAGTATCATTTCAATAAATTAAAAATAAATAAATAAGTATGTATATGTATACATATATATATATATTTAAAAAATAAAGAGCAGCGGCAGGAGAGACCACAGATTTGTATGGGTCCAGTCCATGTGGGAGCATTCTCCCCAGCAGTGCTCAGCAGCTCTGGCGGAGCTGAGAGTGCTAACGAGGGGACTCACCCAATGTTGAGGATGCAGAGGACGAGGAAGTGGAAAGATCGGAATAGAAGGAGACATAGGTCCTACACTCACTGTCTTATGGACTTAGAGCTAAGGAAGTCTTTATCTGACGAAGTTGTGACATTCCAAGCACTGGATAACTGTTCTACTCTTAATGTGTGGTAGCTAGAGTGTCATCCTCTCCTTAGGTAGCTGATGGTGGCACCACCTCTGACCCCTTCTCCGATAACAGCTTTTATTCTCAGTACATAGACAGTTCTAGTCTGAATGCAGCTGCCACCAGGAATTAGTCCATTTTTGCTTCCTTCTTTCAAGATGTGCTGGAAGCGACATACAAAAGATAAATCTTAGGCATATGTCCCTCGCAGAAATGTTTGTATACTTAGTGTTTGCTTATGTTTTCCCTGAGGCGTCAGCTGCCTTCTCTGCACACGTACCATTGTGAGCATATGGCCTGTGAGGTGAGCCGTAGAAGATGCAGCTGAGTCTGTTAATTGCCGGCAGAGACAGGTATAAAAGACATTCAGGAGCCAGACTGTACCCACAATGAACCTCCGGCAGGTGTGACTCGCCTGATTACTTGCCAGTGGAGAAAGCACACCTATTCTAATTTATTTACACTCCAGTCATTTGATCAGAGGCGTCTCAGCAACTGTCAGGTGGGGTGAGCTGTGGTCGGCCTCGCCGGGTCGTGTCGGCAGTCTGTTTTAAAGGACAGAGGGACGTGGCCCTGGCCAGAGAGCTTGGTCGGTTGGAGCATTGTCCTAATGTGCCAGGGTAGCAGGTTCAATCCCCAGTCAGGGCACATACAGGAACAGATTGATTTTTCTGTCTCTCGCTCTCTCTAAAATCAATAAAAAAATTAAGGAAAAAACAAAAAGGACAGAGGAGTGTGATTTAGAATCCTGGCTCTGTGGTTACTTCGTAGCCGCGTGAAATAGAATAAGTCTTTGTTTTGAAGCCTCAGTTTTTCTCTCTTAAAAACAATACTCACAGTACATAATTTTTTGTTATATGATGGGGAGAAAAGGGTGGGGAGATTCAGGAGTCAAGAAAGAAGCTGATGCTAGTCTCCACCTGCTGCTTTGCAGTGCCTTGATGTCAGGGCCCTGTGGAAGCTTGGAGCTCAGCGGAGGGGAGGTCTGCACAGGGGGCAGGGGCCCAACTGATCTCAAACGGAAGACTCCGCTCCATCTGCTCCGGGCCTCTTCCTCAGCTGCACACCGCCCCCGTGGGGGTGGGTTTCTGTTTTTGGAAGTCTTGAACACGCTTCTGTTTTGAGTTGCTAATCATCCCTCTCTGTGACTTGCCAGAGACGCCCCTGAGGTTTTCGCCGATTCAAGTAGAACAGGCTATAAACTTATTATGGAGCATAAAAACATGAGAGAATCAAACTGAAACCAGTTCAGAAAATAAATCGCATTTGGTGCTAAATGAATCATCTTCGTTGCTTCTTGGGCTGGCTGGAGCGAGGCGGTTGTCTGGAATAACAACTGTTGCATGCGGCTCTGGCCCTCGGGCGAGCTCTCAGCCCCAGCAGTGTGGCGTCAGCATGGAGAGAGGTTCGGGGTGTTCGCGCAGGGAGACTGGGCCCTCCGGACACTTTCCAGCTCTGACCTAAGGCTCATGCCGCGAATGGAACAGCCCGTGAGTCTCTGCCCATTATCAGGGTCCTTGCAGAGGGAGGAAAACCTACCTCCTTAGACCCCCTTGGGGTAGAGACTTACTGGGGGCCTCTCTCAGTTCTGAAAGCGAACATCCGATCGGCCACTGCCTTAAGAAGAGAGACAGGTAGAAGGGAAATGTGGCAGGGGACTAAGGTCACACGGCCTCTGTTGACACATGACCTTGGCAAACCCTTACCCTGAGCAAGAGTTACCCTGCCACTTGCCCCTCCCAGTACGAATTGACTTCTAGAACAAAGAAAATGTCTAAGAAATTGTCTTTATGGGGAGTGGGGGGGGGGCACATACTCGGAAGCATTTTAGGAGGCTCTCTCACGGACCCTGGCTGTCAGGGACAGGGGACAAGAATTACCGTGACTCTCAGAAGTGAAGCATTCTGTGGACGTACAGAATAATTAATTTAGAAACCCTGGGAACATTTGTGTTCCGATGCTTCTCTGTTCCTTTCCTCTGCTCATTTCTCTAGAAATCTGCATAGGTCTGCAGTGGTGACATGTTCGTAAACGGAGTTGCCGTCTGCTTCTCCTGCGGCGCTTTGTTTGCACGCCTGGATGTTTGCGAACACAGCCCTGGCCAGCGTGTTCTTTAAGGCTCTGGTGTGCTACCTTCACCTCCAGTAGACATGGGTGTGCTTGGAAAATGAGGAAAAGGGGAAAGGCAGGGATGAAATAAGAATGGAACAAGGTAGTCCTGGCCAGATAGCTCGCTTGGTTAGAGCATCTTGAGACACGGAGGTTGCTGGTTCGAATCCTGGTCAAGGCACATACAGGAGCAGACCAATGTTTCTGTCTCTTTCCCTTCCTCTTTCTCTGAAATCATTTTTTAAAACACTGGCTAAAATAAGACGAATAAGGTAGAAAGAGAAAGGTCGGGTATTATTTTAATGTGTTCATTTATTTAGCAAATATTTCTCAAGCGCCTGGTATGTGCTGGACACTCCTCTAAACAAAACTAGAGCACGTCCTGCCCTCTGAGAACTTTTATTCTGGAGAGGGGACATGGACAGTAAGCACGTGACCTGGTAAATGATGCGTCACATGGCCCTAAGGGAAATGGAGGAGAGAAGAGCGGGGTGGAGGTGGGGTGCAGGGGGACACGGGCAGTGCATTATGAGAGTGGGTCAGTAGAGACTCCTTGAGGAGCGGCTGGTTGAAGGAGGAGGACTTGCAGCCCCATTCCTGGCAGAGGATACAGCAAATGCAAAAAAGCATTAGGGAAAACCCCATCCATTTAAAGCTCCAAGCCGGGAGTGTGCTTGGTGGGTTCTAACTGGGGAGGGCAGGGTGGCTAAATGACAGGAGCAAGGGGAAGCTAGGTCAGGTCTGGGAGGTGATGGGGACCAGTCCCTGCAGGCCCTCAGAGCAGTCCTAAGGGGCTGGCTTTCCCCCTGAGGGATGTGGCACCATGGGCCAGCTGAACTAGGGGAAGGATGAGGGCTCGTTTGTGTGTTAGAAGAACCACTCCAGCTCCCAGGAGCGTGTTGTGCAGGTGAACAGGTGAAGCAGGCCACCTCTGAGGAATGTATGGCTTGGTCCAGGCACGACGTGGCACGACTTTGAATGGAACGGGCAAAGCAGCGGATTCCGCTATTGAGTTGGGTAGCCAGTGTGCAGGAAAGAGTCATCGGGGGTGACTGGAAAAACAAGGTGGACTGCCAAGACCGGAGCTGGGGGTCAGTGAAGGGACTCTTCTCAGTCATGCAGGGGACTCCAGGGTTGACTGAGACTGGTGAGTGGGTGTCCTTGCCTTACTTCCAGTTTTAGGAGGAAAGAATGCATTCATGTTGAATTTTATCTTTTTTTTTTTACATTAATGGATGGAATCATGTGATTTTTCTTCTTTAGGCTGTTCATCGGGTAAATTCCGTTGCTTGATTGATCAATTGGGAGGATATTTTTATTTTTTGAGTATAGGATTGTGGTTGAGAGTTTTTATTTTATTTTAATTTTTTAAGTGAGAGGAGGGGAGATAGACAGACTCCTACATGTGCCCCAACCAGGCACCCTACATCTGTGGCTGATGCTTGAATCAACTGAGCTATCCTCAGCGCCTGAGGCCAAGACCAACCGAGCATTCTTCAGTGTCCTGGTCCGACACTCGAAACAATCGGGACACTGGCTGTGAGAGGAGAAGAGGAAGAGAAGGGGGGGGAGAAGCAGATGGTCACTTCTCAGGTGTGCCCTGACCAAGGACTGAACCCAGGACGTCGCATCCTGGGCCCATGCTCTATCCACTGAGCCAGCTATCTGGGACCAACAATTCATTTCTTTTAGCTCTTGGGAAAACACTGTGCTACTTCCTTGTGGCCTCTGTGGTTTGGGATGAGAGATCCACTGATATTCACAAAGTCCTGCCTCTCCACTGACACCACCCCAGTGGGGAGGCAGGTGCCCGTGACTCTGGGGGAGGAGTAGCAATGCCCGCTCGCTCGTGGTGTTGTCTCCTTGACAACACAGGCTCCCTCCCTGGCGTCCTCTGACACACCACTGCAGAGGGAGAGCGGTCAGGGGCCTTGGGGTCTCCATCAGAGCCTGTGCAGGGTGGAAGTGTAGGTTCTCTACTCAGTGTTTGCCAGGTGGGTGGGCCTGGGTTGTCCTGTGGTGTTTGGCTGGAGTGAAGTGGTTATTATCTAAACCAGGGGTCCCCAAACTTTTTACACAGGGGGCCAGTTCACTGTCCCTCAGACTGTTGGAGGGCTGGACATTAAAAAAAAACTATGAACAAATCCCTATGCACACTGCATATATCTTATTTTAAAGTAAAAAAACCAAAACAGGAACAAATACAATATTTAAAATAAAGAACAAGTAAATTTAAATCAATAACCTGACCAGTATTTCAATGGGAACTATGCTCCTCTCACTGACCACCAATGAAAGAGGTGCCCCTTCCAAAAGTGCGGCGGGGGCCAGATAAATGGCATATGGCCCGCGGGCCGTAGTTTGGGGACCCCTGATCTAAACATTTTTCTGACTTGCTGGGCAGCCCTTTTCTTGATCTTTTGATAAGAAACAGCAGGCTTTTGTTGGGGGCTTTTCTGTCTGTGCCTATGGAGTTTTGGGGTTGTTCGGTTGTTGGGTTCCAAGCTTGGGAGCACAAGATAACCCAAAGGACTCCCCCAATGTCATTCCTTGGGTCCTGAGGTCCCTAGCTGGCCCACCTTATTCTCTCTCTGTTTTTTTTTTTTTTTTTTTCATTTTTTTTTTTTTGAAGCTGGAAACAGGGAGAGACAGTCAGACAGACTCCCGCATGCGCCCGACCGGGATCCACCCGGCACGCCCACCATGGGGCGACGCTCTGCCCACTAGGGGGCGATGCTCTGCCCATCCTGGGCGTCGCCATGTTGCGACCAGAGCCACTCTAGCGCCTGAGGCAGAGGCCACAGAGCCATCCCCAGCGCCCGGGCCATCTTTGCTCCAATGGAGCCTTGGCTGCGGGAGGGGAAGAGAGAGACAGAGAGGAAAGCGCGGCGGAGGGGTAGAGAAGCAAATGGGCGCTTCTCCTGTGTGCCCTGGCCGGGAATCGAACCCGGGTCCTCCGCACGCTAGGCCGACGCTCTACCAATGAGCCAACCGGCCAGGGCCTCTCTGTTTTAATCTTATGTTTCTTTTATGCATGAAGACCAGAGATTTTAGTTGTACTTAGTGGCAAGAATATATTCCCAGAAGTGCCTTATTAAGATTATTCATACCTTTCCTCACGCCAGCTTGTAAAATTTGTATTCTGTGTCCTTTCTTGGTATCGTCAGACCCTATAGGGATCCTGTTAGAGCCGGACTCCAATTATGAGCCTGTAGACCAATCAAGTCCCCCAAACTAAGGAGGACCGTGAACTTTAGTGAAATTTTTGACAAAAATTTCCTTTGCCTGTACCTGTGAGTAGACCACTTGGTCATTGCTTCAAGGAGAAAAGGAAATTACTTTATTTGTTTTTAACAGAGCCTACAGCTTGGTTGGTTAGAGTGTCATCCCAAAGCACAGGGGTTGCCGGTTCAATCCCCGGTCAGGGCACATACAGGAACAGATCAATGTTCCTCCCTCTCTCTTTCTCTCTCATTCTTTCCTCTCTCTCTGGCCCTCTATCCCTTTCTCTCTAAAATCAATAAATAAAAATTAAAAAGCAAATAAAAAAAAAAACAAAAAACAGAGAGCCTTCATTTTAGAATTTTCTTAACCCTACAGTTTCTTAGAGAAGAGGACCCTGCCAGGGTCAATAAAACATGGCTTGGCTCCCAGGAATGTTTTCAGGAGCACAGATGTTCGAGTCAGTGATACTTACCGAGATTCCAGTTTGTGAAGGGCAGCGGCTTGCTCCCCCGTCCTTTTCTCATGCTAACAGGGGCCACTGCCTAGAACGGGTCCCCTTTCCAGGGCCACTGTCACCTTGCTCTCTGACATCCTCTCTTCGCTGCCATTTCCTGTCAGCCCAGTGCCCACCATGGTCTTGAGCATCGTTTAAGCTTCAAGCTTTCTCAGGATGAGTGTCTGAGAGGTAGCTGAATTGTGGTCAGTCTTTATGCACTAGACACAGTTATTGACTTATGAACTCAGCTATGCTCCTCGGCGCATGGGTGTGGCTTTTCTCGGAAATACTGTGTGCTGTGTGAGACCCAGCGCTCTGCCGCCTGGGCCTCCCCTACCTTGTGGGGTGATTAAGAAAGTGCACGCCTGATCAATGAAGGAAGGAAGTCAGGAGACTCTGCCCCAGGGTCTAGTGATGGAGCCTGGGAATTATTTTTAACTTAATCAGATGATGTCCATCCAACGGACAAACCTGCTGCATAGTAGGCACCTTAATAAACACTGTAGTGATTTCAAAAGCGCATAAGAGACAGAGGGACATGGTGGCTGAAAACTTGAACTTCAAGATCAGAAAGAGTTCAGTTTACACCTCTGATCTGTCCTATCAAAGCTGTGTCACTTTGTGAAACTTCCTCTCTCTGAGCTTTGACTCCCTCATCTATATGTTTGGTATGATGATTCAACACACTAACAAATGTACGAGATCCCTGTTGGGTATTAATAAACCACGCCTTTCTGCCTGAAAGGAATTATATTATAGTGCAGAAGAAAGGATACATTCAAAGTAATTAGAAAACTTTTAGAATTTTCCACGGGAGCCTCATTTTGTGAATTCAAAGAAGAAAGCTCACTACAACTCGCACTGGGCTGGGGACTTGAATTTAGTGTCATGTTGCACGCTGCACACAGACCCTGGTCTTCGCTAAGTTAGAGGGAGAATTGGCGGTCGAGGGTAAAGGTGGGTTTTAAAAATGTTCTTGAGGGGCTGGCCAGTTTCAAGTTACCCCCTTCAGTACCCCGGAGCTCCTCGTAGCCCTGGAGAGTGACTTTACAAGTGGGGGCTAATCTTTATGGTCTATTCTGATGGGGTCCTTTTCCGGAATGGCTTTGGTTTGGCTCGGCCAGTGCAAGACAACACGAAAGACTGGAAAACGGGAGGAGAGTGAGATTAAAATATTCAGTCTCCCGGTTTCCTCTTGGGCTGTCGGCTGGCAGTGTCCTTCCCCTGAAGGTCCCAGCTCACCATGGTCCTTTCTACGTATCCCCCACCTTGTGCCCTCGGTCCAACAGGTGGTCACAGCTGGCCCACGATTCCTGGACTACCCTTCTCTCATTCCTGTTTCTTTGTTTTGTTTCCTGCTAACACCCTTACCTTTGCACCCTGGTCTTTGCACAAATGATTCTACGTCTCCTCACAGGGCGGATGCTGGACCAATCTAGATCCCATCAAGATCAGACCTGAGCTCAGAAGGGCATAGACACAAGGAACCGGATGGATTTTCATGGAGGAACCGAAGGTTACAAGAGTGGGGGAAAGTTGGAGAACTTTTCCTTCTCCAAAGAATTCGCTGGAGAAATTTGTACCAACTTTCTCAGCACCTGTGGGTTCTTAAGTTTCCTCCCGTTCGGAGAAATCCATCTGCTTCTGCAGAATGTGACCGGCAGGCCCTGCAGCCGCTGCCACTCACGGCTCTTCCCCACCTGCATGCAGGCGCAACGGCCGTGAAATACGGCCCCCGGGGCCCCCGCGCGGCCTTTCCCTCTCCTCGGATGGTGAATAATCATTGCGCCGTTCCACGCTTTCTGATATGAAGTTCCAACAGAGCCGTGAAAAAACTCATATTTCACAAGGTAGCATAGTTTTGGTTCCTGGCAGTAAATTTTCCTCTCCTTCCCCGAGCCGCGGGACACATTTGGAAAGGTCAGTTTGGCACCGTGTAAATTAAGCAGAGGGCCGCGGGGGCTGAATGAAATCTATTTCCGTGTGGAGAGACGGGCACAGCATGAGGAGGGGGGCGTGGCTTCTGTGCCCGGGTGATCTGGTCAAACAGGCAGAATTGTACCTGGGGCCTCAGGACCTCTGTTACTGTCACCTGAGTAATCACGTAATGGTGTGGCGAGACCCTGGCAGGAGCTCTCTTTTCAAAGCTTCCCTGGAGAGGTGAGTGTTGAGCCTCTCTGCTAGTGATCACGCTGATAGTGTGGCGTCGGGTGGCCGTGTCACCTCGAGTGTGACCATGGGGACCGTGCCGCACGAATAAGAACACACATTTGCATCATGATCTGTGTACATGGAGCCCACAGGTGTTGTGCAGCCCCAGGAGGTGGCTGTGGGTTCGCATCGCCCACGTCTAGCGGGAGGCGACCGGAAGTGAGGGCTCTGGGTCAGACCAACCCGGACTGGAGCTCAGATCTGCCACGTGCTCACTGCCGGCTCCGGGACGTGTCCTTCACAGCTGTGACCTTCAGGGTGACTTCTTCACTTTAAAAATAACAGTAGCGACGCCTCTGTGTGTGGTTTTGATGGTGAAATCAGATAATGTCAGTAAGGCACTTTGCTCAGCATGGTGAGCGCTTCCTCGAGGTTAGCTATTAAAGCTCTTGCTACTTAAAATGTAGGCTTTTAGTGGCACCCAGACCCCAATATGGCCCCAGGGTAGTGATGAGTGGGAGAACACATAGGACACCCACCTGCCACTCCCTGCTCAGAGTCTGTCCTTTGTACGCGACTCTCGTTCTTTCCTTGCTCATATAGTGTCATTGGTGAGTGCAGGAGTGTCATTTTTCCATCATTGGTTATTTATTCAGTCTATGCGTGTATCCACAGTATAGTCATTAAATGTTTCCTCTTTCTCAGGCTTCGGTTTAGGCTCTGGGGAGCAGATGGAACAAAGACAGCATTAGTGGAGAGAGAGATAGAGACAGGGACAGGGACAGAGATAGAGATAGAGATAGAGGGAGAGGGAGAGGGAGAGGGAGAGGGGGAAGGAAGGGGAGGAGAGAAAGCAATGGAGGAGGAGGAGAGTCTTTTATGGATAGGAAAGCTAGAATTATTAGGGCAAGACCTGACTCCTTGCTGGAAACTCCGAGTCGACAAACCATCCCGCTAGTGGTGGCCTCTGGCAGTGTGGGGCACCGGCGGTCAATCGGCAACAGTGAAGCGCACACCTACTATGTGCCAGGCACTGTGCTAGGCACATTGGCAAATGCATCAGAAATGTGCATTTTTTTAAAAGAAACACAGAAGTTAAAGAAAGTTTGAAAGTAATGACTGAAATAACAACGTGTGCACAGAAAGGCAGAACGCTATGGCCGTTCCAGTGGGGACGGAGCAGTCAATCGAGGCTTTCCTGAGGGAGTGATACTTAAGCCGAGATGTGAAGGCTGAGAGTGGTGTCTGAAATGGAACCATTACTAACAGGATAAAGATGTGGGGTTATTTCTCAAAGCAGTCTTCTTCCATCCAAGGGTCTGCATGCAGCCTGCTGATTGGTTAGCTTAATAAATATTTGTCAAATGACAGAATGAGTGGGTGAATAAATCATTGCATAAATGCAGGTATGAATGGATAAAACCCTAAGAACCCCACCAGATTTCCTGGACTAGTGAAGTTGGGATCTCCATAGGCTGAAAGGAAGTGAGTCCTGTCCTGACCTTTGCACTTTTCTAGATCCTGTAACACTCATTCAATCCTCCCTTCTTTTTTTTTTTTTTTTTTTTGTGAGAGGAGGGGAGATAGTGAGACAGACTCCTACATGTGCTCCTACTGGGATCCACGTGGCCACCCCCAACTGGGGCTGATGCTGGAATCAGTCAAGCTATTTTTAGCACCTGAAGCTGATGCTTGTCTAACAGAGCTCCCCTCAGGGCCTGGGGCCACGCTGGAACCAACTGAACCAACTGCATTGGCTGCAAAAGGCAAAAAGGGGGAAGGGGGGAGAGGGAAGGGTGGAAGCAGAAGGTTGCTTCTCATGTGTGCCTTGACCAGGGATGTCCATATGCTGGGCCGATGCTTTATCCACTGACCCAAACAGCCAGGGTGCAATATTATTCTTTAGCACCCTTTAAATAGAAGCATCTCTGACCTGGCCATCTTGCACGTTGAAGAAGAGGAAGTAGGAACTTCTGAGGGATGGATCCCTTTAAGTTAGTTAGAGCTCACCGGTCCATGGAAGGAGCTTGGGCAAACAACACTGCTATCAGAAGCTCTGAGAATCGAGAATCGATGCTAATGATACCGCGAGACTCTGCCTTCGGGTCCGAGCACGGGCCAGTATGTGTTGATCGACTGCCAGCCAAGTTGGAAAGCAATGAAAAATCACCCCATTTGGTGTCTCGTTCACACAATGTGGATCCTGGTGGAGCTTTGAGGGCTTTATTAATAACAGCACCTGATGGCTTATTGGACGTGTGATGCCCAATTACGGGATTTGACAGTACAAGGTATATATTAATGACTTATTAGGGTGGACCTGGCTGGTAATTGATCGCTAATGAGGCAGACTTGCTTGCATCTAGGCAAAATAAGATTGTGGAGCACTTTCAACCAGCTCTGCATGGATGCCTTAGGAGCAGTGATCAGCTAAACGGGGGATAAATATTTCATGGAGAATATTTCAAAGTATCCTTTTCCCCCCTCATTTTTAAAAAAGGATAACTAGATGGTTGCTGGAAAATCCCAGCTGGCAGTTGCCTTTGGTGTGCAGGCTTGGCACAGAGTAATTGCAGTCATTACTGGCTTTATCTTGCTGCCCGTGACATCAGGGCCAGGTCCAAGGGGCTGAGCATGTTTTCCTGGGATGAGGGAGTTACTGGCAAGCTGTGTGTTGGGTGCACAGAGGCAAAGCTTAGTTTGCACGACTTTCGCAAATGACACAGGACATGAACTACTTCAGGCTACTGCTGTGATTGTTCAGGATGTGCAAGTGAAGTATTTTCTTTCCTTTTGGACCGGGAATTAAATAAACACGAAATATCCCAGAGATGTTACGTATATGTTTCCTATGAAAATGCTCTGCGTGTGTATTTGTTTGTTTGTATTTTTCTGAAATGAGAAGCGGGGCGGCAGAGAGACAGACTCCCACATGCACCCGATCAGGATCCACCTGGAAAGCCCACCAGGGGGCGATGCTCTGCCCATCTGGGGCATTGCTCCACTACAACCGGAGCCATTCTAGTGCCTGAGGTGTAGGTCATGGAGCCATCCTCAGCTCCCAGGCCAACTTTGCTCCAGTGGAGCCTTGGCTGCAGGAGGGGAAGAGAGAGACAGAGAGGAAGGAGCGGGGGAAGGGTGGAGAGCAGATGGGCACTTCTCCTGTGTGCCCTGGCCGGGAATCGAACCTGGGACTTCCACACACCAGGCCGACATTCTACCACTGAGCCAACCAGCCAGGGCCTTTGCATATGTTTTGTAGATTTAAATTTTCCATCTGACCCTTTTCTTCTTAAGTTAGTGACTTTTACCTAATTGAATCACACGCCAAACTGACAAGTGTTCATTCTGCATTTGAGAACAGTATCCCCAAAAACGCACTTGTCCCCTCCTTAACACTTTGAGAAATGATATCAATCAAAATCACCAGTGCAGCGAGAAGTTAATTTGCTCTATCAGCTGCCATTGTCACACTACTTAACCTTAAAAAAAGTAAATTTTCCTCAAGACTTTATAATTCCTTTTACATTTCTTCTTTTTCTCACTGAATGAATTTAATAAACTCTTGAGAAAGGAAAGCCAGGGTAAGAGCCATTCTTCACAGGGTGACAGCAGAAGTCAGCTTGTCGTTGTCCTCTGTCTGGAGTCTGACACTTTCCACCGCACTTTTCCTCCTGAGCTGGCTGCAGAATCCCCGTCAGGGAGGGGACAGGTCCTGCAGGGAGCCGGAGAAAGGAGGGGAAGTAGAGAAAAGCAGAGGCAGAGAAGAGAACAAAGAGAAAAAGAAGAAGAGGAAAGAAACAGCTGTAAAGGAGGGAGGAGAGTTAAGAGGGAGAAACAGCTCTGAAAAGCCGGAGAAGCCCCGACTGAACACTGGACTATGTTTTATAAACACGTCAGAAAAATGCAGTGTTTTAGTTTGTTTTTGTTTTCTCTTGGCCCCATCATCATTGCCCAAAGTTTTTGTTTTAATTATTTAAAAAGAGACATTTAGCCCGACTGGTGGTGGCACAATGAATAAATAGCGCATGGACCAGGAACATGGTGGACCCTGGTTCGAAACCCCAAGGTCACTGGCTTGAGCGGGGGTTCATCCAGCTTAAGCGCGAGCTCATCTGGTTTGAGCATTGGCTCACCAGCTTGAGTGTGAGGTTGCTGGCTTGAGTGTGGGGTCATAGATGTGACCCTGAGGTCACTGGCTTGAAGCCCAAAGGTCATTGGCTTGAGCCTAAGGTCACTGGCTTGAGCAAGGGGTCATTGGCTCAGCTGAAGCCCCTGGTCAAGGTACGTATGAGAAGCAATCAATGAACAACTAAAGTGACATAACTGTAAGTTCATGCTTCTCATCTCTCTCTCTTCTTGTCCATCTTTCTGTCTAAAAAAAAAAGCCAATTTTTTTCCTTGGGGATTATGGCTTTTTTTTTTTCTTTTGAGGCACCTGTTGCAGGGCATACCAGGCCAAAGGAACTCGGGGAGATGGAGAGATGGTTGACCAAAAAGGTTCAGATGTGCTTTTTAATGATTGCTCCTGGGCCAAATGATATGTCATCTATGGTAGCTTTCCCACCATGCTTTGCAGGAGAGCTGAGTGAGGGCAATTAGCGAGGCAGTGAACGATTTGAGAACATTCAGGCCGATGCCAGGAAAAGGAGAAAGCAGAGTTTAACAAAACTATTTGTGAAATTAAGTTGGCCAGGATCAGGACAGTCCCCAGCTTCTGTCTGGTTGCACATCTCCAAACAGGCCACCCATGGAAAGCAGAGCTCTGAGCAGAGAGGACATCTCTAACGGGCTGCCACGGAGGTCAGCTGCAGGCCGAGCTGCATTTACTAATGAAAAGAGGAGCGGGAACCGCAGGGAGCATTAATGAAACCTATCACGATCCCCAGATGGAAGGCCTTCGCTTGCCAGGAGGGAGAAATCAATGCCATTCTTACTTCTCCACGTGCGGGACGCTTTGCCAGTTGTTTGCAGTGCCTGGGATTTTATGATAAAATCATTGGCAGGATCAGGGAAATAATGAAAGTGGCAGAGAGATCTGTGTATCAGAGATGCCTGAGGGTGACCTGGCTTCCTGCTTGTCTGTGGATAAACAAACATGGAGACCCTCTGTGTAAAGCTTATTCGTGGATGAGGGGACACTGGAGGACCCAGGGGTTATTTTAGCCAGAACCAAGCAGCTCAGTTGGGGTGATTGCTATCTTCAGATATGCACTCGAGAGTCGTGTAAAGGAAGGACTGACCTACGTCCCCGTGGTCCCAGACAGCAGGTGCAGAACTGAGGTGGAAGTAGCTGCAGGAAAGCAGATTTCAACCTCGAACAGTCCACAAGGGGAATCAGGCCCTGGCCGGGTAGCTTGGATGGTTAGAGCATCGTCCCGACACACCAAGGTTGAAGGTGCAATCCCACACCTGCAGTCTCTGTTCTCTTCGATCAGAACCTACCTTCTCTGACCTGATTTTCCTCTTCAAACACCATCATTGGCTTCCTCTCACTGACAAAATTAAAAAGAGCCTGCAATTCAAAGTTCTCTGTAACATAGAACCCAACATGACATGTCTTAACCACCGCTAGTAATAGTTATTCATACTAGTTCCCATGTGTGAGTGCTGACTCTGGGTTAGGCCTAGTGTTAAGTGATTTTAATAGCCACGCGAAGTAGGCACTGTTATTAAATTTAAGTATCTTGCCATTGGTCGCAGAGGAGGTGGTGATTGTAGAACCATCCTGATGTCCTGTTGCCTTATTTTCTACTTGAAGCCCATGCAGCTTTAATCAGGAATTCTAGTGCATCTGCTGCCTCCTTCTGATTGGCATGTTTTGTTTTGTTTCTTGAAGGATTTTGTATTAGAAAGTGTTTTTTTCTCCCAAGGACTCTTTCCTGGCTTCTGCCCTTTATTTGAAATCCCACATTATTTGCTTTGCATTTTTATTTACAATTTCTTTAAAAAAACTATTCCAGTAATGTGCATTTCCAGCTTCTCACCTCTGATATTTATCACCTCATTAAAGACAGAGACTGCTTGTCAGTAACCTTTCATTATTATTCTTTAAGTTACTTAAACTGTCTTTCCTACAAGATAGTAAGGTCTTCATTTAAATTGAATTGACTCCGTGCACAGTAACTAGATACCAGATCTTGTCCTAATTCAATATAATGCCCCTTTTATGCTATTATGATTACCTCTAGCACTAATGTTTAGACAACCTGAAGTAACCTCATCTATTTATACATCACAGATGTATGTATGTCATTGATTTATTTACATGGCAAGAATTGCCCTTCTAAGTAAGGCGGGAAAAGTTCCCTTTCTACAAGAGATAAGAGATAACACCTGAAACAAGGGCCACACCAATGTCCAAGTGGATGGGAACTTAAAAAAAAAAGGTAAATTAAAATTAATAGCCTAATATTGATCTACTGCATCAGATAGAAGAGTTTTATCTACGCTATTCAAGTGGACACACAATGGTCTGAACTTTTTGCTAGATGGGTCCATTTCAAGGAACTAATTTTGAGTTCTCTAAATCCTTCTGATCCCCACATCTTGGGTGGAAAAGGCTGACATTGGGGATGTAGTGGGCTTTTGGCTACTCGCTGTAGATCTGGGTCTTGGGTACTGGTGCAGGGGATGTGGTTGTCCTGGCAACGGCATCTGTCTGCAGGAAGGAATTGCAACCAACCCTGGCTGTCCTGTTGCAGAGGGGGCAAGGGGCTGCTCGCCTCTCACACGAAAAACCTGTGTTCGCAGACTCTCCGTACCCGTTCTTCTCTTGCACAGCTGCTGACTTCTTCCTGTGTCTGATGGTTTTCTTTATCGCTTTTCTGCACTCAATCCTGGGATTTTTCTCTCAGTCACACCCATTATTTGTCAGTTCTGGTTTCTAAGAGCCTTTAAGTTTGTTTGGTGTGTTGCGAATTCATTTTTTTCCTCAAAATGTTTTGTGACAGAACATTTCTGGGGTAAAGGAGTGATAAATATCAAATCAAGTGGAGCCCAGAAATTTAATTTTCCCTATCAGGATGGATCGGTGCTTCATTTTATCCTGACAAAAACTGATATCTTATCCCTGTGATAAAGGGAAAATTCTGATTGTGGTGCCTTTTCATAATTTTCAAAAAAGAAAAAGACAAAAATAATAAAAGCTCTTTCTTTCCCCAGATGAGCTTGAATCAAAGCAGAGGCGACTCCATGCATATTGTCAGGAGAGTCACCTTCTGTATTTTTTTCAGCCCTTTGTGTCCTCCCAGCCTGGTGGCAAGTATTTCCACGAAGCTGCTCAGGTAATTGATTGAATGTGTTGCTTCCAGGTTTTTATCTGTGGTTCTCTTCAAGAAATGTATCTGACTGCTTCAGGGGTGCAAATACCCCCCACTTTTTCCCCATCCAGCTCATTTTATGAATGAAGGGTGACTTTTTGAGAAGCTTAGGATTCCGTTTGAGATCTGGCCTGTTCGGTTAACTCATTAGCACTTGGTTAAGGCTAGTGTAAGGCTTGGTTAAGCACTTGGTTAAGGCGTATGGATTTTTTTTAAAAGAATGGATTTATTGAGGTAGCACTGGTTAACAAAACAATACAGGTTTCAGCTGCACTATTCTACAACACATCTTCAGTACATTGTATTGTGTGCTCACCACCCCTCCCCCAAGCCAAGTCTCCGTCCATCACCATCATGTGGTTTGCAGCTAATATATTTCTAATAGGACTTCCGGGAGAAAATGAAAAGAATGGTGGAGAAACGATATTTGTAGAAATAATTAGCTTAGAATTTTTCCCTGGCTAGTTGGCTCAATGGTAGAGCATCTGCCTGGCATGTGGATGTCCCAGGTTCGATTCCTGGTCAGGGCACACAGGTGAGGCTGCCATTTGCTTCTCCACCCCTCCTCTCCCCCTTCTCTCTTTCTCTCTTCCTCTCTCACAGCCATGGCTCAATTGGTTCGAGTTCACTGGTCCTGGGCGCTGAGGATGGCTCAGTTGTGAGCACGGCCCCAGATGGGCAGAGCATCGGCCCCAGACAGGGGTTGTAGGGTGGATCCCGGTCAGGGTGCATGCGGGAGTCTGTCTTCCTTTCTTCCCTCCTCTCACTTGGAAAAAGAAGAAAAGAAAGAAAAAAGAATTTTTGCAGAGAGAAGAAAGACTTGAGCCTTTCAAAAGTATATTCCGAATGCTAAACAGGAGAAGTAAAGATGAACCCGCACCTGGACACGCCAGTTTACCGCTGAGTAAGATAGAGCTTAGACAACAATGCCAGAATGGGGGATGGTATTTAACGGTCCCTTAAAATATGCCAGGCTCCCTGTCACGTTTGGGAGGAGCGACTGTGTTGAGAATAACTTTACATGTAGTTCAGAAGATGTATAGTATAAATATAACCACTAAAAAACACAGACATAAAAACCTGTAATTATGAAACTAGTAGAAAAAAGAAAAGAGAACAAGAGATTAAACTCTATCAATTCCAGTCTGGAAAGTAGAGGGAAAAATCAACCACTCAGAACACAGGATACACCCCAGCGGGCAGCGTGGTCAGCACGGAATCTGAGCTGAGGGAGCAGGCATTAAAGATGAGGCGGTTCTCCCAGCCCCATGGCCTGGCCCTCTCTCTAGGAGCGTTCTTAGTCTAAATAACAGCCAGGCTCCTAAAACGAGAGGACAGTTTCTCCTGGTCAGTGCTGACAAGTCCTAAATTTCCAACTCTCCATTTTCATTATTTCTTATCGGGCCCCAAAGGCTTCTCGCATTACATTATTTTCTATAACGATTTAGAAGCCTTTTGTATTTAAGTGACATTTCAGCATAACCCATCCCCCCATGTTAATTTCACTTACAAGCCAGTGGAGTGGGTTAGTACCACTTCCGTCCAGCAGGGGGCTGCCATGCTTGCTGGTTCCAGGGAGCCAGACATTCCCCTCCCCTTTCCCCAGATTCCGAGATTTGGTGATTTGAGCCCAAGGTTGTACCCACTATGCATTCTCCTTAGACACCCTGGTAAGTGAGTGCTTTGTATAACTGCCTGAGGAGGGGGGAATTCATTCTTAATAACCCTCTCCTTCCCATGGTAGAAAGGAGACCATGGAAAAAATATATATATAGTGTAAGAAAAAAAGATAGATTGTTATTTTTTGGTAGGAATTTCAAGCCCTCATGTCACATCCAGGCAGTCCATACGGAGGCTTCATGCTTCACTGTGCCTGTGGGCAGACCTTGCATCTCAGTGGGGCTCATGCTGCAGTGTGTAGGTGTGGAGGTACAATATAAAGAAGTAACACTCTGCATAGTACAGCAAAGAAACGGTGGGGCACCTTGCAGAGTCTAAAATCCAGTCTCATCGCCTGGTTAGATGTAGAGTCACCCTAATGTGCTGTCTGCCTCACTCAGGCAAACTTTAAAATGATACCGTATTTCACAAAACCCTATTAAACTGTCACATAAATTCCCCTGATTTCCTTTTCCCGTCAGTGCTGATTATCATGGAAGATATTTCTGTGTCAGTGAAAACTGTTTTTCTCCCTATCAGCCTTCTCCTCCCCCTGCCTCATTTTTTTTGGGGGGTGTCTGTCTCCTAGGGACTGTTTTGCCTCTTCAGAACAAGGGAGAAGGCAACCATCCCACTAACCAAGCTAAGCTAAGCTGGGTTTTGCCTAAGTTCTGAGCAGCTTGAGTTTCCAACTGGGCTTTTGAGAGAGACACTGTCCTCACAGAAGATTACAAATCGTTCTTTACTGAGCACTTACTATGTGTCTGGCTTCAACCAAGCGCTTTGTGTCATCTTTGTTCATTCTCACAACTTAATAAGGTGGGATTATTATTATTATTATTATTATTATCCTTACTTGACAGCTGAAGACATTGAGGCTGGCTGTGAATGACTTATCCGAGGTCAAGTCGTAAGTGAGTGCGTGGGGCTAGGATTTAGTGTGACCAGCTGTCCTGGTTGGCGGGGCCTGAAGGCTTCCACGGTAAATGTGACTTTTAGTGCTGAAACTTGGACAGTCATGGGCAAATCAGGATGACTTGTCACCCTGGTTTAGATCCCAGTCAGTTTGACTGGCCAAGAGCAGTTGTAGACACCACCTCTCCTGCACAGAGTGGAATATAATATAATAATATCACATAAATTAGTACAAGAATGCTCACTGTTCTCTATCTCCATTTTCTATATTGTGTTTCAGACAAAATATTATAAAGTCAAATTTGAATGGTTCTTATTCAAGCTAGATGTGGCCATTACAACAATTTATTTATTCATTCATTCAACTTAACTATAGCCTGAATAGCCATATACGTCTCCTTAATTAAAAATCATACAACCTCATTAATTACATTTCTTAAGCAATTAATGTGTGCCTTATACTTTGCAAAATGCTTTCCATTCATTTTCACGTTGAATTTGAATAATACCTGACGAGATAAGTGCTGTGTTTTCCCTACCTTTCTTGAGATATAATTGACATGTAACATTGTGTGAGTTTAAGGTGTACAAACGATGATTCGATACATGTATATGTTGCAAAATGATAACCAGGATAAGGTTAGTTAACTTCCATCACCAGCAACTCTTTTTCCCCCAGTTTTTCAAAGAAGGCCCTAGTGCTCAGAGAATTCAGTGAGTGACGACTGCAGAGGGCCCATGCTGCTGGCGACGAACCCCAGTCTGCGACCAGAGTGCTGGCTGGTGCGGAGCTGGGCACAGCTTCACTGCACCGAGCTGTGGGCTGTCCAGGTTCTTTGTTGTGAGCCAGGCTTACCCACTTCACAAAATAACTCTTGAGCGTTGTAACTTTTCAAAAACATTCCTAGCAGGTGGCTTCCAAATTGCGAGCTTACAAAGTAAATTTATGCAACGACTTGATTTTTAAAATATCCATTTACATGCAGTGTGCAAGGCTGACTCTGACACACTCCCTTGGCGTGGCTTAGAGGATTGTTTTAAACCAGGCACTAGTGGGATGTCATTTGGCTTGTATTAAATAGCTTTCTTGAGACCTTTAAATCTAGATACTGCTCAGGGAAACTGCAGACCCAAGATTCTCCCGTGATAAAATCATTAGACTTTGGGCACATTTTCCTACGCATCTGTCTGTGTCTTTCTCTTTGTTTCTTTGAGTGTCTGTCTGTCTTTCTGTGTCTCTAAACCCTGAAAGAGGAAAAGCACTATTTCATTGCCTGACTGGTGGTGGCACAGTAACTAGAGCGTTGGCCTGGGATGCTGAGGTTCCAGGTTCAGAACCCTGAGGTCACTGGTTTGAGCATAGATTGCTAGCTTGAGCGTAGGGTTGCCTGCTTGAGCATGGGATCATAGACATTATCCCAAGATCACTGGCTTGAGCCCAAGGTCGCTGGCTTCAGCAAGGGGTCACTGGCTTGGCTGGAGCGCCCCCAGTCAAGGCACATATGAGAAGCAATCAGTGAACAACTCTGCAACTACAAGTTGATGCTTCTCATCTCTCTCTCTCTCTCTCTCTCTCTCTCTCTTTCTGTCAAAAAAATAAGTATTTCATTAATTTCCTCTTAATTTGCAAGGCCATCCATGCACACATATGGGTTTTCTAAGCCCTGACCTTCAAATGGTGTTTTTTTAAGGCCGCTCATTCCCACAGTGGTCTCAATGGTTGCACAGCACAAATTCTGAAATTCTTGCCTTCAGTGCGGCCTGGTTTTCACAAGTCTCTGTGCCTCCATTCTTAATTTTAGAAAGTATGTGTGCATTCACGCACATGAGCACACATGTTTGTGCACACCAGTCACTGTGTTGATTTCTTAGCTCCTGGGGAAACAAAATTGAATTAAACATGCATACTCAGGGCCATTTTAAAATCTTGTTAGGCCTGAGGCACTTTAAGAGTTGGAGGCACCATCATCTATGATATTAAACATAATAAAATACACTCACGTCCCACATTAAGTCTCTCTCTCTCTCTCTTTTTTAGTGAATTTGAAATAATTTCATGTTTATTTTTGCAATTACTTGGCTATGGGTGAGCCTTAATTTACAGTTGGCTGTGAGTCCTGAGACAGCATTGTCTGTAATTGGGTATTCCTGCAAAGAGTACGAACATCTTACCTACATATTACTTTCAAAGCTAATAAAATTTTTATGACTACTAAATTGAACAATTAATGAAGTTGACATTCTATTCTATTCTTTTTTTGGACAGTTAAACATTTATTTCAATTTAATAGATTCTTTTCATCGTTTGGAGCCAATGTATAAACGCTTTCAGGTCTCATATACTTTTCCGAGTTTTACAAGGCGTGTTGGCTCCGGGCACAGGGGCCGGGGTCTGACAGGGAAGGCTCCTTCCTATCTGTCCTTCTCCCTCTTGAAGCGTGTTCCAGGCGGAGGCAGAGAAGAGCAGGAGATCAGGCCGGGTGGGCTCCAAGGACTCCCGCTACGGCAGACACATGCGCGTGACAGCACAGGAGCACAGGCTCGGGGGTCTAACTCTGGCAGGAGGGGGCCAGAAGGGAGGGCATCCGGAAAGGAGGGAAGTGAAAGCTGGGCTGAACTTGAGGTCCAGTGGAGCTGGTCGAGCGGAGAGGGTGTGAGGAGCCTTGTGGAAGAGGGAGGGGTCTGTGCAAAGATGGAGAGCGGAAACGGAGCGGAATGACCAGGGGGTGGCATGGTGCGCTGTGGGCGTGTGCGGGCGCTGGGCAGGTGGGGCGCGGGGTGAGCCTCTCCCCACTGTGCCCTGTTGAGTCTTAATTTATCCTAAGAGCGGTGAGGGCAGAGGCACTGGGTATTTGGAAGGAGCAGGGATGGAGAGAAGAGGGTTTGGAAACAGAAAGGCCTTGGTCGCTCTCTGCATGTGAGGTGACCCTGGGATGTGCTGTCTGGTAAGACCACCCCATTTCCGGTTCAGTTGACCAAGGGGATGCATTGTCGTCATGGAAGCCAGTGGTGGGGCAGTGGTGGGACCCAGAGAGAGCCGAGTAGGAAGGCCCACCTGCAGGGCGGAACCCTGGCCCTAGGCAGGCGGCCTGTTGCAGCTGCCAGGTCGCGTAGGCCTGCAGCAGGGGTTCTGGGGGGCCAAAGGACGTTGCAAAGAGGGCCAGCAAAGTTGCTCTTTGGTCCTGATAGACACCGAGTTTGGAAGCCCCAGAGACTCGGTGTGCTCATCTCAGCTTTTTGCCCTCGAGCTGGAACGTGTCAGCAATGGTCCCGTCAGGCTCTCTGGCCAGACCCACGCGCCTCACGCCCTCTGCTGACTCCCCGCGTCCTAAGAGCTCTTGGCCTGCTAGGGGCTCTTTCTTGCTGCCCAGTCATCTGTGAATATCCCTGATTCAGAAGGTGAATACATTTAAATGACTTAAACATAAAAGGCAGGTTGCCAAGCAACGGGGCCTCTGAAATACCCTTGTCAGGCTGTGTAAGTGGAAAACTGGCGGGTCACCGGTCACCGCTGGAGTCGTCTGCATTGGAGCGGCAGCGAGAATAATCCTCTTTCTCTCTCCTTTCTCCCTGGGCTCCCTCCTTTCCTCTCGTGCCGTAAACCCGCAGCTCAGCCTTCATTTTAAAGGATAATAGCTCCTTTCAAACCAGCCTGTGCCTGGAGCAGCTCGGGGTTCTGTTTGTGGAATAACTAAGCAGCAAGGTTACGGTCCTGTTGCTGGTTTCGCCTGGTCCTTACCCACCACCAGGCTCCCCAACAACCTGCTCCACGCCAGCCCTCGCAGGAGTACAGATTTCCACCTCCCAGGCAAGCAGCGCGGCTACTGGCATTTCCTGGCACTATTGTACTTGTAACCTGCTCTGCTCTGGTGTCAGCAGGGTGACAGATGTTTTGGGCTCAAGACTCTTCAATTTTCTCCCCCACCCTTCTCGGTCCTTATGACTCAGGCTAGTCATTTTTTTTTTTTTCATGGAGCAGTTTTCTGCTGTGTGACATAGAGGTTTCCCCTGCTGTCCGAAGGTAGTGTGTCCCCATGAAACCTTTCCTCAGCCAAAATGGGGCAAAGGAAGAGCAGGCACCTGGGGACCCGTCTTGCGAAGGGTGCACTAAGTAACTGGGGATTGGCCCCAGCTGCTCCCAGACACAGTGCAAAGCTCGGGGCCTGATGCTGAGCTGCCAGTGTGGTTCCGGATGGGAGCTCGGCTCCCCCCCCACCCCCCCAGCTCAAGGGACACGCTGCCTCTATCACAGTTTGCTATGGAGCAAACACAAAATGCTATTTTCACTTTCCTTTTTTTTTTTTTTTTTATAAAAGTGAAAATCCTGTTCAAATTTTTTTTTTGGTTGGCGGAAGCAGATATGAACATTCCTCTCTAATTTTTATTTATTGATTTTAGCAAACAAGGAAGGGGAAGAGAGAAAGAAAGACTAACATCGATCTGTTACTGTATGTGCCCTGACCAGGGATCACACCAGCGACCTCTGCACTTCGGGACGATGCTCCAACCAGCCGAGCCATCTGGCCAGGGCGTGAACATAGGTTTTTCATGAAAGCCAAGTGGCATAAAGAGGGCTTTTGAAAAGTGAGGGACACCTGGGAAGGGTTTGGGGAAAGGCAGAAATTCCTAAAAGTCACAGTACCATTGAGAACAGGCTTGTATTTTTTAAAAAAAAGAACCACCCTAGTTGCCTGTTTCAAAATGCTCATTATACCAGAGATCCCATTTTCTTTTTCTTCTCTCTTCTCCTGTTTCCCTTTCCTTCTTCATGGCTGTGTAATAATGCCCTGCGGTGAGGTTTCCTGGGCAGCCCTGGTGATTCCACAGGGACAGGCACTCAGCTTCTGGAGAAACTCTGCCTCCAGGCCCCAGGGGCTGCTCCGTGGAGGGCTTCGGGGCCTTCCTGTGTTCCCAGGTGTTCAGGCAAACGGTGTGGGACAGAACAAAGCAAGAAATCTGTTGCATGTGACCTGGGAGCAGAATGAGTCCCTACAATATTTCACAGTTTTCTGAACAGAGCGAGTAGCTCTGTAATCTCTTTCTTCAAGATTATCTTTCGGTGCCGAACCTATAGATAGATGCCTATGTGTGGTCAGAGGTAATAGATCATAACAAGGGGGATGTGTTCGATGAATCTTCTTAAAAATTCTTTGCAGAATTTTCAATTCCAGTTGGCATTCAGTACTATATTAGTTTCAGGTGTGCAGCCTAGTGGTTGAACATGTATACACCTAACGAAGTGACCCCTTGGAAAGTCCAGTGCCCGCCTGGCACCAGACGGAATGAATCTTCATGGAGCGGGAAAAGGTCTCCTGTCATTTTGGTTACTTATGTTCCTCGAGGTCATGGTGATGCCCAGCTCTGTGGAGATAGCACTCCGGCTGGGAGCTCTGGTGGGAGAGAGCTGGAGCCTGGGCCATGTCTTTGAAAGACATCCATTCAGAAACAGCAGGAAGTGGTTTAGCCCCGCCCTCTGGTTCTCAGCTGCCAGAGCCCTCCTGAGAGCTCCTCTGGGCAGCATTCATTCTTCCAGGGAGATTGGGGCAAAGGAGCTGGTGCCCTGGGTCCCAGAGAGCCAGCGGATCCCAGCAGAACTGCAGAAGCCCCTACCTCTGATCAGCCGGTGGATTCTGGGGCGGAGGGTGCGGGATGGGGTAGGGTGTGTATGTGCAATAGCATCTGTTTGCAATTTTCCTGATGCGATTATCCACTTCTCCCAAGTGACAGTCACTTCTGGGTAGGAAATTTTTCAAACCCAATCCAAATACCACATTACCATACTGTAGACATTATGTATCATTATAGCACAGATGTATTATTTTTTATTTCCACACTATTATCATATAACAAAATCTCCAGGAAAAAAAAAAAGGTACAGTTTGACGCAGATGAAGAGATGCAGATGAATTTGCTCGTATTTCTGTCGCGTCTAAAACTGTTATCTCAGACTCGATTGCACCACTTCCTCTGGGTGATCAGAAAATTGTCCAGGAATAGATTTCCTGATTTTCTTTTCATTGACGCTCATTATCCAAACCCACTTACTCCTAGTTGAGAGACAGAAGGGTACAGAATAAGAGGACGAGATTGCCCCTTTGCAAAGAAGCATAGATTTGTAATTTTCTTATAATTGGATTGCTTCATGAGAAAGAAGTCAGCGAAACAATGTTTTGAGTTTTTTTGTTTTTTGGGGTTTTTTTTGTATTTTTCTGAAGCTAGAAACGGGGAGAGACAGACTCCCGCATGCGCCCGACAGGGATCCACCTGGCACGCCCACCAGGGGGCGACGCTCTGCCCCTCCGGGGCGTCGCTCTGTCGCGACCAGAGCCACTCTAGCGCCTGGGGCAGAGGCCAAGGAGCCATCCCCAGCGCCCAGGCCATCTTTGCTCCAATGGAGCCTCGGTTGCGGGAGGGGAAGAGAGAGACAGAGAGGAAGGAGGGGGGGAGGGGTGGAGAAGCAGATGGGTGCTTCTCCTGTGTGCCCTGGCCGGGAATCGAACCCGGGACCTCTGCACGCCAGGCCGACGCTCTACCACTGAGCCAACCGGCCGGGGCCTGCTTTTTGATTTTTGATTAGAGAAAGCTTTCTCTTTTATTCATTCCCTCAGTGTTTCGACTGTATTCTGCTGGATTATAATAAACGTTTACTATTCAGTGTGGTGAAGGGGTTCAGTTAGAGAGTGGGTTGACAGTCTAGGGCCGGAGTGTTCAGTACAGTTGTCTAGTCAGGGACCACAGAAAGCTATTGACCAGATAAAAGCGATTAGTCCCATTTGAGATGTGTCAAAAGTATAAAATGCACAAATACACTTAAGACTTGGGATGACTTAGAGAAAAAACACATAAACTGTCTCAGTTATCCTTGGGAAGGATTACATAGTGGAATGGTCATATTTTGGATCTACAGGGTTGAATAAGATTTATTACTAACATTAATTTATTAAACATGCAGGCCCTGGCCAGTTTGCTCAGTGGATAGAGCATTGGCCTGGCATATGGACGTCCCAGGTTCAGTTCCCGGTCAGGGCACACTGGAGAAGCGACCATCAGCTTCTCTCCCCCTTCCTCTCCCCCTCCCTTTTATTTTCCCTCTTCTTCTCCCGCAGCCAGTGGCTCACTTGGTTTGAGTGTGGCCCTGGGCACTGAGGATAACTCAGTTGGCCTGAGCATGTCAGCCTCAGGTGTTAAATATAGCTCGGAACTCAAGCATTGGCCTCAAACAGGGGTAGCTGGGTGAATCCTGGTCAGGGTACATGAGGGAGTCTGTCTCACTATCTCCCCTCCTCTCACTTAAAAAAAAAAAACAAAACAGAAAACAAACAAACAAAAAACCCATGCAGTTAATAGGAAAAAAAATGAAATTTTGCATATTCCTCTGGCTTGCATTATATATCTGTGGGATGAGTGAGTTTTACTGCTCAAAGTGTGATGTGTGGAGAAGCGATCTTAGCACTAAGATTAGAGAAGTACCGCTCTAGTTGAGAAACGTTTCTGAGAGGCCAAAATTCTTTTACTCCCATTAAGTATCTATTTCCTCTGGGAAAACTGGGGTCTGCCTGAGAACAGGGGCTCTGTCTAAAACTCCCTGATACCCTTAGTATTTGTTATGGTTCTTGGCAAAAGGAGCTACCCAGGAAGTGCTAAATGAATGCATCCCTCACCCTGCCAACACTTTCTAGATGGAGACTTTTTTTGGTGTATTTTTCTCAAGTGAGAAGTAGGGAGGCAGAGAGACAGACTCCCGCATGTACCAACTGGGATCTACCCGGCATGTCAACCAGGGAGCAATGCTAAGTATTTCTGCCGGGCCATTGCTCCTTTGCAACTGGAGCCATTCTAGCACCTGAGGTGGAGGCCATGGAGCCATCCTCAGCACACGGGCCAACTTTGCTCCAATGGAACCTTGGCTGCAGGAGGGGAAGAGAGAGATAGATACATGAGAGGGGGAGGGTTGGAGAAGCAGATGGGCACTTCTCCTGTGTGCCCTGGCTGGGAATCAAACCTGGGACTTCCACACGCAGATTCAACACTCTACCACTGAGCCAACCAGCCAGGGCCTGGATGGAGACTTCCTTAATGGTCACAGGAAATGAATGAATCCACCACCCAAGGCAAATCATTTGAACTGATCAGTCTTTGACGGCATTGTTTTAGTATCGGAAACACCACTGTCATAGGGGAGGAACCTCAGAGACCTCCCCGTCTGGACTTTGAAAACTTTATTCTGACTGTGGTGTGGGAAACGATCTCAAATGGAGCCAAAGCACAAATCAGGCCATGGGAGTGCCCTGTTCAGAACCCTCATGACTTCCGATCACAAACACAGTCTTTCTCTGTAAAACGCATAGCATTTGGCTCTTGTGGACTTCCCACACTTGGTTCCAGCTCCTTTTCACTTTATTTCTTTTTATTTCTTTATTTTTTAATGTTTATTTTATTGATTTGAGAGAGAGAGAGGAAGGGGGGAGAGAGAGAGAGAGAGAGAGGAACATCGATCTGTTCCTGTATGTGCCCTGACTGGGGATTGAACTGGCAACCTCTGCTCTTTGGAATGATGCTCTAACCAACTGAGCTATCCGGCCAGGGCAGCTTTATTTCTTGAACTGGCTTAATTTCCTCTCCCAGGAGGTCTCTGCTTAGAGGTCAGCTCCTCAGAGAGCCCTCTCTTGACCACCTTTTCTGACATGATGACCCCATCCCTCCTCTGGATTCTCTGTTGCTTCTCTCTGCTTTGTGTTTCTTCCTAGTCCATACGTGATGCTACCATCTGCCTTTCTCACCAGAGGGTAAGCTCCTGATGGTTAGTACTTTGACTCTTTCACTGTTATTGACCCATTCTCTGTTCTAGTGCCTGGTGCATCTTAAGAACTCAATAAATGGTTGAATGAATGAATGAACTTGAAAATATTAGGAAATTAATAAGCGGGCATGGAGTGGTTAATTACAAGAGCTAATTACATTTCATCACACCCATTTACTTAGCAAAACATTTTCTGAAAACCCCCAGTGCACAAAGCTTTAGCAGCAGAGAAATAAGGTACAGGAAGCAGCTAGGTTAGTGGGGGAGGGTCAACCAGGAAGTGGATGACAAGGGCACCAGCAGAGTTGGATCCAGTGGCCAGTGATGTGCATAGGACATAGGACAAGGGGCTGTTCTGTCTGTCCGGGGCAGTCAAGAAAGCCTCAGATTTGGGCAGGCAGAGAAGGGACATGGTGGGGGTAGGGGGGCTTCCAACTAGAGGGGAGAGCCTGCACAGCAGCCCGGAGGCGTGTAAGGGGAGTGACACGCTGTTTTGGGAGCTGTGGAAAGCAGAGTGAAGAGCACTTGGTTCAGGAGTGACAGAAAATGAGACCAGACAGTGTGGCTGAGGCCCCGGTGGGGACTTTCAGTGAGGACTCTATTAGTAGACTCTAATGCACTTTATTACGTGGCGGGCGATGCAGTCAGACGTGGGTGTTTCTGTTTGTGTTTAGGTCCCTCCGGCGGCCTGTGGCGGGGACCTGGTGATGAGGGAGAGGTACTGGGCATGCGCTTCGGGAACGGGCGGGGCATGTGACTGAGGGAGGAGAAATGAGGGGGCGTGGGAATGTGAGGGTCCCCGGCAGGAGGGGGAACACATTTTACTTTAAGATTCCCCTCCCTGCCGGGTGCATCACTTAAAATTTGCAAAGAAGTTTAAAAGATTTAAGAAAACGTGTCAAGGGTCGCCCATAGGAAGATGATGACCGCCTAGTCAATTTCTATAGCTCGTTAGAGGCGTTGGGACTCCAAACAGCTTCGTTCGTGGCTCCTCCCCCGCTGCCCCCCCCCCCCCCCCCCCCGAACCCACACTGAGCGTCTGTTCACCACCCCTGCCGCGCAGGAGCCCACGTCTCTCTGGCGACACTAACAAATCTCTCCCCAGAAAAGAGAGCACCTCGGGCTCCGTGAAATTCCTTTTGGGGGTATGGAGGTCACACCTCAGGATTCGAGGGAAAGAGGGTGCAAAATTCCGGGAGGAACAAGATCTGGGGCCACTCCTTGACACCGGAGAAGGGGAGGGGTAAACACGAGCCATTTAAGGACAGCAGAGTGTTTCACCGCAGCATCTGGAATAACCACAAAGAACAGTCTGGAAACTAGGATCTGCTCCACTTCTTACTCTATTGGTGGAGTCGCCCCCCCTTATCCGTGGGGGGTGTATTCTAAGAATCTCAGAAGCCTGAAAGTGCTGATAGTCCTGAACTCGACACACACTGGTTTTTTTCCCCCTGTAAATACACACCTAGCACAAAGTGTAGTAAATTAGGCACAGTAGATTAACAGTAAGAACGAATAATCAATTAGAACCGTTGTAATAATATATGTAATAAGTTATATGAACATGGTCTTTCTCTCTCTCTAATGATCTTATTGTCCTGTACACACTATTGTAATGGCGTGGAACGACACAACACCTCCGTGGTAGTAGGGTGTGAGATGAATGATGTAGGCGTCATGATGTAACAGGAAGCGACTAAAAGGGTGACTTGTACACAAGCCCTGCGATCCTGTGGCCATTGATCTGGTCACCGATTTAGCTAAGTGACTGACAGATGGGTAGAGGGTATGTGGGAAGAGGTATTCCATTGCTTGGAGGAGTGGCATGCAATTCAACTCTTAGGAATTGTTTCTTTCTGGAATTTTCCACTGACTATTTTCAGACTGCCATACTGTGTCTGAGAGAGATCATCTCATGAATGTGTGTAAAAGAGGGCGTGTGCGCAGGCAGACTCTGCTCACCTGGGAAGGAGGCAGGACTGTAATCAGGAGCTGTCCTGTCCGAAAGACCCACATGGGTGGTCCCAAAACCAGTGAGAGCAGTGATGACCTGCACGGTTTTCCTTCTGCTGCCTCCTGCCTTCTGGCCACACCACTGGGCGTCAGCACCTGCGTCTGACTAGTGACAGAAAAGGGGTGAAGCCCTGTGTAACTGTGCTGCTCATTAGCAGCCCTATTGAAAGAGTGCCGAAGAATATAATAGGATCAAAGGGGATTGAAACCGTGGGGAAAAGGGCTCATTTTTTATCTCCCCTATTCCACATTGCCATTGATGATCATTGAATCTACTGCTGCGAAGATAGCAACTGAGATTTCAAACGAGTTTGCTTTCCCTCAAATCTGTTCAATCAGTAAGGGGCTGAGTCGCGCCTCCAACCCACGGTGCCTGAGCCATCATCATTTACGCGCGCCCCCTTGATGTCCTGACAGCATTCATTCCAGCCTTCCTCTTGAGGACACACACGGAATAACGCAAGGTGAAGTGAAAGGGTCGTTGGGTTGCGGTTGAGAACATGTACATTTCCCCCTTGCTTTCTCACCTTCCTAGCCCTTCTGAACCAGGAGAGAACAAGACCTGTCTGGCCTAGTTTAGAGAGGCACTGGGGACAGCAGGAATAACGTTGCCTGAAGTGCCCCCTTAGCCGTGAGGTTCTATAGAAATGTCATCGGTGTGTTTACCTCCTGTCCCACACATTTCACAGAGCTGGCCACAGTGACTTGTTAATCTGTCAGGTACCCACCATTGTGGCAACACTGACTAGATTTAAATACTCTTTATTTCATATTGTTGAGGAAAACGCCAAGGAATCCGAAATGTATCAGGAAGAAGTGATCATCACCTTTGGAGAGAAAGAAATGCCTTATTATTTGCAGATAGTCAGATCATCTATCTGGAAATTTCAATTTAACCTACAGAAAAGTTAAAAAAAAGACTGTAAGTTCAAGACTTGGAAATTGCATTGAAAACATTCTCTATTCTACGGAAACCACGTGAAAAAGGACATTTGTAATTGAAAACCAAAGCATTTTCTTAATTCTGCAAAATAGGATGAGAAACTCCTAAGTGCTTCGAGGGGCTGTTGAAAGCAGCTAAGTTTGGAAGGAGGGAGAAATAAGAGTTCAAGGTTAATGTAATCCTAACTCAGCAAAAATAGTTTTCAAAACTGCAGATAAGGTGACTTTGTTTAGTGACAAACAAAAGTGGGAGGGTTCTGACTCTCGGCAGACCCTTACTATGAATACTAAAAGGTGATTTTTTTCAGGCAGAAGAAAATAAAATCTGATGGAAGCTTTAGACGCAGTAGGGAGTGAAGAGTAATTACAAGGCTAAATATATGATTCACTCTAAATTAATATTGGATTTATAATGATATAATATACTTGTAAATTTTAAGATGTGTAGGGGGAATTATAATACGGTAGATTATATCAGTGTTCTTCAACCACTGGTTTGCAGACCGGTCCACCAGAAATTTTGTGCTGATCTGCAAAACAGTTAACCACCCTGATGTTGTACAAAGATTATAGACCCAATGATCTTGGTCAAATTTGCTTATGCTGAGGGTGATTGCCACCTACCAGCCTATACTATTGAGATTGAAAATACTATTGAGATTGTCTTAAATGTCTTTCTCACTTCACTGGAATTACATATTGCTTTCTAGAAATTTCAGTTGTATTCTATTAAAAATATGTTTTTTTATTGTTCATCTAGTTATTTTAGAGACTTTCCATTTTAGAGTATTATAATTAAAAGATAACACCCAAAATACTAATAATGTTATTTTTTATTCCTGCCTTAGCGGGCCCCGAAATAATTCTCCTATTTCCACCTGTCCCCAAGAGTAAAAAAGTGGAAAACCACTAGATTGTATTATTATTATGATAAGTGAAAGGTGCATATTGTAATCTCTAAGGTAACTAATTAAAGGAAAATAAAAGGTCATAGAACTACGAAGCTAATAGAGAAAAAAAGGAACAATGGGTGAAAAAAGCCATCCAAATGAAGACAAGAATAAAAACAGATTATATAGTCTACTTTTCGGCCATTTCTCCCACCCCCTTTACTCTACTCTCTGAGCCTTCACCTCCGCCAGCAACTCCCATCTACGTCATGACTTCCCACGGTGCCTCCACAGCTCACAGATTGTTTCCTGTTTCCTTAGTGTGGGCCACAAAGGCGGGCGGGAACAGGTACAGCGTTCACTTCGTAGCTACCCTTCCAGTCTTCCCTATCACACAGCTAGTGCTTCCATCACGCAAAATCACGTTGCTTTCTGACCTCATTGTTTTCCAAATACGTCTCCTTAGCCCTTTCTGTTGCCTCCCTCCTTTTTTTTCTTTGTCTGGCAAACTCTTAACTCCACCTGGATGCATCAGATCCGATGTCACTTCTTTTGTGAAAATTCATTTTTTCCTCCCTCTTTCTCTTCTGTGGTGTACTATTGCTTGAAAATCTTTGCCTTTATGAAAACTGACAAATGGTTATTATTTCCTGCATTGACAATCCTTCTAGATAGGGGCAAGGAAGACATAAGTGCTACCTAGATAACCTGCAGGCACAGACGTGGCCTTGTGTTTACATGTCTTTAAGGAAATGTCACATCTGCCCACCAATGGGATCCTTCTATGGTGCAACTCTCCTGCTTGTTTTTTTCCCACTTGTCATTATGTCCCAGCTCTCTTCTAATGTCAACAGAAAGACATCGATGTGCCATTTTTAGTGATTGCATAGTATTCTGTTTTATGTATCATTTCCTTGACTCGTTTTCTGCAGATGCACAGCCAAGCTGTTTTCAGTTACTAGCGCTATTATAAATAATGTCCTAATGAGCACTCCACTGTGCTGCGTAAATGTCTTGACAGATGTTCCCGATCACATCGGATCATAATTATCTGTGTGCCTGTCTTTCCCACCAGACTGTTATTAGTTCCCTGAGGGCAAGAACTGTGATTTCTCTTGTAGTCTCTAGAACCTTGCTGAGTGCCGGTAGGAGCTTCATACATATTGTTGAAAGAAGGAAGGAACAAATGAATGGATGTTTATAGCATTGGGTACACACATGTCTCATCACACACGTGTCTCATCACACACGTCTTCAGTTCCCACTTGGCGTTTCACTGGCCTGGAGCCTGATGTCTCTTAGGCATTCTACAACCCTTTACTTGTTCCTAACCTCTTTGTAAAGATCTTATCACTCATGGAAATTCAATGCACAGCTTTAAGGATCAGAATATTAAAAAAAAAAAAAAAAATTAGCATATTGCCAAACCATGACTTCCCCCATAGATTTCGGTGGCCTCCGGACTATATTTTATAAATCACAGAGGGGAAAAAATGCAGTTACCTGACACCTTGTGTTCTGTCCTAAACAGAGATGAGTTATGAAAACTGAAACTGTCGATTACAAGAAAAACAACACGTGGTAGGTGTGTTACACGCTATTTACAGTTGTTGTCTGTTAGGGGTTCTCTGGAGCGCCGTTTGCTACTGCGACTGAGTGGTCCCATACGTTTAACTCACCACTATGACCGCAAAATTGTCTTAAATCACAGAGAAGAAGAGATGAATATCAACTAGAAATGGCTAAAATGCTGCTTATAACTTCATAGGAACCCATGGCTGTCTTCATTGGCTCTCCAGGGCGCTCCGAACAGCCTGTTCGGTCTTGTGGTGCATTAACAATAGAGCAGATTATCAACCTGACTCTCCGAAGGAAAGATACTGTCGATGTCTATATGCCAGGCGGCATTTGGCTTATTGACTGATGCCCTGGGAGGCAAATGGCCCCAGCAATGAGAACGGTCAGGTCAGTTGTGTTGAAAATTTACAAAAGCTTAAGCTATTTTTTATTTCTTCCTTGCTGGGTGGGGAGCACTTACTATTGTCATTCAATGTGCTGTAAATGAACACAGTTCAGAAACCACAAAGTGAGTGATATGGAATTATAGGACTGAAAATAGGCTGCTGATTGGGTACAAATTCATCAAGCCTCTTTATTCTCAACGGGCTTTTTATTGGCGTGCCGATACAGCTTGCCTTGGGAGGCATGAACAGTGATGGGGAGCAAATGACCTTCAGTTAACTTTAGCTGTGCTCAGCTAGCTGGCTGTGTTTCTCTTCCTCTGGCCTCCCATATGCTAATTTAGTGAGTGGTGTTACTTCAGAAGTGTGCGTTAACTCATCTTAGGTAGCAAATGGTGGGGCTGGAACTGTAACTCTGGAAATGTGGCTCTAAAAGTTGTTCTGGACTCCAGTAGGACTTCCTGTCTCCGATTAAACAAATGCATGTTAAACAATGATGTCAGACTTATTTTTCAGAAGCTCGGTCTTTGCGTGTGTTTCTTCTGCTGGAAAATCATTGTCGACTCTATTTCTTAAAGTGGTGGTTCTCAGCTATTCTTTTCTGGGACACATATCTCTAGTAGTCTCATCACATCTCTCTCTTTTACTCTCCTCTCCCCATCCCAGAAAGCACACCTGAATGCATGCTGTTCAAGGTAACATTATCATGGGGATGAATTTAAACCTGTTTAGTGTATATAGTTGTCCCTGTTATCCACGGGAAATATATTCCAAGACCATCAGTGGATGACTGAAACCACGGATTGTATCAAACCCTGTCTATGCGATGTTTTCTCCTGTACACACATGCCTGTGATAAAGTTTAGTTTACAAATTGTGCACACGATAGGACTAGCAACAACGGATGATAACATAGAACAGTTACAACAATATATGGTCATAACAGTTACGTAATGTGGTCTCCCTCAAAATATTGTACTACCCTCATCTTTTCACCGAAAGGGAGCACTTTCTGGCTTCTCTTTGGCATATCCCAGTGGCCGGCATCACCGTTCTTGCATTTTGGGACCGTTATGAAGCAAAATAAGGGTCACTTGAGCATCGTGCCTGTTGATACCGTGACAGTTGACCTGGTAACTCAGACGGTAACTAAGTGACTCATGAGCAGGAAGTGTCTACAGCCTGAGACTCCAGACAGAGGGGTGGTCCACGCCCAGGGAAAGATAGGTTGGGACCGCACAAGATTCCATCATATTCCTATGAGTGCAACTTAAAACTTGTAAATTGTTTATTTTTGGAATTTTCCTTTGAATACTTTTGGACCATGGTTGACCACTCATGTCTGAGTTGTGGAAATCAAAATCACGAATATGATGGGAGAAGGGACTGTTGTCTGTATATATAGTATAAATATACATTTGTATTATAAGCAGACATTGATATTTTTATTCGTAGCTGATAATTCTTTAGTAGACCTCAGTGCTAATCACAGCCCACCAGTGAGATGCTGACTCCATGGTTGACAGCTACTGAGTTGTAGAATAAAGTCCTAGTCTCTAATAATTTATAGAAGGAGGGATCTTACCAGTTTGACATCAGCCTACCTTTGTAAATTTATGTACCACCGTCTTCTGTGTTCCTTGTGTGTTTTATTGTTTGTTTTTTGCTTAGAAGACCCTTTCTCACCTTCTCTCTCTGGTTAGATGGTACTTATTCTGCAAGAACTTTCCGAATAGTATTACATCTCTGAAAATATCCTTCCCTCTTTCAGTCAGACCTATTTTCAGTTCTTTATAGCACCTTGATTAGCTCCCTTGTCATTATTTGATTGCATGTTTATCATTACTGAAAAATGCTTTGGCCTCTTAAAGAACAAGAACTGTAATTTCTATTCAACTGTTTCTCCCCAGTGCCTTCTGTTGTTCCTGGAATACACTCAAGACACCTGCTTAAGGAAAAACAACTGTGTATTGTCCCCAATATATAAGTAATCCACGAGGGACTAAAGTGACCTGTTCCCAGCATAGTCAATAAAAATGCACTGATGTGTGATACCCCTTAAACTTAGATCTCAGTGATTGTCGACAGATGGAGTGCTTTCTATTTGATTGCTAGGAGAAGAGTCATATAACTTAATAAGATGATTTAAAAGTTTATTTCTTTGCATCTTCGATTACTTGTTCTTTATTGTTTTTTAAAGACAGGTTTGTTTTTTTATATTTTATTTTTTTATTGATATTTAGAGAAAAGGGAGAGAGAGGGAGGGAGGGAGGGAGAGACAGAGGAGGGAGAAGCAGGAAGCATCAACTCGTAGCAGTTGCTTCCTGTATGTGCCTTGCCCAGGCGAACCCAGGGTTTCGAAGTGGCAACCTCAGCATTTTACTTGTTCTTTAGATCTCTTCTTGGGAATTACTCAGGGTTGTCTTTCTTTCTACAGAATTAGAGACTGAGTTTGTTTCCCCTAAAGGCTACTGTTTTAAGAGAAGACAAGCCATGTTTGACTCATAGTGATTTGAATGCTGTGGAGAGAAATGAGTGATTTAGCTTTTAGACTTCTAGTTTACATGGCTAGGGTCTTTATAGCTGGCCAATACTTAGTTCTCGTCATGGGAGTTGGTTTAGGAGTGATAAGAATACAAGAGAAAGAGAAGGAATAAAAAAAACCCCACAGACACAGCCTGACCAGGCGGTGGCACAGTGAATAGAGCGTAGGACTGGGATGCGGAGGACCCAGGTTTGAGACCCTGAGGTTGCCAGTTTGAGCGCGGGCTCATCTGGCTTGAGCAAAAATTGGCTTGGACCCAAGGTCGCTGGCTCGAGCAAGGGGTTGCTTGGTCTGCTGAAGGCCCACGGTCAAGGCACATATGAGAAAGCAATCAATGAACAATTAAGGTGTTGCAAGGAAAAACTAATGATTGATGCTTCTCATCTCTCTCTGTTCCTGTCTGTCTGTCCCTATCTATCCCTCTCTCTGACTCTCTCTCTGTCCCTGTAAAAAAGAAAAAAACCCCCCCCCCACACAAAATCAGACACGGGGTTAGAGCAGACCTGGTGAATGGCTGATGTGGTGGTCCACCTCCCACGCTCCCCGCCACTTCCCCAGGTGTAATGTGACAGACACCACTAATCAATCAAAACACATTTTCCACTGGATCCCAGAGGTGGTCTCAGAATATGTCTCTACACTGACATGCTCTATATGTCTTCTATCAACAAAGGGAGGAAGACAGTTTATCTTTCTCTCTCCAGTGCGTTCTCTGTAAAGTTTGTTCAGGTTCATACTCCCTGTGATTGGGCAGAAAATGTTTTCCTGAGCTCCTTGGCAAAGTGAGGAAAGTGTTATGACCCTAAGGCTGAGCGTCCAGGTGCTTCACTCTTTTCTGAAATCCCTCTCAGGGACCGGGTTCAGAGTCCTGTAGTCATAGATTCCCAATACACATCATGTACTTGACTCCTATTTCTCCCGAGGGCTGACTGAGATGGGTCATCTGACCAGAGACTTTGTAAGTGACGGGAGGGCACTGATCGGTCCCGAACGGCAGGCAGTGTGCCAGTGCTTTCTGTTCCCATCTTTCTGTTTTTGTCACAACCACACGAGGTCAGTATGACTGTCCCCATTTTACAGATGAGAAAATAGCCTCAGAGAAACCAAGTTATTTGTCTACATGTCACAACTGATAGTGATGAAGAGTCAATCTCAGATCTGTGACATCCATCATCTCGCTATTAGAATCTGAAGTTTTTTTGTTTTTCTTTGTGGTCTTGCTAAACCTGCTTCTTAGCTTCTTTTTATGCCTCTAAGTATTTGTGTTTTACCTAATAGTTTTGAGGCTTTAACATCATACTGTCTCGAGTCCTGCAGACCATAGAAGCAGGCAGAAAATGGATACATGTAGATTACAGATGAGTTAGAAGCAATCGACCTACTTCCGACTTTGTGATGGTCTAGTGTGATTGATGCTCCAGGTGGCTGCTGGAGAGGGTGCTGGTGGAAATGGGAGGCGTGTTTAGGTTTAATTTTCCTTTATCATTTTTCGACAGGGCAGCGCCCATACCACGTGCTCACAGCCCGAGTTCACCCAGGAGAAAGCAATGCCAGTTGGGTGATGAAGGGGACCTTGGAGTTCCTGGTCAGCAGTGACCCTGTGGCCAGGCTCCTGAGGGAGAACTTCATTTTCAAGATCATCCCCATGCTCAACCCAGATGGTGTCATCAATGGCAAGTATGTGGGGCGTTGGCCCAAACTAACCAGTGGCTTTATGTTACCATAGTAACACATTGTTGCTTCACCCAGTAGGGGGCACCTTGCAGAGGCCTGGGCTCTCTTGGGCTTTTGTCGACTGTTACAAAACACAATACACCCTTTGTTGGAGTCAGTCTCATAGCATTTTAGACAGAACAGTATAGATGCCTAGGTCATTAATACCAGAGGGGTCCTTAGAAATAACCTGGTTCAACACTCTCCTATTTAAAAGGAGAACATTCGTGTCCCAGGTAATGAAATGACTTGCCCAGATCACGTGGTGGGTGAGTGGCAAAGTCAGGGCTTAAACTGTAATTTCTTCACAGTTTTTTATTTACCTTTTGCTGTCGACCGCGGAGAAACCTTTATCCTCAGTTGTATTTGACAGGATGTTTGGACTCCGCCCTGAAGGGGGCGTCACACTCTCCGAGTGGAGTGACTGAAGTGGCTGAACCTGGACGTGGGGTGGTTGAGAGGGAAACAGCTGAGCGATGGCTGGCCCGAGGGAGGAAGGTGGGGAGGCGCTCCTCCTCACCCAGCCATCCTGCCTTCAGGGTGTGTAACGGGGAAATGAACCCCGGCATCTGAGGAGGTCTTTTGGGAGGGGTCAGCCTTTGCAGATTTTGTCAGCTGGGGCCCAGATGTCAGAGCAGGTCGTCCAGGTCATATGGCCAGTGGCTGGGGGCGGGGTGGCAGGTTGAACAACCACAAATACCTGTCTCAAACTTCGGGAAAAGAGACTAATGCTCCTTCCTACAGTAAATAGATAATTATTATTTTTTACTATAGAAATGGACACTGGTATACTATGGAGGGGGGGGGGGAACAGAACACAAGATAAACAAAAATTGGAAGAAAAATAGTTTCAGAGCTAGAAATGAAAAAATGACCTGCAGTTTATAATATCAGTATAACTTTAGCAAACTGAGAAAATAGAACAATATTAAAAAGGTTAATCAGAAGAGAGAGGACTTAAAAAGAGATACGGAAAACTGTATTTCAAAGAGATAGAATTAAAATGACTTAAAATAATTAGAATGTTTCAAGAAAGAAAAAACAGTATTTTTTAAAAAGAAAAAATTAAATGTCGAGCAGCTGAGGATAGACTAGCTTCAAAGGATAAGCACACAAGAAAAAAGAATATTGATAAGTTAAAAAGGTTAAAAAGATAAAGATGATAATAAATAAAATGAAGGTCAGAATAAATTTGAAATGATTAAATATGTTAAACTATGCCAAAAAGCAAACAAGTCAAAGCTATAGAAGGTAAAATTAAACATTTTAATAGATACAAAAAGAAAGAGAAAAGATAGTTAAGGTATTTATCTATTTGTAACAAGTTTCCTGTTTTAGTAGCTCCCAGACTCCACTTGGGTCGGTGGAGTGTTTATGGGGACAGAGAGCGGGGCCCTCCCTCTTTGCCTGTGGTGACTGGTCTTTGAGCCCATGAGAAAAGTGGGGGCCAAGTAGGGAGCATCATTCAGGCCTCTGGCGGCAGCAACTAGGCTTCTTACATCTGAAGCTGGACACACCCTAAGACAGTGCTCCTCCCTGGTCCAACAGAATTCCACATGGGCTTCGCGAGCTCCCAAGAACTGCCCTAGAACGTCAGTGAATGGCTCCTCCCTGTGTGAGGGGCCATGGATTTCTCTCACAAGCTCTCTCCACCTAAATGGGTGCAGAACAGCTAAGTAAGGCTTTTTGAGGGACGTGATCTATTTCAACATTTTCTCATCCAAGTTGGCTCTTTTCTGAAGTCTCTCCTTCCATGAAATTGTGGGCGGACTGGCAGAGAATGGAAGGAACACTGGGGCGGGGTCGTGACTCTAACTTGGAGTTCCGGCACTTGCGCTCACCTACTCTCTTCTTCTGTTGAGAGAGGAAAGTAACGTGCTCCCGCCACCTGTGGGGAAGAGGTCTCCCACCTAAGGCAGTTTCCAAACTCAGGGATCAGCATTGCTCTTTCTTCCTTTTCAAATGTGCCCACCTCCAAGCCGGGCACTGGAGGCAGATCTCTGGCTGAAACATTGCAGTGGTCTCAGTCACCGAACATCCTATCCTCCTGGCTGGGGCACACATATTATTGTCAGCTCACAGCTGGTTGCTTTGGACTCCCTAATGGCAGGCCAGCTTCTTCTTGGTGACATGGCCATGCATCATCATTACCACTATTTATTATGACTAAAATTACCCTTTTTATTTATGTAGCATCTTTCATCAGATGGGGTCAAGGCACTTGGTAGATCACTCGGACCACCCAAACAGTTCTTGCTCAAAGGGACTTGGAAATCCTGGTGTTCTACTGATAGGGAGATCCACAGGTCATAGCACGTCATTACCGAAGGACTTGAGATTTCAGTGGGTACATAACATTTCACAATAAAAAGGCTTAAAATTCTCAGCCCATGAATGCTTCTTATAACCTACCTGACATATGCTTTTATGTAACGACTGCTTGAAGTCTTTCTGTGACTGACATTCCGTTTCAGGGCATGCCTGGTCTGTTGTGCATAATTAGGTCGATTTGTGTGTCCCCCCCCCCCCCCCCCGTGGTGTTTTGACCTTTGCCCTGTGAGTTTCACACAGTTCAGGCAGTCTCACCTTGGGGTACTCCACAGAGGAGAGCTAATCCTTCCTTTAACTTCCCCTTGGGGAGTCCTCTCCTCATTTGATGCAGCTTACCTAAACATTGCTGATGTGATTTTGTTTCTGATGTTCTGACCTTCATTGATTTTCTCTGGACTCATTCCTGTGAGGAGGCTTCTTAAAGGAAACAGAACGGCCCTGTGTGTGGTCTGACCGGCCAGAGGCAATGTTTGCATAAAGATTACCGAACCTCAACTCTAGATGGTCCCTTAACTGACTAGACTGTACTTTTCTTTCACAAGTAATCATGTGCCATTGTGGAATTCGCAAGAATGTGTAAAAACAGAGTGGTTTCCTTTTGCCGTGATGGGAATGGAGCCTCTAAGGATGGCTGGGAGGTTTTGATAATAGTGGTCAGGCAGACAAAGCCAGGATTATCTAGCGAGACCATAGCAGGCATTGCCAAGCCAAAGGTCTCTTAGCTACATGTCTGTAACAAGAAAACAAAATGCAGAGATGGTTTCCAAAAGAAACAACTTACCTTCTTGCTATCCTGGAAGTTTGTGTGGAACTGGGCTGAGCTGTAATAGTCCAGGGGAAACAATGTAATGGTCCCTTGACTTAACAACTCCTTCCAGCTGTTGGGTAAAACTGGGTTAGAGCCCAAGTGATAGTGGTGACTTGACTAGAGAGGGTAATGGGAAGAAGGCAGGTGAGCTCAGAACGCTTACAGGGTCGACCCGGTTGTCAGTGAGGCAGAGGAAGCAACCCAGCACGATGCCCAGTGTTTGGACTTTGGTTGTTGGGTGCACGGTAGTGCCAAGATAACTTTATAAAGGCGACACACAGCCCTTATTCACAAGAGAATCAGTGTATATTCATTCTCGGTATGTGTACAATTTTACAAACTTGGTTATCTTTCCCCAAGGCCACTGCAGAGCAGAAACAAGCAGTAATGAATAGCAAAGGGCATAACTGAACATAAACACACCGAGGCATCAAGAAACAATAGCTGGATGCTCCGGGGGAAACGAAGGGAACTGCACTGCTCACAAAAGTTAGGGGACACTTCAGAATGAATATGAAGCGATAAAAAAAAGAAGCATTTGATTTTTTTTTTTAAAAAAACAAGAACATCAGAAAAGCAAATGACAAGTCAAAGAAAGTTGTTTGATTATATGCAAATGAGATGCAAAACCAACTTGATTTCATTGGTGAAAATGCACCAATGAAAGTACTGAAAGGCTGAAAGTCCTGGAGTATCTGCACGTTCATATTCTCTTTGAAATATCCTCTAATTTTTGTGAGCAGAATATTAAAATCAGATTTTAAAAATCTTACACCTTTTACTATTTGGGACCACTTAAAGTTAGTGCCAATAGTCTTTTACTTCCCTGTGGGCTTGGAAGGCTTTCTGGTACTCTAAAAGAGCACTCACATACTTTACCTAAAGGAATACATTCAACACTTTTCATGGGACAAAAAGAAACCTTGTTCTTTCACATGTGTTTTCTTACCTAATCTGAACTGTGGTCCAACGCATGTAGGTCTTCCTCTGTCCAATATCTAGATAAGAAGAAATGTTAGTGCGGGGGGGGGGGGGGGGGGGTCTTAGGTGCAGTTTGAACAGATGCTGGACAGACCCAGGGATAGAACTTCTTTCTGTCTATCCTATACTGCTTTTCTGTAGAGATCAAAGGTATTACAATGAAAAAAACCCCAAACTTTAAAATCTTCTAGTGGGGAGAGTTCCTGTATATAATTTCATCCCAGTCCTTCAAACGCAGGGTGACAGGGTGCAGAACCGCAGGCCCAGAGCTCAGAGACAACGGGTGACGAGCAGGCACAAAGCGGCTGTTGCCGTGGGTATGTCACTTCTCTGCTTTCAGAAAACAGAACAGTGTTCTTGTTTCCAATGGGGAAGAGAGATGCAGCATTACTGCAGTAGAACATCTCAGCCTAGAGAGGAAGCTTCCAGAAGAAATGAGACACATCAGATTCAGGGCTACCACATTGCCTTCCTCCAAGGGACAGCGTTCACATTACAGTCTGTGATCATTACACAGCGCCTCTGGGATTGGGAGACATGGAGGCCTTCCCCGCATCAGGCTGCCCGAGACAAACGCTCGTTAGCAAGCTGACAAAAGTTCCATTAGCCGTACATTTGTGAATCGACAACTTCAGGTATATCAGCTATCTCTTTAAATATATTTCTGTTTTAACTTTTGTAAGATAATATATTTTGTAGCGTAGTGTATAAACTAACACCTTTCTAGGGCAAAGAATATAAGTGGCATTGGTTTTCAAAATATTGTAATAATCTCATAGTATGGCTGGGTCATCATTAATTTAAATAATTTTCCATTGTGAACAATAGGTGAATATTCTTGTCATTCTTTTGGGAATTTCTCTAGTCAGTTCCTTAAGACAAATTCTCAAAAGTAATGTGTTGAGTCACATGTTGTACATATTTTATGCTTGAAACCTATCATTGCCAGATTTTTAAAGAAAATAGATGTGTATTCCTACCTCTGATGAAGGAAAATGCCTATTTCCCATACCCTTACTAACACTGCAAATGAGCAGTCTTTTATTTTTTTGGTCAAGGATAAATATATAATTGGATATACATATATTATCCTGATAGGAAAAATATATAATTTTTTTATACCTATAAAAAGAAGTCAATATTTAACTCCCGCTTGGCAGAGGGAAAGAAAAGACTGAGGGAGAAGATCAGGAGACGTACACCAGGTCGGCCACACTTCCCGCTCTGCAGTCAGGGAGAGAAGCCAGGTGTGCTCGGCTGAGAAGCAGGGGCTCTTTCCACAGAAGCCAGGTGTGCTCGGCTGAGAAGCAGGTGCTCTTTCCACAGAAGCCAGGTGTGCTCGGCTGAGAAGCAGGTGCTCTTTCCACACCTGGCTCCACAGCTCCCTCCCATCAGGTCTTCCCCATGAATGTTTTTAGCATAGAACTGGGCAGGCGGTAAGTGCCTCATCCATTATGCCTCATTCATTATGGCTAACTCTGGGTGCACCTGACCTTTCCAAAGTCTCTTAACATGTGGCTCTCAGTTTAGTATTAATCCTCAAGTACTGACATTCTTTTACCACAGGTTAGATTGGAAGGAAAATTTGTATTCTACCCATTTGAGATACGATTCTCGTTGAAGCTGTGGGCATCGTAATTACTTAGCATTCTCCATTTCCTTCTTTTAGTCATCACTTGCTGTCTTGAAAGCCCCACTGAAGATACAGCAGGGGCCTGGCTTTCTACCTGGGCAGTCTCCACCAAGTAAGAGCCCCCCGGATTCTGCTGGAGGTCTGGTGCCCTTGGCACTGACTCCTGCTGGGCACGTGGAGGGGGAGGAGTGAGGCCCTCTTTCCCGGACTGCTGCCCATGTTTGGCTCCTAAGCACAGGTTTCTGAATGCCTGTGTGAGTTGCGCAGGGTACTTACTGCTCAGCTGGGGCCGTAGCCCAGGCTCGGGGTTGGGGACGTAGGGAGACTAGGGGAGGCTGAGCCCGACTAGCTGTCAGGTGGTCCAGCTCCCTGTGCATCTCCCCCTCTCTCCCTCAGGGAGGCACTGCGTCCCCTCTCTGTAGCCCCTGGGAAGCCGTGTCATTAAGGCCCTGTTGTCTGCGGAAGGATGTTGCTAGTCACCGTGGAGTGGGGTGACAAGACACCAGATGAGAGTATACCCTGTGGAGTGGGGTGACAAGACGCCAGATGAGAGTATACCCTTTTGAGCTTGGTTGCAGTTTCAGCTCCAGACTCTTGTCTGAGCAGGGCCAGGGGACTGCGGAGCCCCTGCCCGGGGTCTGGCTGTAGGTCTGCAAGCCCAAGGTCACATTCCTCAGCATCAGACTCAGCTTGTCCCAGGCGTCTGATTCTTCAGCGTGGAGCTCAGCTGTTCTTCCCGGGAGCTGACAGAGGAAGTTGAACTTGCAATCATATACTTTGAAAATTTAGATTGTTTGTTATTTTGTACTTTGTGGAACAGATCAGAGTGATCAGGGAATGGGCATTTTTGCTTTGTATTTAGTCTCGTTCTTGTTCCTTTACTTTCCTTATATCTGAAAATGGGGGGAAATGTCATTTTGCTGAAGAAGGAATCATTTGGTCTGAGGAACTATAATTTTCTCATTTACCTCTTGCCCCCACCGTGGGAAAAAAAGAAAAGGAAGATGAGAAGGCTCAGTTCATTTTAAGTGCTGAGATATTCTCCAAGGTACAAAAAGGGGACATTTGGAAAAATAGTTTAACCTCACAGATTTAAAAAATAATAATTTTATAAAATGAAAAAGAGACATTTATTTGTTTATTTATTTATTTAAATGCAGAAGTAATTGTTTTCAGCCCTGAAATCTTTCCTTGCAGATGTCTATCTGTCATGTGCAAATCGTGGTCTATAGCAATTTTACAGGACAGCCATGATTTTCCTTGTAAGATAAAAAAGGGCGTAGAGAGAGCCATAAGGAACATGGCTCCTGAAACTAATGCAAAATAATGGTGGATGTCAACTGTGTCTGAAAAGTAAAATAAAATAAAAATAAGAGTGTGGCATTTGGGGAAACTGGCCAACCCTCTGTTCACAGAGTGGTCCTCCATCGGCTGGGGTTTGGCTGTGAGGAGCTCTGTTCAGCCCGGGGCGTGACTCCTCCCTTTGTCTGGCGTCCCCATGCTGTAGACGCTTCCCGTTGTTTGTCACACGGAAGCCATCTTGGTTATCAGATCAACTGTCGTGGTATTGCAGTGCTTGTTTTCAAGGGACCTTTATTTTACTGAATAAGTTCCCTGAAGTGCAAGAGTAGTGATGCTGGCATTTCAGATACACCAAAGAGAAGCCAGAAAGCACTTGTTGGTGTTGTCAGAAGGTCAACAGCATGCTAGTGGTATGTTACCGTGCCTACATTTGGGTGTTTCATCGTCTCACAACATCACAAGAAGGGTGAGTCCAGTACAGTAAGATATTTTGAGAGAGAGAGAGCACATTCATATAACTTTTATTGCAGTATATTAAAATTGTTCTCTGTTATTATTATTGTTGTTAATCTACTGTGCCTAATTTATAAATTAAACTTTATCATAGATATGTATATACCGGCAAAGACAACATTGTATATATAGGGTTTCAGGGTTTGGTACTATCTGTGGTTTCAGGTTTCCACTGGGGGTCTTGGAAAGTGTCCCACATGGATGAGGAGGGGCTACTGTACACCATAGGAGCAGTCTGGGCTACAAGAACACTTAAGGCTCCTGGTTTTAGAGGGAGAAGCCACACATTCAGTCTTGCTGACGAATTTGTCCATAGATATCAAAATGAAAATTGTTTGTGACCCTGGTGGGCTGGCTCAGTGGTAGAGTGTCAGCCCGGTGTGTGGATGCCCTGGGTTTGATTCCTGGTCAGGGCACACAGGAGAAGAGCCCATCTGCTTCTCTACCTCTTTCCTTCTCGCTTCTCTCTCTCTCTCTCTCTCTCTCTTCTCTTCTCTTTCCTGCCTGCAGCCATGGCTTGATTGGAGCTAGTTGGCCCCGGGGTGCTGAGGATGTCTTCATGGCCTCCACCTCAGGCACTAAAAAGAGCTAGGTTACTGAACAATGGAGCAATGCCCCAGATGGGCAGAGTGTTCCCCCCTAGTGGGCTTGCCAGGTGGATCCCGGTCAGGGTGCATGTGGTAGTCTGTCTCTGCCTCCCCTCCTCTCACTGAATAAAAAAAAAGAAAGAAAGAAAATTATTGGCTCTGGGAACTCTTAGAGTCCTGCTGCTAAGTCATTTGCATAGTGTGAAATGATGCACGGCCCTGGACTAAGTTCTGGGAGCGTGTTCCCAAGGGGTCCCTCGTTCTCACCCTGTTCCTGCCGCAGCCTGTGCACAGAGAGACAGTGAGGGCTTCAGTGCTCCGTTCTGAAGTCTGCCTCAGACATTGCAGTTCCAAGTAAATATGACTATTTATTATTCCACATTTAGGGTTATTAATTATATCAGCATAAACCTAATTTATGCCATCATAAACAGCAATGATAATAAATGCCGCCAAATGCTAATACCCAGCTCTCGCCAACTGTGCCTGCTGTTGACGGGTGCCCCCCTCACTTCCCAGAAGCATTAAATTAAAAACGATTTGATATTACAGAATCATTGATCAAGTTGAGGTGGAGGCCCTTGGGGAAATGTGCTTGTTTGGTGACAGGCTTTGTTCCCTCATTGGCTGGGCGACTCCTGCTGTCTGCCTGCACCCCGTGTTTGTCTGCCTGCAGCTCGTGTTTGTCTGCCTGCACCCCGTGTTTGTCTGCCTGCACCCCGTGTTTGTCTGCCTGCACCCCGTGTTTGTCTGCCTGCACCCCGTGTTTGTCTGCCTGCACCCCGTGTTTGTCTGCCTGCACCCCATGTCTCTCTAGCCCTTCCCCGGTCAAAGGAGAAACAGGAGGCAGGCAGGAAGGGAGGTGGATGGGAGTCTGTTCTTTCTCAGTTTCCCCTTTAGACCTCTCTTGTCTCAGTGTTCCCACTCCTTATACTTTCTTTCAGTAAGCCCTTTGATGCCTTTGTAAAGCACACCCTTGAGTATAATATGCATACATGTGTTTCGTCCCAGTTCCCATCGCAGCGACCATGTAGCCAGTGATGTATGTTATGTGGCTTCCTAACCTACCTGAGTGTCTGTGCCTGGAACATGCCAACCCCTGTCAACTCTGGGGCTTTTTCTTTTGTCATTTACTCTCAGGAGTGCTCTGCTTTTGTGACAGAAGAGGAGGAGCCTGTCCCCTGTTACTGGAACTGTACTGAGATCCTACTGCCTTTCTCAGAGGAAATAGTGCACAAGGCTCCTTGTCCTCCTACCTCTGTCGTTTTCCACTGGGGGAGTTTCCCCCAGATGATCAGAAGGTCCGAGTCTGTCTCTTTCCAACCATGCGGCTCTGGACAAGTCACTGAACCTCTCTGCTCCTGCTCCTTCAACTTCTTAAGGGACTAGTGAGCCCTAACCACTGCACCGCACCTGACTAGTGTCATGACCATCTAGATACCTTCCTACTAGGGAACTGCAGAGCACTGTGAGAAAGTGCCAAAGTAAGGGTCCCTCTGAGTTTCGGGGGAGGGACTCTCAAAGTCCCTCTTGGTGGCCGAGCCAAGCAGGCTCAGTGCTCCTCCTCCTGCTGCTGTTTCTCAGCTTCTCAGACACCCAGGCTGAGGTATGGCGGTGGGGTAGACAGTTTACAGAGGGAGCGACGAGGTTAGAGGGGAGGAGGGCTCCTTTTAATGCATGAATTTATTTATTTTAGATTTTATTTATTCACTTTTAGAGAGAGAGGAGAGAGAAGGGGAGGAAGAAAGAGAGAGAAGGAGGGGAGTAACAGGAAGCATCAGCTCCCATATGTGCCTTGACCAGGCAAGCCCAGGGTTTCGAACCGGCAACCTCAGCATTCCAGGTCGATGCTTTATCCACTGCGCCACCACAGGTCAGGCAAGAAAGGAAAGAAGGCGCGCGTGCGCTCGCTCTCTCTCTCTCTCTCTCTCTCTCTCTATATATATATATATATATATATACACACACACATATAAAATTACATTTGTTTTACATATAAAATATATATTATGTAACTAAAATATATCTTACCTTATATATTAATTATATCTATATCTTACTAAAGCTTCGGTTGACCTTGTGACTATGACTTGAAAATTATGGAGTGGGTCTATGTCTAAATAAACTTCAAACTGGAGGATTTCAGCTAATGCCTTATCCTCCTCGCCCCACCACGCTTACTCTTGAAATAGGGTGAGTTGTCTTACTGAAAGGAACAAAAACCTGGCTTCTTTTCTTTTAAAAGGCAGCCTGTGATCGGCTTCAGTTTCTATCAGGGTGTCTCTAAGGGTGTTTCGGGGTGGGGTGGGGGTGCGGGTGCTGTACTGAGCAGTGTCTGTGGTTGGTGGACTCTATCTTCCCAGCCTAGGGACAGCCTCCCGGGGTACCCAGCCATAGCTCACCGCCTCCTGGCCCTCCCCCACGGAAGCCAGGGTTCTTTGGGAAGTGCGCCCCATCAGGAACCAGAGAGAACTGCTCCTCCAGGGCTGGCACTGGGGACTTGCCCAGGCATCTGAGACTCTACTTTGACCCTGAGTTTATAAACAGGAAAGCCAAAACCTGTGCTCAGAAACCTTGGTGATGTGGCTCCACATGCCCACCCTGACTTCCAGGCCGCCAAATCTCCCTGTGTCACCTCACTCTTTTAAATTCTTTGCTTTATTCCTCCACTGCCCTGCTTCCTTCTCACTCCTGTACATCTTCGCTTTTGCGGGAAACTTTCTCTTCTATTTAAGGCTTCTCCTGCTCCCACCCCTCCCGGTGGCCCAAGAAGGGCCAAGGCGATAAATAAGACACGTAACTCTTTTTAGCTGTTTTATTGTTGTTACTCTGCACTGCAACATATATAATAGCAAGAAAACAAATTTTATCACCGAAGGAATTACAATAAATAAATAAAGAAAATCACTGAGAATGGAGCTTCAGGAAGGGGGGCAGGCATGTCAGGGGAGTGCTTACAACAGGATTTTTAAAATTTAATTTACAAGCACCAGCCTCACCGCTCTGTTGATGCTTCGCTTAGGAGAGGGCGTCTAATTAGAAAGTGTTGTTATTGCTCGTTGAATACACCCACCCGTGGCTGACTTACACTTTGGGTCTTTAAAGAGGAAATTTGGCCCCAGGAATCCCTTGGGAAATTTACTTGTCAGCAGCCCTATGCTGGGAATAGCAGCACTTAGCATGTTGAGTTGTATAATCATCGGAGTTTGGGAACTGCAAGGAATTGCTTGGCATTCTTCCCTCTGACTGTGGATAACCTTCCCCTTGACCATCTAATGGATGGGGACCCACCCTGTCCTGTGTGACTCTCCAAGGAGAGGTCACAGTTGTTCCTTTCTTACTAAAACAGGCTGGTCACCAGCAATTCTTAGCGTTAAAGTGTTTTTTCTCCTAACCATCTAATTGTATCTGAAAGCAATTTCTGTCCCTTTGCTCCTGTACCATCTGCAGTGGAAATGGGAACAGTTCTTCTTCTTCTTTTTAAATGTTTATTTTATTGATTTTAGAGAGAGTGGAAGGGAGAGAGACAGGATTGTTGACCTGATCCTGTATGTGCCATGATCAGGGATCGAACTGGCCACCTCTGTGCTTTAGGATGAGCTATCTGACCAAGGCATGGGAACAGTTCTTTTTCTTCATTAATTGTAACTGTTATCTTCTTATGATAGCCACCTTTCCAAGTCCTTTCGGTATTTGAGTCATTTCTCTTTTGTAACTTCAGTCACATATTGTCTGCATTTAGTTCCATTCTGCAATATATATTTCCTTAATTATAATGTAATTGTCACTATTTGTTGTTCTTCATTTTATTCAAGTTACTCTTGGGTGTGGGAGGCAGATGAGGAATGGTGTAATAGTGTTGCCCTGCCTCTTCATATCATTTTTCAACACCATCATCACAACACCAAATGCATTTATTTATGATGTGGGCATGCACTCGTCTCACTGTATTCTTTCTGATTGGTCTCAGTCATCCAAACAGTTGAGATGTGGGACAAAGGATAGTTTAAACATATATTATAATACCTCATCTCCTAACCACCACCATCAATCACCACCACCATCACAACCATCACCATCACCACATCACCATCATCACTGCCATCACCATCATCACTACATCACCACCATCACCATCACCACCATTATCACCACCATTACCGTCACCATCATCACCACCACCACCACCATCATCACCACCATCAATCACCACCACCATCACCGCCATCACCATCACATCACCATCACCATCACCATCATCACCACCATCACCACCATCATCACCACCATCAATCACCAACACCATCACCACCATCATCACTAGTATCACCACCATCACCACCATCACCATCACCACACCATCACCATCACAATCATCATCACCACATCACCACCATCACCACCATTATCACCACTACTGCCATTATCACCACCATCACCACCATCAGCATCATCACCACCACCATCACCACCATCACCACCATCACCACCATCACCACATCACCATCATCACCATCACCATCATCACCACATCACCATTATCACCATCACCACCACCATCATCACCACCATCATCACCACCATCACCACCATCACCATCATCACCATCATCACCATCATCACCACCATCATCACATCACCATTACCACATCACCACCATCACCATCATCACCATCACCATCATCACCACATCGCCACCATTACCATTATCAACATCACCATCACCACCATCACCATCGACATCACCATCACCACCACCACCATCTCCACCACCACCTCCGCAATCACCAACATCAATGACACGAAAATGACAAATATTAATTATTTAACATGTGCTTGACAATGTTGAACATTTTATATGCATTACATCTTTTAATCCTCACAACAACCCTCTGTGGTAAGAACAAATATGACTACTCAGAAGGAAACAAGTATTTTAAGGATAAAAGAAATGTCTGAGGGCATACAGAATGTAAGCTGTGATTGAATGAAGAGGGCATTGAGTCCAGGTGTGCTGCTAGAACCTCTCCACTCACCACTGCATTACACATGACATCGGAAGTTAATCGAGTCCTGCAATCTTACCATTCGAAGGGCTCTTGCATTTCAACAAACCCTGTCCCACCCTCTCATTATGGAAGAGAGAAGGGATGTGGTAAAGTGCGATAGGTATTTAAGTCCTCACAATGTTAGTACTGAATTTCGGGGCAGCCCCCTACTCCTCCACTGGGAGGCCATTGCAGGCAAGGATAACACACTTGCAACCTCTCCAGACATTTGTCATCTTACACACAATCTTGTGACATTCAGGCATATAAAGCAAAGATATGTTCTTTTTTATTGATTTTAATTTATTGTGTTTACATAGATGCAAAGATATGTTTTTAAGACAGGATGCAGAGTTGCATACAGAGAAGAATAAAAATGTTAGAAACCCTTCAGCCTGTCTAAGGTGGCTGCTCAGAAGTGGCCAGACACCCAAAAGAATTCAGAAATGGGCAGCGGAGGGCCCTTGCAAGGAGAGTGAAGGTTCCTTCAGGCTAGCGCTTCCCAAACTGGGTCTAAAGGCCACCTGCAGGTTGGTGCTGATCGATGTTTTATAAAACAGGGCGCTATGGTTGGGAGACATTTCAGATTTCATGTAAATAATTTCTTTATTGCATAACTTACCAGTTCAGTTGAAATGTTCACATGCATGGAGTGTCCCCAATAAGGGATAAAATGTGTGGCATTTACTGAGCTAAATTTGAACAGGGTCACACTTTTGATGCACATTCAGATAATCGAGAGGAATATCAGTGATTCTTCAACTTGGGGCATGTCACGCTGGGCTTTCCGCTGAGACGCAGCCAGAGTGAAGCCCGCTTATACGGAAGCACATCAGCACAGGGGCTGAGATCCTGGATCTCAGGGCTGGGTTGTTGGGTTAGTCACTTATTAGTGCGACCGTGAACAAGAAACCTGGGAAACAGACTCTGAGATGTCAGTTTGCTGTGGCAGGTTTGTTCGCTTGCTCTTGGGACTAACCCGTGGGAGGGAATGGAGACAGCTGGGTTGGGCGCGGGGAGAGTTGAACTGTGGTAGTTATTACAGAGGCTGCAGACAAGCAGTAGGTGGCCATGCAGCCCGGTGGCCTTTCCTGTTCTGAATGAAGCAAGTGCAATGTGTGTGTCTTTTGCACCCCCCCACCAGTGACCGATCATCTAATGTGGATTGTCTCCAGGGATGGGGTATAACCTTGGGCAGGGAAGATCCCTTTGGCTGAGGGTATTTCCTAGTGGAGACCCTCAACCATGAGCCTCAGCAACTGACAGCAGCTGATCAATGAGTCCTTTGGTCCTAAAGGGCTATTCTAAAGGACACACCTTGGCGACTACTGTGTTTCACTTTGCTCATCTGTAAAATGGGGATAAGAGTAATAGCTTCCCAAAGAAGTCCTTTTGAGTTAAATGAGTTATTATTGTGCAAGGCGCCTGATTGTGGCTAGTGTTATATGTGCTAAAACAACTAATATAAACATACGTAAGCTACATCCAATTGTTTATCACAGAATGTATGGTTACAGTTGAGCCAATGAAAATGGAAAGAATGAAGAGGAAGTATCTTTTACTCTTAGTGAGTTAAAGAGGCTGTCCATCTTTTGATGTGTTCTTTCCCTAAAAATGTAAAGCTCTGTGACCAAAGCAGCCCACTCCCTCAGGGGCCCTCTCACAGACAGTTCGTTCATTTGGTAAAGAAAACCAAATTGAATTCAGGCCAAGACACAAGTTGAATAGAGATGACTAGATAGATGACTACAGCCTAAAAATTTGTTGGCGATAGTGACCTGATCTAAAAGGAACTGTAAGCCCTGGCCAGGTCACTCAGGTGGTTAGAGCATTGTCCTGAAATGCCAAGGTTGTGGGTTCAATCTCTGGTCAGGGTACATACAAGAATCGACCAATGAATGCATATTCCCTTCCTCCCTCTCTCCTCCCCTCTCTCTCCCTTCATTTTAGTCCCTTTCTCCCTCTCTCCTCCTCTCTTTCTAAAATAAATACATACACTGCTCACAAAAATTAGGGGATCAGAGGACGTACAGATACTCCATTACTTTCAGCCTTTTGTATAGTGCATTTTTACCAATGAAATAAAAGTTGGTTTTGCATCTCTTTTGCAAAATCAAACAACTTTCTTTGACTTGTTCTTTGCTTTTCTGATGTTCTTGTTTAATAAAAAAAAAAATCAAATGCTTTTTTTTAATCTCTTCATATTTATTTTGAAATATCCCCTAATTTTTGCAAGCAGTATATATTAATAACTACAGCCAAGACCCTGGTCAGTTGGCTTAGCAGTAGATCATCAGCCCAGCGTGTGAAAGTCCCGGGTTCAATTCCCGGCCAGGGTACACAGGAGAAGCGCCCATCTGCTTCTCCACCCCTCCCCCTCTCCTTCCTCTCTGTCTCTCTCTTCCCCTCCCGCAGCCGAGGCTCCATTGGAGCAAAAGTTGGCCCTGGCGCTAAGGACTGCTCTATGGCCTCCACCTCAGGCACTAAAATGGCTCTGGCCACAACAGAGCAAGGCCCCAGATGGGCAGAGCATCACCCCCTGGTGGGCATGCCGGGTGGATCCTGGTTGGGTGCATGTGGGAGTCTGTCTGACTGTTCCTCCACTTCTAACTTCAGAAAAATACAAAAGAAAAGAAAAGAAAGAACTACAGCCATGGAAGGGATGACGCATACTAAAATGATGTCAGGAGATTGGATGCTAGATAAAGCAAGATCCTTTTCTGAGTGCACTGCAAATGTCCAAAGCTTGGCTTGTGCTTCCCAGTGTCAGGGCAGGGAATTCTGCTGTTTGCGAGTCCTGATTAGCCGCAAACCCCCCCCCCCCTCTCCCCGCAAGACGAGGACTGCAGCTCATTGAGACCCGCGCTCTGTAAATTGTAATTCTGGAAATTCAGACAGCAAGGCTCCCTTTAACTGTAATCAAGGCCATTGAAATCCATCTGATCCAATATGGGGAAGGTTTTGTTTTGTTTTTTTCTTTCTGAAAATGTAATTCAACATCTAAGCTATTAATCTGGCCATCTCGACACGGAGTTATTGGATGTTTTAACTCACTGGACTTGGCCACCGAGAGGCTCAGCATATAATACATGTGATGTAATAAATATCTCTGGGAAATAAAAACCTTATTTTTCTTGGGTAGATCATTTTAAACGCATTGCATAGCTTTAACTAGATTATATATCTGGAAGGGTATTCAGGAGTATTTGGTTCAAGCCAGTATTTCGTTGCACAGATAAAGAAAGAAGCTTGGAGACTTGATGCCACTTATAAATGTTTGCCTAGTTCCCTAGCATAGACACTTTTTTCTTTTTTTAAAATTTTCTGAAGCTGGCCTGACCAGGCGGTGGCGCAGTGGATAGAGCGTCGTACTGTGATGCAGAGGACCCGGGTTCGGAACCCCGAGGTCGCCAGCTTGAGTGCGGGCTCATCTGGTTTGAGGAAAAGACCCACCAGCTTGAACCCAGGGTCGCTGGCTCCAGCAAGGGGTTGCTCGGTCTGCTGAAGGCCCGAGGTCAAGGCACATGTGAGAGAGCAATCAATGAACAACTAAGGTGTTGCAACGCACAATGAAAAACTAATGATTGATGCTTCTCATCTCTCTCCGTTCCTGTCTGTCTGTCCCTGTCTGTCCCTCTCTCTGACTCACTCTCTGTCTCTGTAAAAAAATAAATAAATAAATAAATAAAATTTAAATTTTTCTGAAGCTGGAAACGGGGAGAGAGAGTCAGACAGACTCCCGCATGTGCCCAACCGGGATCCACCTGGCACGCCCACCAGGGGGCGACGCTCTGCCCACCAGGGGGGCGATGCTCTGTCCCTCAGGGACGTCGCTCTGTTGCGACCAGAGCCACTCTAGTGCCTGGGGCAGAGGCCAAGGAGCCATCCCCAGCACCTGGGCCATCTTTGCTCCGATGGAGCCTCGCTGCGGGAGGGGAAGAGAGAGATAGAGAGGAAGGAGAGGGGGAGGGGCGGAGAAGCAGATGGGCGCTTCTCCTGTGTGCCCTGGCCGGGAATCGAACCTGGGACTTCTGCACGCCAGGCCGACGCTCTACCGCTGAGCTAACCGGCCAGGGCCCTTAGCATAGACGCTTTTAAGAGACAACTGACTCTTCCACTCTGCTGATTTTTCCATAGATACAGTTTCCCGTGGACACATGTTTCATCCCTAATGGGTTATTCCACAAAGGGGGATAGTGTGCGCTATGGACAAATGTACTTCGGTGACCTGATCATACAACCCTGGGCGCTTAGGGAACTGAGCATGAAGTCCAGCTTCCTATTCTGTGCTTGAAATTTCTGGGCAGCATCCACGCCATGTAGCCAAGCAGTCTGTGCTCCATAATACCCACAGCGGGCGAATTTATTTTCTCTCAGAACATTTTTCATTTCTCATCGTCCTATCAAGAAGTCATCTCTTGAATTACTGCTAAGATATCTCTTCTTGGAACTTCTATCCTTGGTGCCACACAGAGGAGGTTAAATCACTGCTGTTTGGACCTTTGCAGAGTTGAAGACAGCTCTCACATTGTGGCCAAGAGTATTCCTTTCCCAGGGTCAGCATCTCGGCTCCTGCAGCCAATTCTCTTGTGACGTGTTTTTGGATTCCTCCACTGTCCTGATTACTTTCTGAATTACCTCACTTATTACATAAACGTGTATTGAATACATGGTAAGGGACCTTGGTAAGCCTGTGGATGTAATGACGAGCCAAGCAAGCAGTTCGCAGCGTCAAGGTGGAACCAGGCCATAAAGAACAGTATAATATAGGCCCTGGCTGGTGGCTCAGTGGGTAGAGCATTGGCCTGGTATATGGATGTCCAGGTTCAATTATCACTTAGAGCACACAGGAGAAGCAACTGTCTGCTTCTCCACCTCTCATCCTTCTCTTCCTCTTCCCCTCTCATAGCCAGTGGCTTGATTGGTCTGAGCGTGGCCCCGGGGCACTGAGAAAAGTTATGTTGGAGTGTGTATCAGCCGTAGGCACTAAAAATAGCTTGGTACTTGAGCATCGGCCCCAGATGGGGTTACTGGGTGGATCCTGGTTGGGGCACATGCAGGAGTCTGCCTATCTCCCCTCCTCTCACCTTAATAATAATAATAATAATAATAATAAATAATAATAATAATAATAAATAATAATAATAATAATAAAAAGAACAGTATAATACAGGATTAGAAGAGATTCCCAGAGGAAGGTGCCCAACTTAATTCTGAGGTCCAGGACAACTTCTTCTGACATCTGTGTTCAGAGCTGAAGAAAGATGTCCAGGACCAAAGACTGCGTGGGATGACAGAGGCAGGTGTGAGCACTTCCTTCAGAAGAAAGTCAAAGACTCAGGAGTCCAGGAATATCTAGGTCCCTATTAAGGTGAGATTCCCAGGTGACCACCCTTATCATTCTGGAAGCCCAATTGCTATTAACAAAGTCTGAAACATGAAGGCCCATGCTCCTTTGATGGCCTCATCATATTGCTAACTCATTTTCCATTTATTGTCAACTGAAGACCCCAAGTCCATTTTTAGGCTCATTGCCACTGACATGAATGTTGCCTGCTGTACTGTATGCAGTCAACCTGTCTGGACCATGTACTTGAACTCACACCTATCCCAGTTCCCATGGGATTGGATTCCACTTTTACGAGACTAACTTTGGATGCTGAAACTGCCGCCCATTTCGTTGGGCTCTCTCCACATTTACACAGAGCCTTCAGTGTTGACAAGAAGTTCTTTTATCTTTTTACCTTGTTGTTGACACACATTGTTGAACCTGAGTGAACCAAGGACGCTATATTGGAATACATACCATCAAAGTCACAGATCTATTTAGTTATGACTATTCAACCCTCTTTTAATTAGTTTAGGCCTCCTATTGAGCTCATGCATGGTTCTTTATATAACATGCAAGGATATTGTGCACATTCTTCCCTGCAGGCCTGTTAAACTCTGTCTCCTTATCGAATAACCCAGGGACAGTCAACCTTTTTATACCTACCGCCCACTTTTGGGGATCTGTTAGTAGTAAAATTTTCTAACCGCCCACCAGTTCCACAGTAATGGTGATTTCTAAAGTAGGGAAGTAACTTTACTTTATAAAATTTAGAAAGCAGAGTTACAGCAAGTTAAAGCATGTAATAATAATTACTTACCAAGTACTTTATGTTGGATTTTCGCTAAGTTTGGCAGGATAAATCTTTATAAAACAACTTACTATAGTTAAATCTATTTTTTTATTTATACTTTGGTTGCTCCACTACTGCCCACCATGAAAGCTGGAACGCCCCCTAGTGAGTGGTAGGGACCAGGTTGACTACCACTAGGGGGCAGTAGGGACCAGGTTGACTACCACTGGAATAACCTGTCAAGGTGTGAAGTGAAGTTGGGCTGGCTAAGCGGGAACGACTCACTAAATCATTCTCTACAATTTCAGATTCCTTTTCTGGGGCCACAAGCTTCCCTGTTCACCTGCACCAGAGTTTTGCAGACGATCAGTGTCAAGCTCACTGATTTCCTCTGCCATTTTCTTCTTCTCAAACAGGGAGGGGCCTCTGTCCATCTCCAGTCTTGTTGCGAATTCTCCATAGACCACTGACGTTGTTCCAGGCACAGGGTGGGCTCAGTCAGAGCCTTTGAAGAGTGATGAGGAGATCTCAACTTCTGGCTGAGGGTGACTCAGACTTCCTGGAGTCTGAGTCAGACTGTCCTCGCTGGGAGCTGCAGGTTTGGTCCTCCCTGTTCCCTGGTTGGCTCTGCCTGCCAGGATGATTTGTTCTCGGGGTGTGAGAATTCTCTTAACCTTACGTAGTTCACTGAACTGACCTGATATACATAGGTCAGAAATTGCTGTCGCTCCAGGCATTGCAATCTAGAAAATACTTTGTGACACTAATCCAAATTATTTTATTTCTATTGATGTCATGCTCTGTGTGTCCAATAGAGTTCCCTCTTGGCAATGATTAAGTCATAAAGGTTACCTAAGCATTTTCTGATAGTGTGACATATAAGACAATGCCCTACCTATCTTGGACACTTTCTAATGTGAAAGTGTTGTCCACATGCGGTAAGCATGACAGATGACGAATATTACTTGGGACACAACTTAAAGCCAATGATTCCTGCATAATATGAGAGTCTTTCTCTACACAGAGTGTTTCATTCTCCAGTTAAAATTCTGGTAATTTATGTCAGTGATGTTCAAATATAGTTGATTGTCAGAATGCTCTGAAGAACCTTCTAAAAGCACAGCCTCCAGGGTCATTCTCCAAGAGATTCTGATTTCTGATTTGGGGATGGGAGGAGAGCTAGGGCCTAAGAGCCTATATTTTTAATATACTAGACAATTTTGGAAGCAGTCTAACAGAATGCTCCCTATTGATATAATCTTTCCTGCTATCTCACTGTCAGAGGATTATGGGGTGACATTGTGAGTGTGGTTCCATTGTGTGGATTCATTCACATATAAACTATTGTCTACTGTTCCTTCAGTCCTAATTAAAGGGGTCCTGTCAGGCAATATCAGCCTCAGCCAGCTAGAACCAGCTGACCACTGAAGCCTTAAATGTTGTGTCCAGAGCGAGCAGGGGAAACAGGCTCTGTCCCTGCTGAATGCAGCCGCCGGGAGGCCTGTTCTGCTCTCAGGGATGCAGCCCAATAGAAATGCTCACACCAGTTCAAATCCTTTGTGGACCCTGTGCTACCACTGCCTAGTGGGCTGCTTAGTGATTTATTTTGTCTGCTTTGTTTTGCCGTCTGTATTTATTTTATTTAGTTTAAATCAAATGGTCATCACCCAAGAAAAGAAATTTATTCCATGTTCTCCTTGTCACTGAATTACTTTGTTTTTCTTTCTTTTTTTTTTTTTTTCTCTGAAGCTAGAAACGGGGAGAGACAGACAGACTCCCGCATGCGCCCGACCGGGATCCACCCGGCACGCCCACCAGGGGGCGACGCTCTGCCCACCAGGGGGTGATGCTCTGTCCCTCCAGGGCGTCGCTCTGTTGCGACCAGAGCCACTCTAGCGCCTGGGCAGAGGCCAAGGAGCCATCCCCAGCGCCCGGGCCATCTTTGCTCCAATGGAGCCTTGGCTGTGGGAGGGGAAGAGAGAGACAGAGAGGAAGGAGGGGGGGTGGAGAAGCAAATGGGCGCTTCTCCTGTGTGCCCTGGCCGGGAATCGAACCCGGGACTTCTGCACGCCAGGCCGATGCTCTACCACTGAGCCAACCAGCCAGGGCTGAATTACTTTGTTTTTGAACTGATAAATACTTGTTGGGGTAGACACTGCAGAGTAATATTTTTCATGGGAAGAGGGAAAAAGAGGAACAGCTCACAGAATGGAATTATACAAGTTTCTTTTCATTAAGGTGATGACAAATGCACTAGACCTTTTTGTGATATCCGTAACCGAGAACCAGAATTGCCTAGGGACGAGTATTAGTGTCTTTTATAAGCTATTTGGTCCACACTGGATATCGTTAATTGGGCAATATTTCCAGGAGTTTGAAGCTACGGCATCTCCAGAGTCCTGGGTGACATTTCCAGCTTTGCGCCACCATTCTGTGTCTTTTACATTGTTTTATTATTTTCTTTTCAGTCTATATTAAGCATTTAGACCCATAATTGATCATAAAAAATGCTCTGCAATTTTTGTCTGTTGTTTAAAGAAGACATCGACTGGCATTTTGCAACAGTGACCACTCATATGATTTTGACAATTTTTACCAGTTTTCATGGAATATTCTCAATTTATATATGGCTTCCTAGTGTGATTATTCAGTGGTATACTCTTCTATTCTTAAAAGTGTGAATGATATATTTTGTGGCTTGCCCCCTAAATGGGATTATCAGAGTCACAATTTACTAGCTTCTAACTTCAGCATTGGCAGTTTCTACAATTGACCAGGTTTATTCCCAGCTGTGTCTTCCTCGGGAGTTGAAACCCACATTCCCAAACTTTTATTTGGGATCCAGATGTGCTGAGCATAACAATAGAAGTTGGCAAGGCATTCTTGAGGAGACAAAGACCTTCTCACTCTTTCTTTCTTATTCCTGACCTTGTCAAGAGAAGTGACATACAAAAGAGAAGGAATCTTAAACACTCCCAGGAGCTCTGCTCTCTGTTTTGTAGATGATGAAACTGGGATTCAGAGAGAATGTGTTGCCCATAGTCAATAAATTGCTTGTTCCCTTGACCACCATACTTCTCAATTTTGCCAGCACAGAAAAGGTTTTCTGTTTGGTTTTTTTTTTGCAGAGACAGAGAAAGGGATAGATAGGGACGGACAGACAGAAAGGGAGAGAGATGAGAAACATCAATTTTTTGTTGCAGCACCTTAGTTGTTCATTGATTGCTTTCTCATATGTGCCTTAACCATGGGCCTTCAGCAGACCAAGTAACCCCTTGCTCAAGCTGGCAACTGTGGGCCCAAGCTGGTGAGCTTTGCTCAAACCAGATGAGCCCGCGCTCAAGCTGGCAACCTCGGATTTTCGAACCTGGGTCCTCCACATCCCAGTCTGATGCTCTATCCACTGTGCCACCACCTGGTCAGGCGAAAAGGAACTTAAATACGCTCATTAAAAGGGAGAAATCTGAAAAATTGAGCCAACACAAAGGTAGAATGTTGTACAAATCTGTGTAAAAAACTCTGGACATTTGGAACTTGCATCGAGGGCAACTTGGGTAGAAAACCTATAAAATAAAGAGTAGGGCAAGAAGTGGACTCTCAGCATTCTTAGGAGCCCACAACAGTATTGGTGGTGGCTTGAGGGACCGTGTCAGTCTCAGCACAATGAAGCACCTAAAGTAAGGGGTGTGTATTAAAGAGAAGTACTGTAGGGACGGTGAGACTCAATTCTGCATTTTGTCATTTTCTGTTGTCCTTCTGCTTTGTTCTCTATATAGACACTAAATTCTTTAACTGCTGCAGTTAGAAGTAATTCAGCAGCAGATACACTTTTTGTTTTTAGTATGTGCTTATTGTTATTTTATGTGTCGATCTGTGTGCTACCTCTCCGCTGAGAAACCCAAGGAGAAGACAGTCTGTAGGAGGGAAGAATACAAAAAGAACCAAGGACTCAGGTCTGTTACAGGTATTGCCAGTCACGAGGATGGACTAGTAGCAGAGTTCTCAGAAAAACATCTGAAAGCCATTACCAGCACCTTGAATTCCTACCTACCTGAGACGAGTTAGGGATGAACTAAATCAAGGGTTGGGAACCTATGGCTCGCGAGCCAGATGTGGCTCTTTTGTTGGCTGCATCTGGCTCGCAGAAAAAACTTTAATAAAAGAAAGTAACGTTAAAAATATTAAACATTCTCATGTATTACAATCCATTCATTTCCTCGCTCATGTTCATGGTTGCGGGTGGCTGGAGCCAATCACAGCTGTCCTCCGGGACAACACCAAATATTGGATAATGCGTAATGTACATGGTCATTGTGAGGTCAGGAAGTAAACTTGCCTCCTTTTAATCAAGTAGCCAGCTAGCTAATTGTAGAAACCCTTTTTATGAAGAAGATGGCTAAAAGAAAAAAAGATGAGGAGTATCGTACTTTTCAGCAGGAATGGACAGAGGAATTCGCCTTTGTGGAAAGAGCAGGTTCTGCAGTGTGTCTAATATGCAATGATAAAATTGCATCGATGAAACAGCCAAATATAAAGTGGCACTTGGACACACGCCATACTGTATTTGCATCGAAATATCCAGCGGGGGACAGCAGGAAGAAAGCATGTCAAGAGCTACTGTGCAAAGTGCAAGCTAGTCAGCAGCACCTTTATGATTGGACCCAACAAGGTGACTGGAATTTGGCTAGCTTTGCTGATGCTTTAGCAATTGTGAGAAACGGAAAGCCATTCACAGATGGGGAGTATGCCAAAACATTCATGCTTGATGTTGCCAATGAACTTTTTGACGACTTTTTGGATAAAGACAAGATAATCAAACGAATAAAAGACATGCCTCTGTCGGCAAGAACTGTTCACAATCCTACCATCATGATGGCAAATCAAATTGAGGCAACACAAGTGAAGGACATAAATGCAGCACCATTCTTTTCTCTTACTTTGGATGAGTCAACAGACGTAAGCCATTTATCCCAGTTCAGTGTGACTGCAAGATACGCTGTTGGTGACACACTACGTGACGAAAGTCTTGCTGTTTTGCCTATGAAAGAGACAACGAGAGGGGAGGATTTATTCAAGTCTTTCACTGAGTCACTAAAGAAAAAATCTACCAATGGATAAACTTATTTTGGTGTGTACTGATGGTGCTCCGTGCATGGTGGGGAAAAACAGAGGATTTGTAGCGCTTCTTTGTGAACATGAAAAGAGACCCATCCTAAATTTTCACTGCATCCTACATCAGGAGGCACTTTGTGCTCAGATGTGAGGCAAGCAGCTTGGTGAGGTGATGTCACTGGTCATTCGGGTGGTCAACTTTATTGTAGCCCGAGCTTTAAATGATCGCCAGTTTAAAACACTGCTGGATGAAGTTGGGAATAATTATCCTGGTCTGCTTCTGCACAGCAGTGTGCATTGGTTGTCAAGAGGGAAGGTGCTCAGCCGTTTTGCGGCTTGTCTGAGCGAAATCCGGACTTTTCTTGAAATGAAAAATGTCGAGCATCCTGAGTTAGCTAACACTGAGTGGCTCCTGAAGTTCTACTATCTCGTGGACATGACTAAACATCTGAACCAGCTCAATGTGAAAATGCAAGGCGTTGGAAATACAGTCTTATCCCTTCAACAAGCAGTGTTTGCATTTAAAACAAGCTGGAACTCTTTATCACCGACATTGAAACAGGTCGTTTACTACATTTTGAAAAACTGGGAGAGTTTAAAGATGCATGCATAGCAAGTGACCCTGCTCAACATCTTGATCTCCAGCAGCTAGTGGGCTTCACATCTAATCTCCTGCAGTCATTCAAGGCGCGCTTTGGAAAATTTCGTGAGCACACTCGTCTTTTTAAGTTCATCTCCCATCCACAGGAGTGTGCAGTGGACAGCGCCGACCTGAGTTACATCCCTGGTGTCTCCATCAGAGATTTTGAGCTACAAGCTGCTGACCTGAAGGCCTCAGACATGTGGGTGAATAGAGTCAAGTCACTGAATGGAGATTTGGAAAGACTTGCATGACAGCAAGCAGAGTTGGCGAGCAAACACAAGTGGGGAGAAATGAAAAAACTTCAACCCGCGTACCAGCTGATTGTCAAGACTTGGAACGCGCTTCCCATCAAATACCACACACTGCAGCATGTGAGTATTGCTGTACTGACAATGTTTGGCTCTACGTACGCATGTGAACAGTCTTTCTCACATCTAAAGAACGTTAAGACCAACCTACGATCACATTTAACGGGTGGAAGTCTCAACGCCTGCATGAAGCTTAACCTCACCACGTATCAACTAGACTACAAAGCCATCAGCAAAACCATGCAGCACCAGAAGTTGCATTAATGGTAAGAAGTACTTTATTCATCATTGGTGAGCAACAGCATAACAATGTTATTAAAAAGAATTCAGAGACTTATTGTACTTTAAAAGTGTTAGTCTTACATAAAATGCACACATTTACTTGTATTTAGTGTTAAACATAACGTATGGCTCTCACGGAATCACATTTTAAAATATGCTGGTGTTACAGGCTCTCTCAGCCAAAAAGGTTCCTAACCCCTGAACTAAATCCTTCTAGACGCAGCGCACTCCACTAAGCCCGGTCTTGCCGGGAGATTAAACCACTTTGGCCCTTGTGGAGACTGATATTCTCAGCTGTCACTGAAGGAAAAAAGAATTGAAAGGCTCATCTTGCATGAGTTCCTGATTGCTGTGTGTATCATAGAGAAGTAGTTAGTCCCTTTGAGAACAGGACTATGGACAAGTGAAGTTTGAGAAACAATAGACACAGGAAGGAAAGTATGGCTGATGACTTCATAGAGGGCGATGGCGACCCATAAACAGTGTCCTGTACTTCACAGTGCCCCTCACAAAGGCATGGCAAAGGGGACCCGTTTCCTGGGTCACTAGGTCATGAGATCCTTAGGTCTGGAATAGAATAGAAACCTCTCTGTTTTGAGAGGTTTCCCTCTTACTTCAAGACCACAGGAAAATCAGAGATGCATCTGTGTCTCTAAGTCATGGCTAAAAACACGTTGAACGTGAAGCTTGGCCCCTGCCTGTCTCCAGGGCCAGCCTGGTGGCAAAGCTGTATGGGGTGGGTCTGTTCTACCAGACTGAATCTGGGGGGGAAAAGCAGCAACTCTAAAACTCCACCTTTGCAACACATGTATAATGACTAGGAAAGAATCAGAAAGCGGTGATTTTTCTTTGAACATAAAAGTTTTTAAAAAATGCATTGGGCATAATAGAGTGTCAACCAGACTATCCAAGTTAAAATTATAGCTGCGCCCAGCAGACTCACAATGTAAATCTGACAGCTGGGGCAACAGCCAAGCGTTGAACAAAGGCTGCCCGGATCGTAACTTCCATTCATCTCCAAGGAATCAGCAGAGAAGGTCTCCTGTGCTGGGTGCTCAGAGGCCTATCATTTCAGGCTCTGTTCTCACCGTGTGAGTGAGGACAACCCTGAACCCTGTCTACATTTTTCATTTGATTGCAGGCAAATGAATTCCTACCAGGCCCGCGCTCTGTGTTCTCAGACATCCTTATCATTGCCTTTGAGCTTTGCCGTGTGTAATGTCAAGACAGCCAGACACATAAATACAAAGGAAACTAAGAAAAAATAATCCGCGTAGCAACAAATAGCAACAATGCACCGGCTCTGATGAATATGCTTTACTGTTGCCCGCACTGCCCTGGTGTTCGGTCTGGGCGTTCTAGCCTTCAATAACCGAGGTGGGGGCTGCGCTTCCGGGAGACCGAGACAATGAAATCTATCCCGGTTCAACCCCAGCGTTTTGTTCTTGGAAATAAAGAGCCTGCTTTGTCTTCTCTAATCTTTGAATTTCCAAGTCACTGCTAACCAAAACATAATATTAATGTTATAGTACATGGAGAGAACATTTTCAAAATGCAAATTATTGTTTCAGTGCACATGTTTGAGTTGTAATATGTAGGATTTTCTTAACACAGGATTTGCTCAGCACCCCAAGGCAGGATTCAGTGATAGAAGGAATATATATACATATATATGTATGTATCTTTTTTTATTTCCCCAAATGCTGTTCTAGGTCTTATGGAGACTGAGACGAAATCTTGTCCTAAAAAACACATAATCAAGCCTGAGAGACAGACCCCGAAGGGCTCATTACCATGTACAGTGACCCATGTTTTACTGGCTGCATCTTAAGTGGTTGTGCAAGAAAGAGGCACACAGAGAATTAACCCAAGTATCACAGGGTATAGGTGGTAATTAGGGGTTAAAGCTGGACTTTGAATAAAACCTTTATAGGATTTGCGAGGAAGTAAGGTGGATTATCATGTAACTTTGTGTTATACATTTTATATGTTTCTTTTTAGCAAGAGAGAGAGACAGACAGATAGGGGCAGACAGAAAGGGAAAGAGATGAGAAGCATAAACTGATAGTTGTGGCACCTTAGTTGTTCACTGATTGCTTCTCATATGTGCCTTGACTGGGGGGCTCCAGCTGAGCCAGTGACCCCTCAAGCCAGAGATCATGGACTCAACCCAGCGACTTTTGGGCTCAAGCCAGTGACCTTTGGCCTCAAGCCAGCGACCATAATGTCCTGTCTATGAGCCCATGCTCAAGCCAGTGACCCTGCCCTCAAGCTGGTGAGCCAAGCCATTGACTTCAGGGTTTCAATCCTGGCACCTTAGTGTCGCAGGCCGACGCCTTATCCACTGCTCCACCGCCTGGTCAGGCTGTTAAACATTTTAAACAAAGGATTCTATGTCCATGAGTCTCAGTATTAAATTTAATTTCTAAATAAGAAGAAAATAAAAGGATTCTAAAGTGGGTGGTTACTCTGTGACAGAAATAATTTGCACTTAATATTACAAAATCCTATTCAATTCTTGTGACAACCTTATGGGAGAAGTAATATTAAAATCCCTTATGCAGGTGAAGAAACTGCGACTCAGAGAGGTTAAGTAACTTGCTTTAGGTCACACAGCTACCAAGTGGCAGAGCTGGGATTTGAACCTGGGCAACCTGACTCCAGAGTCCCAGTGCAATAATGACTACTCTGCAATGGACACACTCACCATGCTTAAATTATCAATACTTTAAAGGGACTGGTTTGCTTGTAAACAGTGTTATTATTAATTGGCTATTCAGATGTGAGACCCCATTAGGAACTACTTGGCAGAACTGGGCCTGATGTGTTATCAGGAGAGCGTGGAGCCTGACTTGGAATTTGGGGTGGTCTCAGTTTCACTGAGAGCCCGATCTGTACAATTATATAAACATCCCTCTGTTATGAAGTTTTCAATAAGATAAAAAAAAAAAAAAAAAAAAAAGACATACGTGGATGGTTTAACACAGTGCCCAGCACCCATAAGGCGGAATTTGAGAAATGAAGGATACTGTATACATTTCTGAATAATTTGCAGTTTAGCCATTCAAATGATCTTTGCGTTAGAGCCATCTTCCACATGTGCTTTCTTCTCAGTACTAGAAAGTAAAAGAACTATGTGTTCAATCTTTCTATAACTCGGACTGACCTTCATCCTAGTCAGTCTCGGTTAATATGACTTGATTTACTTTATGAGGAACCCTGGGTGTTTATGTGGGGTCTGACCGGCCATGGGCTCTCACGTGTGATTCAGACCATGAACAGACTGCACTGGCTCCTGGATGGAACTGCGGGGATTATATCAGAACCCTGCCAGGGCGCCGGTGGCTGTGGTCTCCCTCTGGCTTCCTGGAGCCTGCCTTTCGTGATGGCCCCCGTGGAGGCTCCTGGTTGCTCTGATGGGGTTGGCAGTTATGAATAACCATAGATGCTTCCCTCCCTGGGGCTGGTCTGTGGACCCCAGGGCTCCAGGGCCGATCACTGGAATCTCTTCTCCCACCAGCCAGCCCTGGAGCCCCGGGACTCACACCTCATTCTCACCTACTTCCCCCAAGTTGGGTCTTCAGTGGTTCTCGGCACCGCAGCTCCCAGACCTGGGCTCAGGGTTTTGTCTGTCGGGACCCAACACAGCGGCATCAGGGGAGCTTGCCCTGGCATGCAGCCTCCCGATGGACAGTCGCGCACACGCCAGTTACAATGAAGATAACCCAGTATTAATCCGCTAGGATTAACCCTTTGAGTAGTACAAACGTTCATGTACGTCCTCGTGCCTCCTGACCATCCAGAGTACCTGTGTAAGGCAACATTCAAAAAAGGCAAATGTATGTTCTTCTTGTTTCCATAAGTTGGTTATCAAGCAAACATGATTTTAAATTAATAAAACTAGAACTGGAACTAATTTCAATTTTTGAAAAAAAAAAACAAAACAACATTCCCGGGGGTCAGCGAGCATGAAAAAACACTCACTCTTCAAAGGGTTAAGGGAAGTCATAGTTTGTTCGGATGTCCTTAGCTTTCAGTGAATGTACTTTTCTCTTCGTCCTGGTACCCGTTCTGACTTCCTATTCTGTCCAGTGCTCACATCTCCTCAGACTCATCTCCTGGCTGTGCGTTTCTCAGACTCTGTTTTCGATGCCCTGGGTCGTTTCAAAGACCACTGGTCAGATGTTCGGCACAATATCCCTTGATGGACTTGCCTGGTGTTTCTCTCGTACTTAGACTGGGGTGTGGGGTTCAGGGAGGAGGACCAGAGAGGTAGAAAGTATTTTCATCACGTCATGGTAAAGATGCCTACTGTAACATGACTCATCATCGCTGATGCTGACCTGCTGACCTGGCTGAGCTGGTGTTTGGAGGTTTTTCCACTGCAGAATTACTCTTTTTTTCCCATTTCTATGCCATACTCTTTCTGACCAACCTTTTTCACTTAAATAATGTCAGGTTGCCACCAAGGATAGAGGAGATAAAGAGGGATTTAGAGAAAAGCTTGAAGAAGGTCAGATCAAAAGCCTGAGGCTGTTCGGTTTTGGGTTTAATTCCCGGGTCCAGTGGCAAAAAAAAAGATCGCGTTTTTCTTTGAGAACAGTGAGGAGCAGGTTCCTGGAAGGTGGCCTAGGCCGGAATGTGGGCTCAGGGACAGGTCCCATGGCAGAAGGACCACTCCTCCCATACTCTCTCAGGGTGCTGGTGGGGCCACACTGGAGGCCAGTCCTGGTGATTACATCCAGGCTGGCTTTCACCTTGATGAGCTGCTGGGAGCCAAGTGGCCACAGGGGCCTCCGCTCTGGCCCAGGCCAAAGGAGGTCTGGCAGGCATCAGCTAACGTGGTGGTCGGCAGCCGGGAGGAGGGGCGGACTCCCCAAGTGAATGAAGAAAGTGAAGCCCCTTTCACTTTATTTTTGGCCATTGGCCACGTATTTGATGGATGAATAGAGGAGCTTTACACAGAGTCAGGACAGAGGGCATCATTCTGAGATCACCTAGCACAGGCACGGCCAACATATGGCCCACGATTAAATTTTTAATACTCTTCGCTACTTTAAAATCTCAGCTACTCAGAAGCGGAAGCGTCTTTGATTATTGGAAATCGAGATATTTAAGAAGATAGTGATACGCGGAAAAGAATTCCGCTTGTGACTAATCTAGGGTTAACTTCCAATAATTGGTCAAATGGATTCGTGATACTTCTTTATTTTTTAAAAAAATTTCATTATAAAGATTTATAACTTTTGTACTCGTCTGTACTCGATATGAACTGTTTGATGTTTAGCGGCGATGCGAAACCCACATTCTTTTAGGCGGAGTTTGCCAGTGCACACCCAAGGTCAAACAATTCGTTATTTTTGTGGTCAAGTGTGCTGAATCAAGTGGCATTATAGCGTAGACAATAGCTGCAGTTGGTAACTGAAAACGTGTCCAGGCTGTTTGTAAAATGAAATAATTGTTTTATTTGCAATATAACCCCTTCAAGCTCATTCTATTAATTAAATAGTTTCAATTGATTGTGATACAGTTTGGATATTTATATAGTATGTAATTATATTTTTATTAAAATATATTTTTAGTAAAATAATATTGTATATTAAAATTTTTCCCCCTCACATTTATTTATAAACAAATTATATAATAAAATTTTGTTCTAACTGCCTCCGTTTCCAGCTTCGGAAAAATGAAAAAAAAATTTTTTTGTTTACTTAAATGAATCGTTTTTGTATTTAACGTTTTTTAATTTTAATATTTTGTCCGGCCCATGAAAAAAGTTTTCTTTCTTTCTTTTATTTATTTATTTATATTTATTTATATTTTTCTGAAGCTGGAAACAGGGAGGCAGTCAGACAGACCCCGCATGTGCCCGACCAGGATCCATCTGGCATGCCCACCAGGGGGCGATGCTCTGCCCATCTGGGGCATCGTTCTGTTGCGACCAGAGCTACTCTAGCAGCTGGGGCAGAGGCCACAGAGCCACCCCCAGCGTCCGGGGCCATCTTTGCTCCAATGGAGCCTTGGCTGCAGGAGGGGAAGAGAGAGACAGAGAGGAAGGAGAGGGGGAGGGGTGGAGAAGCAGATGGGTGCTTCTCCTGTGTGCCCTGGCTGGGAATTGAACCCGGGACTCCTGCATGCCAGGCCGACGCTCTACCACTGAGTAAACCGGCCAAGGCCAAAGTTTTCTTTCTAACCTGGCCCGGGGGCATAAACTGTTGGCCATGCTGGGGCTAGCACCTACTAGAAGGGTCTGGGGAAGTGGAGTCAGTATTTGTGGTGGAAGGGATCCCAAGGAAACAGGACATGGAAGATGGCCCTGGGGGAAATGGATCACTCCCAAGTCCCCTCCTTGACACACAGATCCCCAGCTTCAAGTGTGATTCGCATCCTTCCTTTCTTTTTTTTTTTTTAATTTTTTATTTATTAATTTTAGAGAGGAGAGGGAGAGAGAGAGAGAGAGAGAGAGAGAGAGAGGAGAGACAGAGAGAGAGAAGAGGGGAGGAGCTGGAAGCATCAACTTCCACGATTCGCACCCTTGGAGAGAGGGTTCACGGTGAGAGTCCCCTGCTCAGGGCTGGGTAGGAGTGTGTCGGTGAGGACTCTGGCATAAGCTCTCGGGTCACTGGCACAGCCAGGGGGGCGCCCCTCAGCCTGAGCTTCTGGTGACAACACCCACTCAGTCTCCAAGCCCCAGCCTTTCTCTGTGAGATCTGATGATTTCATTAATGTATCCACTAAGAAAATCCAAAAACCAATATCAAGTGAAGGATGGAGGTGGGGGGAGGGGACATACAGAGCATCTCTCTTGGGTCACTTTCCTCCTTCCCTTCTGCTTCTAGAATTGCTCTCTGCCTCCCTTTCCTCTAAGAAACAATGATTGACCGAAATATAAACAAGGAGACCCACATTGCCTGGATCTTCCTGACCTTATTCCATCTTACAGAGTGGGGCAAGAACGAGGAATTCTACAGGCATCTTAAGACATGTCTGCATACTCAACCCATCTTTTTATTGTAGCTGAAGGATTTGATCATTAACGTACCTTGTCACTTCAGCACTGTTTTATTTATTTATTTTTATTTTTCCTTTCCAAGTGGGAATTGAGGACATAGAGATACAGGCTCCCGCATGCGCCCTGACCAGGATCCACTCAGCACCTGAGGCCATGCTCACAACCGAGTCATTTCTAGTGCCTGAGGCAGAGGCTCCACAGAGCCATCCTCAGTGCCCAGCAGGCCGATGTGCTCCAACCAATCCAGCCATGGCTGCAGGAGGGAAAGAGAGATATTGAGAGAGAGAGAAGGGGGGATGGGCGGAGAAACCGATGGTCACTTCTCCTCTGTGCCCTGACCAGGAATCAAACCCGGGACATCTACACGCCGGGTCAATGCTCTACCACTGAGACAACTAGCCAGGGCCGACTTCAGCATTTAAACAGAGTGGGGATCCAGTTTTAATTACTTGACCAAATTAAGCTCTTCAATGACTGTCCTACCCGTCTGGGTTAATTAGCACACCCTGACACCAGTTGTTCACATGCTCAGGTTTCCGGAGTCTTACTTCCTTTAACCGTTATTCTAAGTGCCCAGTGATCTGACAGTATGCATTGAAAATGTGGGAAAGCTCCTGTTGCTCTAAATTCAGTAATATCCGACCTTGCTCCTTGGCCGCAGTGTATTGTTGAGAGCGTGAAACTGATGAGAAGATGAATGACGCCAGGAGGTGAGTAACCAAAATGCTGCTGGAGCGAAGAAAGGGCCCACAATGCAGTTTGCCTACATTTAAATAAACGGATGCTAATTTATTTACTTATTATATTCATGGAAGGCGCCCATTGCTTATTAGCCCCTGGGTACATTTTCAAAGGATCTTCAGAAGAAGACACTCCTCATCATTATGGCTAATTAACATTCAAGTAGACTTAACTAACACTGAAGCTCTGAGGATAAAATCGGTCCTGGGCCAGTCAACATTTTATCCAGTGTTCTTAAATAGAATCCTTTGAAGTGGGTCCCCTCTCCTCTGCGTTCCGACCCACAACCAAACTCTCCAGCACCAGAGAAAGTCAGAATGAATCAGCAGCCTGGAAACCATATTGTTTCCATGGTGACAATCCATCTCTGATGCGTTCATGGGCTCCTGCAATGTAGGATACAAAGCTTGATTAAACGGACATAGCTTTCTCCCAGAAATGGCTTACAGTTCAGCTATCAATTAAAAACGTCCCATTAAGAGTTTCTATGTCCCATTGTTTCAGATGTGCTTTATTCCCATGGGCACAACAATTAGCTTATAAATTAAGTGCGCCTCCACCAGTAAGTCTGCCTGATGGGACACAAAAGGGGGTCTTTGGGTTATGACAGTGTTGATATATGATGTTTTGAGTTTACGACGCTCACTCCCCTAAAACTTTAAATTTGAACCATGGGTGTTTCAACTCGGCTTATGCCATTAGTATCGTACATTTGCTTACACTCATTTCTTGTCATTTTTCCTGTTACTACAGTACAGTGTACAATATATTTATGTCCTTTTCCTTTTTCTGTCGCTTAGTTGTGTTCTTGTGTTCTAGATTATGATTTTACAACAGTGTTAGGATAGGTAAGTGAATTAGACTAGGGTGTGTTTTGACTTACACCAAAATTCAGGTTCAGTCACTGTTGTAGGAACAGAGCTGTGTGGTAACCTGAGCCCTCGAGCCACGGTGAGTTCATTCGATGCCAATGTGGGCAGGACAGGGAGGAGTACCAATTGCCCCACTCGATGGTTCCTCTCATCATTTCCAGGAGGCGGGGAAGAGAAACTGAATTACGAAGGTCTTCTACTGAGCCTGGTGGGAGGCTAATTCTTGTGCAGTGAGGACCAGGGGGATGTTACTGAATTTGAACCTCACTCTCCCCCACCTGTGTAAAAAGAGTGTTAGCTCAGCTGCCTCTGAGAACTTACCCCCGTGGACCTCAGTGACCTTTGACCTGGTGACCTTGATCATCCTACAGATGTGGCGGTTCCTGAACCTAGGCTGTCGCAGAACACTGAGCGTGCTCTGAAGATTGGGGGCCACATTGACCCAAAAGCCACCCAAAACAATATTTTCACTTGAATCAGACTTTGGATAAATTCACCTTTTAAAAGAATTCTACTTTTTAAGCCACAAGAGGTGCTCTGTTTAGGCTAACTTTTAAAAAAATCACTTTCATGTGAATCAGTTCCAACCCAATTCCAGATTTACAGTGCTGTGTCATTTCTCAATGAGCTTCTTTAGAATTTGGGACATCAGACGTCACCTTTCAGGTTGGTCACTGACTTCGTGTGGTCTGGAGGCGAAGCAGGTGTGGGCTAGAGCCAGAATCCGAAATCGCCAAACTTCCAGTCACCTTGGGCATATTTGTTAGCATCTCCGAGGCTCAGGTCCCCTTCCGGTAGAGTGGATAATAGGACCTGTTAGTTACACGAGACTAATCAGAAAGCATGTTTCCCCCTCTGCCTGGCATGTAAGAAATGCTCTAGACATTCTAAGCCAGCGGTTCTCAACCTGTGGGTTGCGACCCCGGTGGGGTCGCCTAAAGCCATCGGAAAATACATAATGCATATCAGGTATTTACATTCCGAATCATAACTGTAACAAAATTACAGTTATGAAGTAGCCACCAAAATTATTTTTTGGTTTGGGGTCACCGCCACATGAGGAACTGTATTGCGGGGTCACGGCATTAGAAAGGTTGAGAACCACTGTTCTAAGCCATGGTCATCACAGTTCATACCAGTAACAGTGCATTAACAATGATTAACAACAACCATATTAGCTTCTTATTTTAGCTAAAATATATGTTCACCGTGGTTCATCAGAGTCTAAGAAATCATTTCAATTCAATTTCTTCCCCTAGGAGGTTCTTTGAGTGGCGCCCGGGGTGACTGGCCTCAGTGAAAGAGTCTTAATGTTTTCTTTCAGTCCTTCCCTCTTGCCCTTTTTCCATTCTTACTGAATTTCTTAATTCTGAGTCTTACGTGCATATGGACGATTGTTGACTTATCTCTCTGTGGTGGTAGGAAGACAGGGATGGGAGAGGGGCTCTAGTGCCATCCAGGTGGGACTAAACTTGGTGGGGCTCCATCTCCTGCCCGGAGCTGTGCGTCACCAGAGTGAGATGGGGCTGGAGGAGAGTGGAAAGCCTGTGGCAAACAACAGGCTGAAGTGGAGATTCAAAATAAGTCACTTGGCCCTGGCCAGTTGGCTCAGGGGATAGAGTGTTGCCCAATGTGTGGACATCCCGGGTTTGCTTTCTGGTCAGGGCACACAGGAGAAATGACCATCTGCTTCTCTCCCCCTCCTTCTCCCTCTTCTCTCCCTCTTCTCTCCCTCTTCTCTCCCTCTTCCCCTCCTGAAGCCAGCAGCTCAATTGGTTTGAGCATCAGCCCCAGACACTGAGGATAGCTCAGTTGGTTCAAGCATTGGCCCCAGACGGGTTACTGGGTGGATCCCAATTGGGACATATGCGGGAGTCTGTCTCACTATCTCCCCTCCTCTCAAAAGTAAGTAAGTTAAGTAAATAAATAAATAATAAGCCATTAAAGTAGGTAACTATGGAGAACCATAATATCTATTATGTTTCAGGAAAAATTATAAATACAATGGAATATGTTTGTTCACTGGGTGTATGGGAACACATTTCTTATGGAGTAAACTTGGTCTTGAATAGGATTGACTTTACGTGTAAGAAGAGTTTGGTGGTCAGGAAATTCTAGTGAGTTTCCATCCATTCAGTGGATATTTAATCTGTTCCCACTATGTGACAAGCACCCGGGCTAAGCATTGTGTAGAGTGGCAGATACCAGAGGCATGGCCTTCACTGCAATGACAGTAACACTAAGTTAATGGAAAGAATTCTATCACTTCTAATTAAGATTAGTTGACAACCATGATTTGGAAATTATTATTTTACAAATAAGGTAGAGCAGCAGCTGATAATGAGGAGTAGATTCCCAAAGTTAATTATTCTCCGTGAGTCAGCAAAGAAAAAAACTGAAGATGGAATGTCCAGTTTTCAGAGAGCGTCCCTGAGGCTCTCCTGCTTACGGTGCCGCAGAATGAAGACTAAATAAACCCCGAAGTTAGGACTTCTCCTCACCTTTTCAGAACTCTGTGACTCCTCCCAAAGAAAGCAAACTAGCTTTGATAAATTTGGAAATAGCATCATCATGCAAAAGGAGATTTAATAAGTTTTGGGTTTTTTTTTTTTCATCATATGACTTCCCACTTCACAGTGATTTGTCATCAAAACCATCATGAAAACCAACTTTCTGCTAGTTATAATCAGTAGAGCGGGAAACCTAATGGATTTTATTTTTATTATTTTATAAATTAGGGCAATTTGAGGACACAGAGTATTTGCATTAATGTATGTTCAGAGAAGCTAAATAAGGAACATTGGCCCTGGCTGGTTGGCTCAGTGGTAGAGGATCGGCCTGGAGTGTGGATATCCCAGGTTCCATTCCTGGTCATGATACACAGGAGAAGTGATCATATCATATGCTTCTCTACTCCTCTCCTCTGTCTATCTCTTTCTTTCTCTCCCACAACCATGGCTCAGTTGGTTTGGGTGAGTTGGTCCAGGCACTGAGGATGGCTCCATGGAGCCTCCAGTTCAGGTTCTAAAAATAGCTTGGTTGCCAAGCAATGGCCCCACATGGGCAGAGCATCCTCCCTAGGGTGCTTGCTGGATGGATACTGTTGGGACACATGTCAGAGTCTGTCTCTCTATCTCCTCCTTCTCGCTTAAAAAAAGAAAAGAAACATTGGTCATAAATATTGCCATCATGTATGGAATTCTAAGCATCTTGGTGCTTTACTCCACACTGTCCTCCCCCAGGCCTGGTCTTTATAGGAGTAACATTGGCTTTCTGTGGGGAAATCAGATGGAGCTCCCAGGCTTCCTTGTGTTGTCATGAGGAGATATTTCCTGAGCATCGTAATTTCATGAAACAGAGTGAGATGCCGTCCCTTCTCTACAGTCCAGTGGTTTCATTTAACTACTCATCCTGCCCTTTCACTTCCTTTTTCCTCTCCATGTTCATGTAATTCCGCCCAGTTAGCTAGGTCCTGCTCCTTCTTCTGGCACAAGCTCAGATGACCCTAATCCAGGTAAGTGACTGTTGTGACTGCCAATTTTACAAGAACTTCAACAATTTCAATTAAAGCTGATTGAGCACTTTGGGGTAGAGATTAGGATCACATGTTAAAAAGCTGAAAAAAGTGCAAATCCCATTTTAAGAACTCCCAATCTCTTCATCTGTCTCTTTAGACCCCACTGTTCTTATCACAGTGGCTCTGTAGGGAGAAGGTTAAGGGTGTGGGCTGGAGCCATCTGAGGTCAAATTCAGCCTTTTCCAACTGCCAACCTTGTGTTATTGGATAAAGCACATAATCTAGCCAGGTCTCAGTTTCCTGACTTGTAAAACTGGGGATATAGTAGCTGGGTAGAGAGAAAAATAGGAGCCAATCTGGGTAAACCATTTTTCATACAATCTGGTATAAAATGCTCAATATAGCCAAGTTCTTATTTTTATTGTCTCAACAACCAGTATGCCCCAGTCACATGCTCTGAGCAGATTAGAACAGTCCTTCACTCGGGAACTCGCTCTGTCCTTTCCCTACCTTTTCAGATCATTCATTTATTCAAGAATGACCTTCTCACCCCTCCCACCACCGCTGCTCCCCTCAGTCATCCAGGGTTACCAGACTTAGCAAGTGGAACTACCCAATTAAATTTGAATGTCAGATAAACAATAGATAGTTTTCAAAAACTGGCCCCAGGCAATATTTAATGAGATACACTTTTTCTAAAATTTTATCTCTTTATCTGAAATTGAAAAATTTTTTTTTTTTTTGCATTTTTCCGAAGCTGGAAACAGGGAGAGACAGTCAGACAGACTCCCGCATGTGCCCGACCGGGATCCACCCGGCACGCCCACCAGGGGCGACGCTCTGCCCACCAGGGAGCGATGCTCTGCCCCTCTGGGGCGTTGCTCTGCCGCGACCAGAGCCACTTTAGCGCCTGGGGCAGAGGCCAAGGAGCCATCCCCAGCGCCCGGGCCATCTTTGCTCCAATGGAGCCTTGGCTGCGGGAGGGGAAGAGAGAGACAGAGAGGAAGGCGCGGCGGAGGGGTGGAGAAGCAAATGGGCGCTTTTCCTGTGTGCCCTGGCTGGGAATCGAACCCGGATCCTCTGCATGCTAGGCCAACACTCTACCGCTGAGCCAACCGGCCAGGGCGAAAATTTTCTTTTTCAGTGAAAGGAGGGGAGATAGACTCCTGTATTTGCTCTGACCAAGATCCACCCAGCAACCCACCCCCTCACAGCAACCTCTGTCTGGGACTGATGCTCAAACCAACTGAGCCACTGGCTGCGAGAGAGGAAGAGAGAGAGAAGGGGGAGGGGGAGGGGAAGAGGAGCAGATGGTGGCTTCTCCTGTGTGCTCTGACCAGGGATCGAACCTGGGACGTCAGCATGCTAGGCCAGTGCTCTATCCACTGAACAAAGCGGCAGGCCTGAGGTTGAAATGTAATGGAGAGTCTATCTTGTCTCTGACAAGGGTCTCCCTTCTGCACTCCCTCTGCCTTACCAAACCCTGTCTGTTACTTCAGGTCTCGCTTGGGAGCGGCAACCCCAGTGTCTGCGTGGCCAGGCAGGCGGGGCCGACGAGGGAAAGGGGCCTGGTGCGGAGGGTGTGGCCTGGAAAGGCATCTCACCCCCCCCCCCCCCTGGTTTTCTGTGTGGAATGTGGGACTCACATGGCTAGATGTGACTGATTTTGAAAAGTAGTTGGAAATTTAAAAAAATAAAGGATGTGTTATCTGCCAATATTTAAATGTTGAACTAGTTAAATATTGTAAGAGTTATCCATGGGTCACAAATGTGAAAACTCTGGCCCCAATTACTACATTTCCCCCCATATAGACTTTATCTGACAGCCCACACCGAGCCGTGGGCGGCTCTGTTCTCATGGCTCGGCATTTACTGCTCTTTATGGTAGATGTTGATTTTTCCAATAAATTGTCAGCTCCAAGATAGTAGCGACAGTTTCCATCTTTGATTCTCCCAGGCTTAGCATTTAGTGCATTATCATTTTAAAGAATAAATGAATGATGAATGACTGAATATATAAATGAATCAATGCATTTTGGTTTAGCCACATTTTACTACAATTATCTATAGGTCCATGAATCAAAGTAAAAAAACAAACAAACAAACAAAAAACCGTAAGCAAAGCACTGACAGCTACAGCTTTAGAAGCTGTGACCAGGCAGGGATAAGTTGGTGCTATTTTGATGTGGTCTGCTTCATACACATTTTCCTTCAGGCATCGTGATATGAATTAAGTCCTTCTCTGTACAACAGCTGCATTCTTCAGGCCTTCGTCACTCAGCAGCTCATGGCACAGAGGTTGTATAAACAGGAGCATACCTGGTTTACTTAGGGAGGCTCTTTATGTTAATACACACAGCTCAGCTGAGAACAGCCAATAAGCTACTGAAGGGGCTGCTCGGAGGTGCCCTCGCCAGTTTTTTATCTCTGGAGTTTTAGCAGTAAATCTTGTTCTGGAAAGAAATTAAATTTAAATTCCTCAATATTAATAAAAACATTAAGGACTGGTATAATAAAATTTTATTACTAATTTCCCACCATAATTTGTCTGTGATTCCTCTGCAGCCATATTCTATTGTTAGGAAATGGAAACCGTGTTTGTAGGCTGCATAATGATGACAGGGAAAGAGCAAATGATATTTTGAAAGCCGTTTATTGGGGTCTGAGGCACTTTAAGTTAGGAAATTTAATGCTCTTTTCATAGAGGATTCATAGCATAATTTTTTTTTTTTTTTAAAAAAGGAGAAAATCTGCCCAAATGGGAAAATGCTGAGAAGCACATAATCCACTCACGGTTGGTTCCTGTATTGTTTGGTTATGCTCAGAAGTGGAGATCTTCGCAGCTGTGTTCTAGGACATCAAGAAAAGAGACATTGAGATTATGATCAAGAATCTGTCATTAAGGGCCACATTGATATGTGTGACTGTCCAGCTCCCCTGCCATGTGACGGAGGATAATATTAATGAGAACAGGACTCGTCATAGTGAATTAGAGTTAACCGTGTAGTTTATTTCAGACACTGTGCAAGGCATTTTACAGACAAGGTTCTACTTACTCCTCATGATCACTCCATCAGGTCAGTTTTCTTGTTAGGCAAGAAACAGTGCAATTCTCTGTCTCAGGACACATAGTTAGTGAGCGACATCATTGAGATGGGACTCTAGGTTGGAGCAAACCCACCATGCCTTTGACAGCCTTTAGCTATACCACCACAGTGGGGAAGTGATGGGTCCAGGAAGCAGCCAAGCTCAAAGAACTCTCCTGAGTGGGAGTGGGGCTCAGGGGCAGGGTCACAGTCAAGTGCTTTCACCAGAACACAAGATGCCGCCCTGTCCGGATAGCTCTGTGGGGTAGAACAATGTCCCAAAGCGCGGAGATTGCTGGTTCGATCCCCGGTAACAGCTCATACAGGAGCACACCAATATTTCTCTCTTTTCACCTTTCTTCCTTCCTCTGTTGTATCAGAATATCGAAAAAAGACGTTTTGCCACACAATTAAATAGCCAAACTAAGGAGTCTTTATTTTAAAGCCAGCGACCGCATGGAGACCTAAGTCATTCATGCGGCCCCGAACAGTTTGGGGATAGCTTTTATAGACAAAATCACATACTTGTTGGGGTATGGGAAGGAGGGGAGCTCAGCGAAGCATGGTACAAAAGCAATAAAACATATTCATTAATCTCGCTAATAAGCTCATTAAATCTTACTGTCTTGTTACAATGTTTATCTATAGCAGGCGTCGGGAACCTTTTTGGCTCAGAGAGCCATGAATGCCACATATTTTAAAATGTAATTCCATGAGAGCTGTACGATATATTTAACACTAAACACAAGAAAATGTGTGCATTTTATGTTAGACCAACACTTTTAAAGTACAATAAATCTCTGAATTCTTTTTAATAACATTGTTATGCTATTGCTAACCAATGATGAATAAAGTACTTTTTACCATTAATGCGACTTCTGGTGCTGCATGGTTTTGCTGATGGCTTTGTAGTCTGGTTGATACGTGGTGAGGTTAAGCTTCATGCAGGCGTTGAGACTTCTACCAGTTAAACGTGATCGTATGTTGGTCTTAACGTTCTTTAGATGTGAGAAAGACTGCTCACATGCGTACGTAGAGCCAAACATTGTCAGTACAGCAATACTCACACTGAAGTGTGTGGTATGTGACAGGAAAAGCGTTCCAAGTCTTGACAATCAGCTGGTCCACGGGTTGAAGTCTTTTCATTTCTCCCCACTTGTGTTTGCTCGCCAACTCTACTTGCTGTTGTGCAAGTCTTTCCAAATCTTCATTCAATGACTTGACCTTATTCACCCACATGTCTGAGGCCTTCAGGTCAGTGGCTTGTAGCTCAAAATCTCTGACGGAGACACCGGGGATGTAACTCAGGTTGGCGCTGTCCACTGCACACTCGTGTGGATGGGTGACAAACTTAAAAAGACAAGTGTGCTCACGAAATTCTCCAAAGCGTGCTTTGAATGACTGCAGGAGATTAGATGTGAAGACCGCTAGCTGCTGGAGATCAAGATGTTGAGCAGGGTCACTTGCTGTGCATGCATCTTGAAACTCTCCCAGTTTTTCAAAGTGTAGTAAACGACCTGTTTCAACGTCCACAATGAAGAGTTCCAGCTTGTTTTCAAATGCAAACACTGCTTGTTGAAGAGATAAGACTGTATTTCCAACGCCTTGCATTTTCACATTGAGCTGGTTCAGATGTTCAGTCATGTCCACGAGATAGTAGAACTTCAGGAGCCACTCAGTGTTAGCTAACTCAGGATGCTCGACATTTTTCATTTCAAGAAAAGTATGGATTTTGCTCAGACAAGCTGCGAAACAGCTGAGCACCTTCCCTCTTGACAACCAATGCACATGGCTGTGCAGAAGCAGACCAGGATAATTATTTCCAACTTCATCCAGCAGTGTTTTAAACTGGCGATCATTTAAAGCTCGGGCTACAATAAAGTTGACCACCTGAATGACCAGTGACATTACCTCACCAAGCTGCTCGCCTCACATCTGAGCACAAAGTGCCTCCTGATGTAGGATGCAGTGAAAACTTAGGACGGGTCTCTTTTCATGTTCATGAAGAAGTGCTACGAATCCTGTTTTTCCCCACCATGCACGGAGCACCATCAGTACACACCGAAATAAGTTTATCCATCGGTAGGTTTTTTTTCTTTAGCAAACTCGGTGAAAGACTTGAATAAATCCTCTCCTCTTGTTGTCTCTTTCATAGGCAAAACAGCAAGACTTTCATCCCGTAGTGTGTCACCGACAGCACACCTTGCAATCACGCTGAACTGGGATAAATGGCTTAGAGAGGCATGTCTTTTATTCGTTTGATTATCTTGTCTTTATCTGAAAAGTCGTCAAAAAGTTCTTTGGCAACATCAAGCATGAATGTTTTGGCATATTCCCATCTGTGAATGACTTTCCGTTTCTCACAATTGCTAAAGCACCAGCAAAGCTAGCTGAATTCCAGTCACTTTGTTGGGTCCAAACACGGAGTTGCTGCTGACTAGCTTGCACTCTGCACAGTAGCTCTTGACATGCTTTCTTCCTGCTGTCCCCCGCTGGATATTTCGATGCAAATGTAGTATGGCTTGTATCCAAGTGCCACTTTATATTTGACCATTTCATCGATGCAACTTTATCATTGCATATTAGACACACTGCAGAACCTGCTCTCTCCACAAAGGCGAATTCCTCTGTCCATTCCTGCTGAAAAGTATGATACTCCTCATCTTTTTTCTTTTAGCTATCTTCTTTGTCAAAAGGGTTTCTGCAATTAGCTAGCTGACTACTTGATTAAAAGGAGGCAAGTTTACTTCCTGATCTCACAACAACCCATGTACGTTATGCATTATCCAGTAAAAATTTGGTGTTGTCCCAGAGGACAGCTGTGATTGGCTCCAGCCACCCGCAACCATGAACATGAGCAGTAGGAAATGAATGGATTGTAATACATGAGAATGTTTAATATTTTTAAGGTTATTATTTTTTTATTAAAGATTTATCTGCAAGCCAGATGCAGCCATCAAAAGAGCCACATCTGGCTCACAAGCCATAGGTTCCTGACCGCTGATCTATAGGATCAATTTAAAGAAAACTTATTTTCTGCACACTAAGACCATAAGCTTTTAAGATGATAACACAGTAGTGATAAATGTTTTGCATGCTTAGCAAAAACATATCTAAACATTCTAGGATTTATGACCCACCCCTGACACATCTGCAATTTGGCGAAAGTAACTTCAAGGCCAGGGGTAGAGAGTTTTGGACCTAAGTAAGTTCTGGGGCTATTTAAAGTTTAAGATGGAATAGAAGCTAAATGAAGTTACTTATGCTAAGAGCCTTTTAAAGTTACCTATTGCTAAAAGCCTCTTTTTTTCTATATTTCACCTCTCTAAAATCAATTTAGAAAAAGTAATTAAAATAGAAAACACAGGATGCCCAGAGAGAAGTAGAACACACATCCAGGTCAGAACTGAGTATAGGGAGCAAACTCAGGCACCCTCCCTGTCAATCTCGGTGGCAGAACGAACAGAGTCGGATTCCCGCGTCAGAGTGAGGGTCCGTCATGAACGGAGCGAAGCCCCAACCCTGAGAATTAGAGATGAGATGTATGTAGTGGACGAGCCAGAAACCATCTGGCGACAGGGACTCAAGAAAGATGACCGCTCAGATCTAGCAGCTGAGGTCTGGCTGGCACAGAACGTTTTTACAAAGGCTGTCGGTGTGTCTGCTGCACCACACGTCTGTCTGCACTACGGAGCTCTTAACGTGACGACTGTTCATGTGGCACACCCGGGTCTTTGGGTATGACTGCTGTTGATCATTGAGGAATCCTCTGCATTAGTCAAGTCCAAATAGGACTTTGTTTGTTTGTTCTTTTTCATGCTGACCTGGTATTTTGCCCTTGGAATGGAAATTCTCAGCATCTCATGCTATGGGAAAGAAAAAATATTGTTTTCTAGTGGCTCTCTCTAATTCTTGCTCCAACAAGTTGTGTGTGGTCCTCTGAGCAGGTTGAGCACGGAGAGTGGACTGCTTCGATGGCTAATTCTGTTTCATTAACGACTTGGAGAACACAGACTTAGAAATGATGGGATGGGCGTGCCCCAGCACAGCTGTGTTTCTAGGACACCGTCCCTGTGCCCGTGCTGACAGGTCCAGACCCGGCCACCACCACAATTCCTAAAGGGACTGAATGGTGCTGTTCACATTTGTACACAGGAGCGCTGTCTCCCTGTCACAGGAAGAGACTGGGCAGTGTCCCTTCCCCAGAATTCAACTCATGGCAGTTGTGCCACCAAAGGGTCAGTTCTCCGGGCTGAATGTAATCACGACAGGATTGGTGGGGACGTTAAGCCAGCTCCTTCTGCCCTTGGTGGCAGCAATGACCCAGTGGGGACACCGGTCGGCAGGACAGCAGCCCAGGGTCCAGGAGAGTTCTAGGGACTGGCTGGGATGGGTCCGTGGAGAGGGCAGGATCAGAAGAGGTGAAGGATACATTCGTCCACGCTCTGGAGGGCTCAGAGTGTGCAAGGAAAATAGTCAAGCCTGTAGGAGCAGGGGCAGATGGTGACACAGCAGATGAAGTCTGGGATATCAGGAGCCCAGGAGCCACAGGAGCTGAGATGCAACAAGGAGCAAAAAGCAGGGACAAAGCCGGTTGCAGACAGCTGTGCGCGTGGAGCCGGCAGGCTGCGCCTGGTTGTGGTCGCCATGGCCCTGTGGTGTGTGGCGCTCAGCTGGATTTAAAGGCGCAGGACTGGTCAGGAAAAAAAGAAATCTTTGTGTTTGAATCTGCAGGAGCAGCTGAGACTGGGGTAGAAGATATTGCCCCCAATAGTCTCCCAATATTCCCCGGGCCACACTGTAACGTAAACGGCTACAGAGCAGAGCAGTGTCGTGAGCAGGCGCCTCAGAATCCGACAGTTGTTCTCAAGTCCTCCTCTCACCTTTTACCTGTGTCACCTGGGATGCTTCTCCTGCCTAGACCCCATGTCCTCCTTTGTGCAGTGGACGGAACCATGTCCACCGCACAGGGGTTTCTACTGACTGAGGGCGTGAAGCACAGAGCCTGAGCCCGGGTACATTTGCAGCGTTGCTGTGAATAGTCACCATCTCCTAATGACAGAAGACCAGTTTTGATCTTTTTCTTCTTGGTAAACCCCTCTTCTTTCTCTAGCAGATGCTCTAGGAAAAGGGCCATGCTGGGTGTTAGAAAGGAAGGGAAGGAATAGGCCCACCTCACACAGCCCTCAGGGATTATGGGAAGGAAGAGAGTGACAGCTAGAAGGACCAATAGTCAGGTGCATCCTGGACCCCACATCCGGGGCTAAACATATTTTAGGGGAACGTGTGTTCGAGACCAGTGAAGAGGCAGAAGAGGAGACTGGGGTTTCTCTTTATGTTCGGAAAATTGGGGTGGGGGGAGCAGAGAGAGATGAATTTGCTGTGTAGGAGGGTCCCCCAGCGAGGCGATCTGGCTGCAGAAAAGTGGGAGGAATGGGTCAGTGCAGTGGGGCTGTGGCCACGTCGCCAGACCCCCTTTGACCGCCTCTTTCCAGATGCTGTGTTGACTGATAACAAGAACCACTGCCTCTTCTGCCTGAGAGACAGCCCTTGGCTCCTGACTGCTGTGCCAGCATGAGGGCTGTCAGCTGGGACTTGGGACTGTCAGGGGTACCGCACGGGGCCTGCAGCACCCCTGCGTGCCCAGGGGAACACGAGTCGCCCCACCATGCACGTCCTGCTAGCTCTTCCCTTTGCTCTCTGGCTTCCCTCACTCCCCTTTTCTCCGAGACTCCCCAGGCAGCTGGGCCCGAATCCCTGCTCAGGCCCCGCTTTGGGGGGAGCCCTGGGGAAGGTGAGCAGTAGTGAGTGAGAGAGTGGCCTTCTCTGACCTCCCTCGGCTTCCGTGTGCTGAGAAACCTGGTGAAGGTGAGCAGCAGTGAGTGAGAGAGTGGCCTTCTCCGATCTCCCTCGGCTTCCATGTGGTGAGAAACCTGGTGAGGAAGAGCAGCAGTGAGTGAGAGAGTGGCCTTCTCTGACCTCCCTCGGCTTCCGTGTGGTGAGACACCTGGGGAAGGTGAGCAGCAGTGAGTGAGAGAGTGGCCTTCTCCGATCTCCCTCGGCTTCCGTGTGCTGAGAAACCTGGGGAAGGTGAGCAGCAGTGAGGGAGAGAGTGGCCTTCTCTGACCTCCCTCGGCTTCCGTGTGCTGAGACACCTGGTGAAGGTGAGCAGCAGTGAGGGAGAGAGTGGCCTTCTCCGATCTCCCTCGGCTTCCATGTGGTGAGAAACCTGGTGAAGGTGAGCAGTAGTGAGGGAGAGAGTGGCCTTCTCTGACCTCCCTCGGCTTCCATGCAGTGAGACAGGATCTGGGAATTGCCAAGTCACTCCTAAGGGATGGAAAGTGCCCTAGGCTCTCACTGGAGAGTTTGCTGGGAGGGGGCAGGTGAGCCCGGGACTGCAGGCTGCCTGGGGCAGGCCACCGGGCCCAAGGCCGAAGTGGAGCCCTAGGCACTGAGAGCCACGGGCAATCAGGACCCTCGGGGCCATCGTCCGTGCAGCACACACAGTGCCGGGTAACCCACCCCACGGGGTGGCACAGCCCTCTGCAGCCTGAGGACTGGGACAAGACCAGGGCCCCTGCTCCCTGTGCCTTCCTGGTCCCCTACGACCAGGTGCGATCTTGGGGCAAAGGGAAGAGAGAGAAAACAACTGTAAAAGAGAGCTAAGTTCTGAATTGACTGAGCCCCCCCCCCCCAACAGTTGTTTTAAGCCCCCCAAACAGTGTTTCTCAACCACCAGTCCACAGACTGGTGCCAGTCCACCAGGAACTTGGTGTTTGTCGGAGAAAGAGTTAACCACCCTGATGCTATGTGAAGATTACAGTCTATAATCATTGGGTCCATGGACTGGGGGTTGAAAGCCATTGCCCGCAAAAAACAATTCAAACCAGAAAAAAATTGAGATACCCCAGATTGAAATTTTAAGATCTTCCTAGTCCAGTGGGGTAGGGGTTGGGGGAGAGAGTTGTCATTTTAGGAGAAAAGGAAGAGGGCAGGTGGCTTTTGAATGTGTGAGCCGAAACGTGAGCCAGTTTGTGACTCTGCCCTCTCCGTGTCATTGCTGTGGGCACCGTCCAGTTTCCCAGGGGGGTGGGTGTGCCTTGAACCTGAAGCCTGGAGGTGGGGTTGGTCTGGAATGATCACGGTACTGCTCTGAGTTCAAGTCCCCACGCTGGGTCACCACACCCCCCTCCCCCCCAGCTGACAGGAGCATCAGGTCCGCCATGGGATCTGCAGAGGCTGCGGTCTACATAGCCTGTGAACCTGTGATAGCCCTCGGTGCTTACGAAGATGTGACTCGTTGCCATGGAGAACCTCCCGGGAAGAATGGGTTCTCACAGGAAGTACCTCCAGACCCTTTTGCTTCAGCCAACGCAGGAGCAGCCGGACGGGAGCGCTGCCCAGGAACCCTGTGCGGATGCAGTCAACCGCTTCCCCGAGGGGCGCAGCAGGGCGCCCCCAGGAGTCCGCTGTCTGGGTCTTCACCTCTGAACGCTCCTCACAGTCAGGCATGGCCGATGCTGGACTTCATGGAAGCAAGCCAGAGCCCGCCAGGGCGTGGGACAGTTCCGTGCAGCCCGCGTTTTCCGCTACCGCTCCAGACCTTCCTCGTCTTTTCCTTCCGCCCCGAGCACAGTTCTCGGGTCCATTTCCCCTCCGCCTGGCCTCGGATGAGGCCATTCATCCATTTATCACACCGCAGCCACTGTAAACAAACACATAAGGTGGAAAGGAAAGGGAACGGGGCACCCGGAGCCCCTCCATTGAGCTGTGACCCAGGAATCACAGCACATTGTGTTAAACCACTTCTGCCCGTGTGCTGGGGCTGCAGGAAGGCCGACAGTGACATATGAGAGGGGCCCCGTCGGCGGGAGCGGGCTGCTGGGTGATAAATGACACACTGTATCAATGCACATCTGTTCTTCAGCGTGCCAGCTTCCTGGGAACACTTGGAATGACGGGAGGGAGAGGGCACGAGGGAAAGAGGCGGATGTGGGGAGGGGTCTGAGCGGTAGCTGGATGAGGAGGAGGAGAATGAGGAGGAAGTGAGTCTATGGACGGATGCCTGGTGAAGACGGGGCCACAGCCTGCTCAGCTGGTGGGAGCGAAGGGGATTCAGGGAGGTGAGCTAGGCCGAGTCCCTCTGGCAACTCCCCGCTCTCCCTGTCCCCTCCATGTGACCTGTGGGGGTCCAGTGTAGGAACCCATCACCCAGGCAGGCGGGGGATGGGAGCTGGCCGGGCAGGGGCTCTGTTCCTCTCATTCTCCAGAGGCCCCGCTCTGCAGGTGCGCAGGCGCTCTTCCGGGCCAGCGGGACCCACCGAGCACCCGCACCTGCACGGGCACGCTGGGCTTGTTACCGTTGTCCGATTGTCCGAAGGAGTGCTCTGAAGCCCACCTCCTCCGCGAACCGGTTTCGTGCCTGAGGGCGGGGTGGGGCGGACAGGACGTTCATGTTGGAGTTCTTAGCGTCTTCCCCTAACATTTCTCCTGCGGAGCCCATCTCTGCTCTCTGGATGAGAAGTTTCTGATTACTTTGGGCCGCCGGAGGAAACACCGTGTTCTGGATTTGTCTGAGTGGCATTATGCATGCAGCTTTTCCGGGACGCGGCCAGAGGCACCCAGAAGAGTAAATGGATTCCTCGCCGCCTTCAAAGATGCAACTTCTCATCTTGTTATCTGAGAGCATAAATCTGTATTAGCAAGTCTGATAGATCAGAACCAGACATCCCAGGAGCTCGTGCGCTTTTATTTCAGATGAGATCGGAGGCAGGAGTGCTTCTTGAAAATAACCACAATTTCGTATTTGCAGAGTCACTCTCCTCGGTGCTCGTCTTTCTTTCTAAGTATTATTTTATAGCTTTTTAATGTGTGTTGGGATTACTCTGCCGGGGTACAATAGTAAAGAAAGGCGCACAGGAGTGAGGGGCTTTGATCTTCCTCACCTGGGCTGGCTCACCAAGGGAGTGTGTAAAAATGCAGCTTTCAGATTCTGATTCGGAAGTTTTGATATAAGATCCAAACATCGGAAGTTTTAAAAGTTCATCCAGTTGCCCTGCCCGGATAGCTCGGTTGGTTAGAGCATTGTTCTGAAGCGTAGAGGTGGCAAAGTTCATCCAGTTGCCCTGCCCGGATAGCTCGGTTGGTTAGAGCATTGTTCTGAAGCGTAGAGGTGGCGAGTTTGATCCCTGGTCTGGACACATTCAGGAACAAATTGATGTTTCTGTCTCTCTCTCCTTTCCTCTCTCACTAAAATCAATAAAATAAATATTTAAAATTAATAAAGAAAACTTTATCCAGTTGATTCTAATGGTCACTAGAGTGAACTTTTTTTTAATTAATTAATTTATTTATTTTGAGAGAGAGACACACACAGTAAGGGAGAGGGGGAGGTGAGAAGCATCAGCCTGCAGTTGCTTTCACTTGAGTTGGACATTGAGCTTCTCGTACCTCGACCAGGGCTGAGCCAGTGTCCCCTATGCTCAAGCTAGTGACCTTGGGCTTTACACACTGATCTTTAGGCTCAGGCTGGTGAGCTTTGGGATCGTATGGGCAATTCCCCTGCTCAAGCCAGTGACCCTGTGCTGATGAGCCCGGTGATGCTTTATCCACTGTGCCGCCACTGGTCAGGTGTAGTAAACATATTGATTGCCACCTGCACACCGGTTCTCTCCTTCTCTGGCTATTGGTAGAGTTTTATCCCAGCCATTTCTCCACTCTCTGATTATTTTGTGAGAATGATCTGTATTTACACCGTTCGGGCCAATGGAGGGAGTGAATCCTAAGACCAAGAGCAGCCTTTTCCTCCGAAGGCGGTGGAAGGAGGTGCGTGACCAGGGACAGCCTTGCGCCGTGGGGCAGCTGCCACACACAGCCCGAAAATGACACTGACACCGTGGAAATCAGAGTGGAGCGGCGGTGAGAAACGTGATGAATTGATCGAGCTGCTTGATCAGGCTTGTCGGACGTGAAATTTATGTCTACATACTTCAGTCACATCAGCCGAAGTATTTAAGCCCAAGAGGAGGTAGGTTTTAAATCACTCAAAACCCAAACCGTTCTGCCTGACACAGATTGCCAAATTTAGGAGACCTTGCTCTAAATTCCTTCCCTACAGGTGGAAAATCCAAAATTGGCATCCACCTCCCACGTGATGCTGACGAAACTCACGGCATGCCCACCAGGGCCCGGCACTATTGGAGGACTCGTGTATAACCTCAAGAGCTGTGAAGTCCAGTTCTTACCTGCCAGGAGCTGACCACAGGATGAGAGGGCTCTATGCCTTATAAAAGAGCTAGTCATAGAAGACAACATAAACATATATATAAAAAAGTACCATCTATGAAAGAAAAGGGTGTCAGAGAAGGAAGGGCCCCCTATGAGACGCGGAGATCAAAGCTACGTACAGAAGGTAGCGTCTGAGCTTTCTTCTCTTGACTCCCACGGACCACCCAGCAATCACTGTTTACTACAAAGGTGGTTCTGTCTCCTTTCTTGGACTCCTCTTGGGTAACATCTATGACCAAAGAGAAAATCAGGCAGAGAGACCTCCGCGTAAGCAGGCACCACACTCTGGGGTTAAGCAAGCCGACACCACTGGGGGCAGAGCCATTAGGGAACCAGTCCAAGGAGGAGGAGAAGTTAATTATCCATACACATCACTGAATTTAAAGACTCAACTGTCCACCTTTTAGCCATCAAAGGACAGCGTGATAGGTTTTTAACAGTGGCATGATGTCCTGGGCTATCTGGGAATACAAATGTGGCTATTGTGTCTGGAGTATCAGTGAGAGGTGAGTGAGAAGAAAGGAAGATCCCACTACTGTCTCAGCCAGGGGTCCCCAGACTGTTTACACAGGGGGCCAGTCCACTGTCCCTCAGACCGTTGGAGGGCCGGACTATAAAAAGAACTATGAACAAATCCCTATGCACACTGCACATATCTTATTTTAAAGTAAAAAAACAAAACGGGAACAAATACAATATTTAAAATAAAGAACAAGTAAATTTAAATCAACAAACTGACCAGTATTTCAATGGGAACTGTGGGCCTGCTTTTGGCTAATGAGATGGTCAATGTCCGGTTCCATATTTGTCACTGCTAGCCGTAACAAGTGATATGACATGCTTCCAGAGCTGTGACATGTGTGTCCCGCGTCACTGGAAGTAGTACTGTACGTGAGTGATGCTGCACTTTGCATCCGCATCCTGTGTGCCTCTCACTGACCACCAATGAAAGAGGTGCCCCTTCCGGAAGTGCGGCAGGGGCCGGACAAATGGCCTCAGGGGGCTGCACGCAGCCCGTGGGCCGTAATTTGGGGACCCCTAATCTAAGCTAAAAGCCCTTCAGTGTCTGATTAAATCTTGGGGCAATCAGATAGGTACGGAGGCCAAGTAGACACAAGACTACAGTTGACCCTTGAACAAAGGTTTGAACAGCCTGGATCCACTTATACATAGGTTGTTTTTTTCCCCCCAACAACTACTGTAAATGTATTTTTTGTTTATTATGACTCCCTCCCTCCCTCCCTCCTTCCCTCCCTCCCTCCCTCCCTTTTTTTCCTCCCTCCCTTCCTCCCTTAGACCTGGAGAGACAGAGACAGAAACATCAAATGGCTCCTGTATGTGCCCTAACTGGGGAATTAAACCTGGCAACCTCCACACTCCGGGACGACACCCCGACCAATCGAGCTATCTGGCCAGGGCTTAATTTTTATTGATTTTCAGAGAGACAGAGAGAAGAAGGGAGAGAGAGGGGAGGGGGAAGGGAAGCATCTGTTGTTCCACTCAGTCGTGCATTTTTTGGTTGCTTCCCATGTGTGCCCTGACGGGGGATTGAACCCACAGCCCAGCCTTGTTGTTTTGGGATGATGCTCTTAATGGACTGAGATAAGCATCCAGGGCCTCTTAGGATTTCCGTAATACCACTTTCTTTTTCAAACTTACTCTATTGTAAGAATCAGCATATAGCCTGACCTGTGGTGGCGCAGTGGGTAAAGCGTCAACCTGGAAACGCTGAGGTTGCCGGTTCAAAGCCCTGGGCTTACCTGGTCAAGGCACATATGGGAGTTGATGCTTCCAGCTCCTCCCCCCTTCTCTCTCTTTGTCTCTCTCTCCTCTCTAAAAATGAATAAATAAATAAATTAATTTAAAAAAAAAGAATCAGCATATAATACATACAACGTACAAAATATGTGCTAATCGACTGTTCATGTTATCAGTAAGGCCAGCTGTAGCTCTTAGTAGTTAGGTTTTTAGGGAGTCAGAAGTTCAACCTGGCTTTTCGACTATGTGGGGAGAGGGGGCAGCACCCCAAAACCCACATTATTCAAGTATCAACTGTATCATCAACTGAGTTGTGGTGGAAGATAAAGGCAGAGGAAGGAGTCAGATGTGAGTCTGAAAAGTTGAACCTGGCCTGGGGACTTACTGTTGACAATGTACCTCAAAAGCAGATGCACACGTCAGGAGGAGCTCGTAGGTGGAGGAATAGGGTACCTCTGGTGTGAATATGTTGAATTTCTCCCCGGGGGGGGGGCAGTTGCTCGAGGGGAGGCATTTCTGGCAGGGGCCTGGGAAAGGAGGGTGTGGGCGTCAAAGGAAAACTGAGGCTGCGGGCACAGCGTCGGCAGTGTACGGAGTTGAAGCCTTGGCGAAGCATAGAAAGCCCAATAGAGACCATGTAGAGAGAGAAGACGTGAGCGTCAGTGGCCAAACGTGAGTGTATTTCTGGGACAGAAGGAAAAAGCAGACTCAGAAGACAGAGATGAGTTCGTCATTGAGGGAGCCGTAACAGTAACAAAACAACCACCGCAATGATAATAACGTGGCGCCAGCTACTGCTCTGTAAACTTGATGCAAATACGCTTTTTGAAGATCGAGGGCCTCTTTTCATCCCAGTGAAGGAGAGAGTGTCAGAGGACAGTTTCATTACGGAACACTTAGTCTAAGGCAACCTGTACTGGCCGTCTTTGAAGTGAGGTGTGAGAGCTCCACCTGGTGGTGTGGGGGTTCTGCCCTTGAGAAGCCTGTGCCGTGGGACCAGGGAGGCTGGGGGTGCAGAATGAATCCCCATTCTGCACGTTTTAGCAGTGTGCTCTTGTTCGAGTGGTCCAGTTTCTTCTATAAAAGTATAGACAGTATTTACTATTATGGACTGAATGTGTGTTCCCCACCCCCTGTTCCTCCGTGGAAGCTTCAACCCCAGTGCCATGGTATTGGGTTAGGACAGTAATGGGCAATCTTTTGAGCTTGGTGGGTCAAGATTCGCCAAAAAACCAAGCATAACTCGGGTGGTGTGTCACTTTGAGAAAAAAAACACCATAATTTCGCGATGTTTATAGTTTAAATAACAAAAATATATAATTGTAATATATAACTATATTTAATAAACCAAAAACTAATTATTTAACTTACCTGCTTAGTGATTTCTTTGTTCATCTGTCAGTTGGTTTCTTTTGTTGGTCTTGATAGTATTTAACTTGTGTGGGGTACCGTGAACTAAGATAAGTGGGGGGGATTCTTTAACTAACCTGCCTGCCTGTTAGTGACTTTTTTGTTGCTGAATTTCATTGGCTAAATCTTCAATTGAAGGTTGGTATTTTGTACACTTCAAGCCCAAGCAAGCGCTACTAACTTCATCTGTCAATCTGTTTCTTTTGTTGGTTTTGATATTATTTAATGCTGAGAATAAGGTCTCACAAAAGTACGTAGAGGGAAAAATTGTGAGTAAAGCCATTGCTGTATTTTTCAGGGTGCTAAAAGTGTCTGGTAATCGGTTCCAGGCACCCCAAATTTCCTGTTCGTAGTGGCACTCCACTTGATTCTCTAAGCAGCACCCTTCTAGATTGTCAAGCTTTCACCTCAAGTTGAAAAACTCCTGAGCCCAGATGCTGTCTTGAAATTCTGCAAGTGGAACCTTATGTAAATTAAGATGGCTGCCGCTATTTCTAATGGCGGGAAACGGCACCCATAGCACAGGCCCTCGCCTCTCCCAGCCTCCCCCTCACTTATCTCAGTAATGATGGTCAATTAGAAATCCACGATTGGATGATGGTCACTGTGGTTATGTGGTTGCTGGTAATGGCGATCACGGGGCCCCCAGAGATGCTCCCCCGCGGCATTCTGCAGTTCCCTGCTCCGCCGGCCGAAAGTGAGGTCAAAGATCCCCTAACGGCCTAACCGGAAGTCCCAGAACTAGACGCTCTGGGCCGGAGTTCTGTTGTTCTGGCCTACAGACCTCCAGCACAGAGTGTCTACACTAAAGCAAATGTTTTATCTTCGGCTACTGCACCTGGCCGTGCAGGAGCCGAGGATGAAACGTCCTTCTCGGCATGTGGCTCCATACTTCTCTGGTATGCGGCCGCATTTGGCCGCGTGTCATCGAAAATGGCTACGTGTGTCAGTGCTGACATGCATGTCATAGGTTTGCCGTCATGGGGTTAGGAGATGAGACCCTAGGAGACAGATTGGGATGAGATCAGAAGGGTGGGGCCCCTGTGATGGGATTAGTGGCCTTATAAGGAGAGGAAGCTACAGCTGCAGTTCCTCTCTGGGCCGTGGGAGATCACAGTGAGAAGGTTGCTGTCTGCAAACCAGGAAGAGCCCCCCCCCCCCCCCGCCCACCTCTCCCAGACTGGCCACTGTCAGCTGCACACCTGTCTCAGGGAAGCTTCCCTCGCGCTCACCTGGGAGGGGGAGGTGCCTCTCATTTGTAATTCCATAATGTACGTTCCCTTATGATGTGCAGCGTGACTACCCACCCACTCCTCCTATCTCCCCTGCTACGCCAGGAACTCTTTCGGGGCAGAACTGGGCCTTCCGGGTCTTTGCCTCCTGTACCTGGGACGCACTTAGCCGCTTTAGCAGTTCAGGGATGGTGTGATCCTCACCTGTCTTGTTTACAAAGGCCTCTCATTTACCCTTTGTCCTAGGACAGAGAGGAAGGCCAGACCCCAGCAGACACTCAGTAGATAAATTCTTCAATGGTTCCACTTGACTGCAGTAAACACTGGTGTTCTTATGAATGCAACAAAGCATGCTCCCACATGCGACCCCTACCATCCTTCTGTCCTCATCTCCTCACACCTCCCTGACCCTCTCAAACTGAAGTCGCCACATTGGCTTCTTTGCTCTTTTGGGGCCACACTATTGCTTGTTCCAGACTCATCGCCTTGCCCCGCCTGTTCCCTCTGCTCGGGTGCTCTGCCCGACGTCACCTGCGTGGCTTGCTCTACTCAAACACCTGTGCTCGCCTGTCCCCTTAGGAGAGAGGCCTTCCCTGGCCAGCTGATCTCTTAAAGCACTGCCCATACAGTCCTCTCTGTCTTCCTCACTCTTTCTTTTTCTTTTTTTTTTTTAATTTTATTTATTGATTTTAGTGAGAGAGGAAGGGAGAGAGAGACAGAAAGAGAGACAGGAACATGGAGCTGTTCCTATATGTGCCCAGACTGGAAATTGAACCCACAACCTCTCTGCTTCAGGATGATGCTCCAACCAAATGAGCCATCTGGCCGGGGCATGCCTTACTCTTTTTCATTGCTTGTGTGGCCCTTAGCACCTTCTGACATGACCTAATTCAATGCCATTCTTATCAGGGAGTCATTTCTCTCTGGATGGTGGTTTTGTGGGGGTAGGGACTTTGTCTTGTCTGCTGTTCTATCCCCTGCTTCTCGAGCCGTGCCTAGGCACTCAGTTACAGTTTGCTAAACGAGGGATGCTGGGCAAAAGAGACAAAAAGAGGTAAGGAGGCACAAACCATGCAGAATGGTGGTGTTCAGTATTACTGGATGTAGGGAGCTGTCCCCCCAGCCATGCATGTTCCCCTCTTCACATACACAGACCGACACCTCGATTAAATATAGATGTGTGTTCCCGAATCTTCAAACCCGACGCAGGCACAGAGGTATTAATAATACAGAACGCATCCCGTCTGGCTGAGCTCTGCGAGGGAGAGCGAGCGGGAAGAGGAGGTCTGAGCACTTCCCCTCCAGCCAGCCCTTACCCCTCTTAATAATATTTGGAGAGCTTGATGGAGACATTTTATCCCAGAAAGCAGCCTGACAGTTTCCCAGGACTGCCTGGATTTACTACCTCAATTACCAGCAGAAAGCCGTCAGGTCTCAGAGTTTTCTCATCTGTAGGAAGCCGGTCAATTTATTTTATTAGTATCTTTCCCAGTGCCTGACCCTAAAATAACTGATTTCAGTGTTTACATTCTCTGTAGCAAGCTAATGAAGGGGCGTTGGCAGCTTTATCCAGGCCCCAGATGTCTGAGCAAAACCTGGTAACAACAGCAAGGAAACCTTCCCAGTCTAATGCGTTGGAACGAGGTTTTTGTCGGGTATAAATTTTAACAGCTTATTGGGTGTGTAAATAAACAATTCATTAAAAATAAATTTTTTTTCCCTGGAGTTTCTCTTGCCATTCGTGTTGGTAGCTGAGAGATGCAAGTTACCTTTTTTTGGAATAGTCCGCTACTTTTGACTTTTCATGTTCCCCGATTTCTTTTACCTATTTATGTATCCTTGGCTGGCTGGCTCCACTCAGTGCCAAAGGTTTCTGTGATTTCTGAGTCCACAGGGAGAGCCTTAGACAAGTTTCCTGTATATGCACACGGAACAAGGATTTTGAAGTCTTTTGAGAGTCCTGTGCCTGTCCACGTGGAGATCCCTTCAGTCTTGTCACTAAGAATTCTGCCCATTAAAAATGAACCTTGCCTGACCTGTGGTGGCGCAGTGAATAAAGCATTGACCTGGAATGCTGAGGTCACCAGTTCAAAGCCCTGGGCTTGCTCAGTCAAGGCACATACGACAAGCAACTACGAGTTGATGCTTCCCACTCCTCTCCCACACTGTTCTCTTTCTCTCTTTCCTCTCTCTAAAATCAATAAATAAAATCTTTAAAAAAAATGAACCCATATTGGCCCAGCATGTGGATGTCCTGGGTTCGATTCCTGGCCAGGGCACACAGGAAAAGCGCCCATCTGCTTCTCCACACTTCCCCCTCTCCTTTCTCTCTTTCTCTTCCTCTCCCACAGCCAAGGCTCCACTGGAGCAAAGTTGGCCCAGGTGCTGAGGATGGTTCCATGGCCTCTACCTCAGGCGCTAGAATGGCTCTGGTTGTAACAGAGCAACACCCCGGATGGGCAGAGCATCGCCCCCTGGTGGGCATGCTGGTTGGATCCTGGTCGGGCGCATGCAGGAGTCTGACTGCCTCCCTGCTTCAAACTTCGGAAAAATACAAAAAAAAAAAAAAAAAAAAGAGAGAGAGAGAGAGAGAGAAAACCCAAACCTTGGCCAGGTAGCTCAAATGGTTATAGCATTGTCCTGCTACACCAAGGTTGTGGGTTTGATCCCTGGTCATAGCACCTACAAGAATGAACCAGTGAATGCATAAATAAGTGGAACAACAAATCAATGTTTCTCTGTCTCTCTCTCCCCCCTCCTCTGCATCTAAAATCAGTTTTTTAAAAAGGCAGAGAGGGCATGGAGGAGAGTATGGGGGGATAAATGGTCATGGACGAGGACTTGACTGGTGCCGGGGCACACACAGTATGGTATATAGAGATGGGTTGTGGAATTGGGCCCCTGACACCTGTATATTATGTTAACCAGTGTTGCCCCAATAAATTCAATTTTAGAAAAAGCAAGCTCTGAATTCAAGATCTGGTTGTGCAATCTTCTTCCTGTGCAATCTTCGGAATAGCAACTAATGCTAAAGGCAATAAAAACGATGAATATTTACTGAGGGCTTGAAATGCCTGCCATTCTTGCACCAGGTTCTTAGCACAGTGCTTGTGTGCAAGAGACACATCATAAATATGTATTGAATAACAGGACTAATCTTATAGTGATGCTATAAATGTGTCCTCATTTTATTAGCATTTTATAGATAAGGAAACAGGTCAGAGAGGTTAAGTGACTTTTCCCAAATCTCTGAGCTAATAACTGGCAAAACCTGGTTTCAACTCTAGAGCTCAAGCATTTGGTTTTCCATTGAATTAAAAATTGATGTAATACAAAGTATGCTGCTTCGCAATTGGTTGCTCTTAGGTAAAACTGTTTCTGTGTCTAAATAATATGCCTATATTGATGATTGAGTGATTTAAACTATGTGAACAGTCTTTATAAACTCAAAAATTTTGTGGAAATACTAGAAATAAATCACATGGTTAAGTATAAGATTTGGCTTTCTTTTTATTTGTCATAATAAGAGTTAACATTTGTTGAGTGGTGACAATATACCACACCCTGCTTCAAGTGCTGTAGGCAGGGGTCCCCAAACTTTTTACACAGGGGCCAGTTCACTGTCCCACAGACCGTTGGAGGGCCACCACATACAGTGCTCCTCTCACTGACCACCAATGAAAGAGGTGTCCCTTCCAGAAGTGCAGCAGGGGGCTGGATAAATGGCCTCAGGGGGCCGCATTCTGCCTGTGGGCCGTAGTTTGGGGACGCCTGCTGTAGAGCATATTTAATCACTCAGGTCTCACAAAACCCTTTAAGGCAAGTATCACCATCATTGCCATCATCACCTCCATTTTATAGGTGAGAAAACTGAGACTCATACAGGATTTCCCAGAGTCACAGAGGCGTTATGTGGTAGAGCCAGAATCTGAGTTCAGAGAGTTTATATTCAGATACCTCACAATTGTTACCTTTTACTCTGTTCATACGCCCATCCACCCACCCACCCACACACCCATCCTATCCACCCACTCACCTATCCATCCACCCACCCACCCACTCACTCACTCTTCTACCCATCTACCCACTCACTCATTCACCCATCCACCCAACCCACTCATCCATCCACCTACCTATCCACCCATCCATCCACCTTGCCCATTCATCCACTCACTCATCCATCCACCCACCGGCTCATTCACCCACCCACTCACTCATCCACCCGTCCACCCATCTACAGCCCACTCATCCATCCATCCATCCATCCATCCTCCCTCTATCTATCTATCCTCCACCCACTCATCCATCCATCCACCCACCCACTCATCCAGCCATCCATCCATCCACCAATCCACCCACTCATCCACCCATCCATCCATCCATCCATCCACCCACCCACTCATCCATCCATCCATCCATCCATCCATCCATCCATCTATCCATCCTCCCTCTATCTATCTATCCTCCACCCACTCATCCATCCATCCACCCACCCACTCATCCACCCACCCATCCATCCATCCATCCATCCATCCACCCACCCACTCATCCACCCATCCATCCATCCATCCATCCATCCATCCATCCATCCACCCACCCACTCATCCACCCATCCATCCATCCATCCATATCCATCCATCCATCCATCCATCCATCCACCCACCCACTCATCCACCCACCCATCCATCCAACCATCCATCCATCCAGCCATCCATCCATCCATCCATCCACCCACCCACTCATCCACCCACCCATCCATCCATCCATCCATCCACCCACTCACCCACCCAATATGTTCATTCAGTGATGCTCTCACCCTCATTCATGTTGGTTGACGACATAGATTAACACACTGCAAATTATGCAGTTTTCTGTGCATCAGCTTAAATTTTCACCTTTTCTTCATTCAGAAAGAAAACTATTGCTCTAAATTAAAACAACAGCAACAACAAACATATAAAACTGTGGCGTGGTTTGATATTTATTTTTCCCAAACTGAGTGAGATAAATTCAACTTTAGTAATCCACATCACATTTATCTGGATAATGTCATCATCTAGCCAAATGAACTGAACTGAATGATTAAAGGGCTTGTCCCCAGCTTCCATTGACATTCTTCCTAAAGACCACACAGTGCAGGGCACAGACCCTCTGCCCAGCATGGTATTCAGAGGACAAGCTCTCAGAGTACCTGAGTGGTTCATTCTTCAGCTTGGCATCTATGTCTGCAGGCTGGACCTCACATTTGGCATAAGACTAAGTTCAGAGGAAATCTGGGCAAAGTCACTGCCTTGATTAGGATGTTTTCACAGAGCAAACTGTGATTAAGCAAAGACTCCAGAGCAAGTAAAATGGAGTGTATTTCATGACAGTGTTGATGCTTCCATTTAAGAAAGGAATTCTTGCATTTCTTTAAATGTCTCTCTGTTTTACCTGGTAGGTTATAATTCACAGCATATTCATAATGCCTTTTTATTGTAAAATTTTATTGCATTTATTAGGATGACACTGGTCAACATAGTTATACAGGTTTCAGGAGCCCTGTTCTACAGCACATCTCTGTCCCCCGTATTGTGTGTTCACCCCCCAAGTCAAGTCTCCGTCCATCAGCATTTATCCCCCAGCCCTCCTCCACCATAGTGTTCTTCTGAATGTTCAGTTCTTATCTTTGTGTTGACTAAGGCGGTATGGCCAACATGTGAAATTCTCAAAAAAGGACTGCTTGTGTCTTGCAGACTGATGTATTTATTATCTGTTCATTGCTGATTTATATACATACATACATACATACATATATATATAGAGAGAGAGAGCGAGAGAGAGAGCACATATTATATTCTGTTTAGTTTGTATACTAAATGGACAAAATTCTATTCATTTTGGAGTCTAGCTAAAATTACATCCCCCCCAGAAAGATATGCAAAGAGATAGAATAAAGTATCTTTCAATATGCCTATCTCTATTATTTTTAAAAATGTATTTTTACCTAAACTAAGCATCATTCATTCTTTTTTTTCTTTCCCATTACAAAAGTAACTCCTTCACTGAAGGCTCAAGACCAGGATAAACATTTGGTCCATGACATTCGCAGCACGCTGATCTGTGGCAGGCGTGCACATAGGGCTTTTATTTGTAACTGTGCTGTAGTAGGCACACTCCATTTTCTTATTCTATCTGGGGATGAGCAGGCTTACTCAGCAGGATTGTGGGAACTTCCTTACTTAAGATTCTACCAGGAACAATCCTAACACTGAAACCGCTACTTTCTGAAGAGGTCTGGAAAACAGAGGCATATTCAACATAAAAGGGATTGTTATAAAGTTTTGTCTTAACTCATTGACGAGGCATTTAGAGTCAGGAAAGTAGGAAGAGTATCTTCCGTCTGGGGCTAGGTGTCCCTGCTATACCTTACACTTCATATCTCGTAGAAAGACTGAAGACCGATCTTGAAACCAAACAAGATTAGAAGCATTCTGGGGTACATTTTCAGGATGTCTGCCTAGTAATCATATAGGATTATGCAGCTTTGGTGGCTTAAAGGATTATATAAATTTCCACTTTTTTTTTTGTATTTTTCCAAAGTGAGAAGTGGGGGTGGGGGTGAGGAGGCAGATAGACAGACTTCCGCATGCGCCCCACCAGGATACATCCGGCACACCCACCAGTGGGCAATGCTTGGCCCCTCTGGGGCTTTGATCTGCTACAATTGGAGTCATTCTAGCACCTGAGGCAGAGACCATGGAGCTATCCTCAGCACCCAGGCCAACTTTGCTCCAATGGAGCCTGGGCTGCGGGAGGGGAAGAGGGAAATAGAGAGACAGGAGAGGGGGAAGAGTGGAGAAGCAGATGGGTGCTTCTCCTGTGTGCCCTGGAATCAAACCCGGAACTTCCACATGCCAGGCTGACACTCTACCACTGAGCAAACTGGCTAGGGCCTCCACTTTTCCACTTTTTTAAAAAAATGTTTTTTATTAAGTGAGTGGTGGGGAGGCAGAAACAGACTCTTGCATGCGCCCCAACCAGGATCCACCCAGAAAGCCCCCTACTGGGCAATGCTCTATTTTGGGGCTGTTGCTTTGTTGCTTGGTAACCAAGCTATTTTTAGTGCCTGAGGCAAGGCCATGGAGCCACCCTCAGCACCCAGGGCCAACTTGTTCAAACCATTTGAGCCATAGCTATGGGAGGGGAAGAGAGAGAGAAGAGAGAGAAAGAGAGAAGGGGTAGGTGTGGAGAAGCAGATGGTCACTTCTTCTGAGTGTCCTGACTAGGAATTGAACCCGAGACTTCCACACACCATGCCGAATGCTCTACCACTGAGCCAACCAGCCTGGGCCATAAATTATCTACTTTTGAAAAGTTCAAAATAAAGGTTCATTTCCTGCCAGTAGGACAAAGGATAATGGTAGAGGCACTCCTCCTGGACTCCTCTGGGCCTGAAATGAGGGAATGTCCCAGGGGCTCCTATGTGGGTTCCTGTCCTCTTTCCACTGTGAGTGCCTTTGATCATATTGACCCACTTGGTTTCCACGATAAACCCTGAGTTTTGTTTCTGTCATTTTGACCCACTTGAGAAATGCGGCAGTTCAGTGCCCAAACAAACCATTTCCCGCCTAAGAGGTTAATGGATAAGCTGATCTATTTTCTTATGTGTTGGTGGGATAAGTGCGCTGAGCAGATGTATTGTAGGTCAGTAGACTTCCACCTCAAATGAGATCTCCTGGGGAGCTTTACAAACTATACTCTTGCCTCCTACCATGGTTCCGATTTCTGGGCACAGTCTGGGCACCATCGTCTTTAAAGGCTCCAGGTATCACTAATGTAGAGACTCACTGTTGTAGCCAGTGCTACAACCACTGCTCTGTCCATAGGACAGTGAGAGCAGGCTCATAGCTGACCATGCTGTAACGATAGAGACCTCTGAGCCATCTTTGTGGGAATCCACCAAAGTAGCATACTGCTACCCAGATGCTCTCCTAGGAGAGAGAATTTGCAACACACCCCTTTTTACCTCACCTCCATCCGCCCTAGCCCCCACCTGAGGGTCGTAACACCTGGTGTTCATATCGCTCTTGTCTCCCTGCTGCACGCATATGAGGCAGGCTTGTTTTAAGATTTCATTCATCTTTTTTTATTTAAGATTTCACACGACTACCACACCAATATATACAAGTTGAAAACAGTATTTAAAAAATACCTATCAGTATCACATGATTTTCTAACTTCGTATTTACATCCCATACCTTTCATGCATGTATGCATCGATAAGTATATAGAAAACACATGAAATAGATGTAACATATATAAAACACAAGTGTGGTTTCATTTATCAACATTTGTTTCAAAGCCTTCTTTTACTGTTTGGTTGTCCATTTCTTTCTTTTTATTTTCTTCCTCTTTCCTTGTGCAAGAGTTTTCATCTCTCTTTCTGGCTGAAATTCCCACGGCTACACTTCGGGTTCATTCACGCCCTGTGTTTGCTCGTTTCTCCTGTTCTGTTGTCCTCATGATCGAGCTGTTGCGACATCCGTTGCTTGAAATCTCCCCACACAGCCCCTCCCTCCTCACTTCGTCTGCACAGCATCTGGGAGTTGAGAAGATGCCCCGAGGGGCCGACAGATCTGGGTTCAAATTCTACCATTTTCTGAGTCCAAGGCCACGCTGAGCCTCTTCCATTGCATTCTTGTGAGGATTCATGGCGACTGTCATGTGTGGTGCGGAGCGCAGGGTGTCGGGGGCTTTGATAGGTGATGCTCTCATCATCGTCGCTCTTTAGAGATGCTGCCAAACCTTCCTAGTTCAGTCCCTGCTCTCTCTCATGTTAAAGGTCTGCTTGTTTATGCCCTCTCTGTGAACAGTCCTGTCTGTCCTTTTGTTGGTGTTTCTCTGCCTCCTAGACTGTGATCTCCTGAGGGCAGGGGTGTGGCTTAAGGCATTGTATCCCTCTTGCCAGACACACAAGTACATCATGAAGGCATGGTGGGGGCAGGCAGGGAATGAAGGACCTCCAAACCTTGGACACGGAGGCTTTACTAAGTAGCGTCTTCACTTGTTGTCTAGGAAGAAAGCCACCTTTTCCTGACTGCTCTTAAATTGGACCTTTACACAAACCTTGCAAGTTCTGGCTCTCACAATTGAAAATCTAGAAACTCTGTTTACTGCAAAAAAATAAAAAATTAAAAAAAAATTTTTAAAAAAAGGCAAGCCAAGGCTCCAGTGATCAAGCTCCTCTACAGAGCGAGTGGCACAGGTAAGCGAGGGCGGAGCCTGTCCTCAGGGCACCTGGTCCCTGTGCTCTGGCTCAAGCGAGTCCCAGGGCCTGGCCATGCCGCCTGCAGAGGGCCGGGGATGTCACTGTCATGGATAACGTCACAGGCTCGCTCGTCATTTCCCTCCCGAAGAGAGAACCCTTTCACGGGTCTGCCCGAGTCCTAGATGCTCTCATTATCAGCAGAGGCGCTTCCATTCCGACGGGATTGGAATGGGCTGGAACGCTCACTAACAGTCCCCCATGAGCGTGTCTTCCAGCTGCAGCGTTTATGTTCACAGCAGGCCCTCCGTCACCAAGGAACAGTGAGCAGGGCTGGTCAACTCCTTCGCCAGTCATCCAGTGATCACGAGGTTAAAACAGTGTCATGCGCAGTAGGTATGAGGGGGACATGCAGAAATGAGGAGAACCGAGTGAACATAGGTGTGCATATATATTTTTGAATTAGTGTTTTGAATTTCTTCAGATCAAGACCCAGAAGTGGAATTGCTAGGTCATGAGATAGTTAGTTCTATTTTTAAGTTTTTGAGGCGTCTCCATACTGTTTTCCATTGTGGCTGCACCGAGCTACATTCCCCCCAACAGTGCCCGAGGGTCCCCTTCCCTCCACACCCTCCCCAACACTTGGCTGTCGATTTATTTATTTATTTATTTTTTTATTAAATTTAATGCAGTGACATTGATAAATCACGGTACATATGTTGAGAGAAAACATCTCTAGATTATTTTGACATTTGATTGTGCTGTATACCCGTCCCCCAAAGTTAAATTGTCTTCTGTCACCTTCTATCTGGTTTTCTTTGTGCCCCTCCCCTCCCCCAACCCCTCTCTCCTTCTTCACTCCCCCCCTCCCCCCATAAGAAATGATGACATCAGATCATTTACAATAACATGGATGGACCTTGATAACATTATACGGAGTGAAATAAGTAAATCAGAAAAAAAACTAAGAAATATATGAATCCATACATAGAAGGGACATAAAAATGGGACTCAGAGACATGAACAAGATTGTGATGGCAACAGGGGCTGTCGATTTATTGATGACAGTCGTTCTGACAGGTGTGAGGCGATAGCTCACGGTGGTTATAATTTGCATTTCGCTGCGGGACCGCTGGGTAGGGCTGGGAATCCAACTTCACAGGGGTTGCTTGCGGACTCCGTGTTCTTACAACTGCCCTGCTCCGCACGGGAGGAACTGATGGGATGGGCAGTACTTCCGTGGTTCTCTCGTTAACTCATATCGGAGGCCCAGTGCACGGCAGGCGTGGGTTGGCACACACGGTAAATGCCCAGCAGACTTCACTGTTTAGCATATTGTTTTCTTTGGATTCTACCAAACCATTATTTTAGAACTGGATGCCCTGGCCAGATAGCTTGGTGGGTTTGAGCATCGTCCTGATGGAACAGATTGATGTTTCTCTCTCTCTCTGTCTCCCTTTCTCTCTCTAAAAAAGTAAAAATAAAAATAAAAAGAGCTAGATGGAACTTCAGTGGTCATCTCCTTCATTCATTGTCCACTCTTGTGAAATCCCTGTCCAGTTTCTCAGATATTTTCTGCTTCAAAACTGTACTGCGTAGGCCTAGCGTGCGGATGACCCAGGTTCGATTCCCGGCCAGGGCACACAGGAGAAGCGCCCATTTGCTTCTCCACCCCTCCGCCGCGCTTTCCTCTCTGTCTCTCTCTTCCCCTCCCGCAGCCAAGGCTCCATTGGAGCAAAGATGGCCCGGGCGCTGGGCATGGCTCTGTGCCTCTGCCCCAGGCGCTAGAGTGGCTCTGGTCGCAACATGGCGACGCCCAGGATGGGCAGAGCATCGCCCCATGGTGGGTGTGCCGGGTGGATCCCGGTTGGGCGCATGCGGGAGTCTGTCTGACTGTCTCTCCCTGTTTCCAGCTTCAGAAAAATGAAAAAAACAAACAAACAAAAACTGTACTGCATTGAACTTGGACGCCTTGTTTAATAGAATGGAGAAGAATAGCGGAAGAGGGAAGGTTGTGTTTGCTTGGAGTCCTTAAACATTTCATAGAAAAAGCAAAGTACAGGCAGTGCCCGAACTAAGCTGGGCGTCTGCGGCGTGGCGCTCAGCTTCCGGGGTCCCTCCGCGCAGCCGCTCCTGCGCTCAGGAGGAAGAGGAGCTGTATTCCTGACCCATAACTGTGATGAGTTAACCTACTTCGGGAATATATTTATAATACTTTTGAGCCCCGTGGAGGAAAGATGCGATATGAATGTAAAATAATAACAGGACAAACCTTCAAGCACTTCCTGAATGCCCAGGTGTGGTTTGAGGCTTAACGAATTTGTGTTAGTAGAATATTCCGAGATTCCGATGGAAGAGAACGAGAGGACACAAGTGGTTATTAATTATTATTATTATCAACTGCTGCCTGGAGTCATGGAGATGAATGGCCTCCTCTGTGTTTTGTCCCCGGAGTGTGGCCGCAGGTGCCAGGCCAGTGCACGAAAACATCTAATCCCTTAGACGGATTAACTCGACACTGGATAAAAAAAAATGATTTCCCATAATCTGTTCTGCATGAACTGCTTCCCCTCCCCCTCCCCATTTCCTCTGGTAACTCTTGGTCCGTATAATGAAAACAGGTTGGCTGCCCTGTAGCCCTGGTTGGACCCCTGTGTTTTCTATTGAGCAGGAGTGCAAGGGAACTTCACCTGTGTCCTGTGAGAGGGGAAAGATGGGGAGGAGAGCCGTTTTCCTTTATCTGTGTCTTATTTTGCCTACTTGATGTCAGGTGGGCCAGCTCTTGCCACCCAGAACATCTACACTTGGTCTATATATAGTCAACCTTGACTGCCATTAAAAAAAAAAATTAATCAAGGCCCTGGCCTGTTGGCTCAGTGGTAGAGCGTCGGCCTGGCATGCAGAAGTCCTGGGTTCGATTCCCGGCCAGGGCACACAGGAGAAGCGCCCATCTGCTTCTCCACCCCTCCCCCTCTCCTTCCTTTCTGTCTCTCTCTTCCCCTCCCGCAGCCAAGGCTCCATTGGAGCAAGGATGGCCCGGGCGCTGGGGATGGCTCCTTGGCCTCTGCCCCAGGCGCTAGAGTGGCTCTGGTCACGGCAGAGCCGGAGGGGCAGAGCATCGCCCCCTGGTGGGCGTGCCAGGTGGATCCCGGTCGGGCGCATGCGGGAGTCTGTCTGACTGTCTCTCCCCGTTTCCAGCTTCAGAAAAAAAAAGAAAAAAAAAATCAATCATATTGTTTTAAATGGACTTAATCATGCCAATGGACACTGAAGCGGCCAAGCCAAAATATGTTTCCCGGGTCTCACACTGGCCCCGTGGAGGCACAGGAAACACAGGAAATGGCGTGGTAGCTTTTGAACTCTCCCTAATCACTGTCTATTGTCACTGGCTGAGAAACACAATGGGAAGATTTGGGTGGATAGGATGGTTCTAGTGCAGCTCAGAAGTGATTACAGAAAAGCACCATTGGTTTCCAAGACACAGACATTTAGCTGTTTAAAATAAACCAACTTCTGCATCCCTACAATTAGCGCTTGCCAACGCAGATGCGGCTTCAATGACTCCCCCGCTCATCTTGAGTGTGGTGACGATGTCCTCCACAAAAATTGAGGACGATGTCCTCACTAAAATAGTGAGACTTCTCGCTATTTTAGCCCGAGAGGACGCCTGTCCGCAGTGGGTACTCAGCGGAGTGATCTCATGACAATGTCCTCCCTGTTTTCCAGTAGAAGTTTAAAGGACATGTCCCTGCCAATTCAGGACTGAAAAGGGGTTGTCTCTCTCCCCTTGTCTCTCCGTAAAGAGCCATTCTCTGTTTACCCGCCAGCCAATCACGGCTCACCAGCTGTAACATCTGGCTTGAGCAGCTGCCGAAAGAGGAAGCGTGCTCTCTGTCCCCTGGAGCAAATAGCAAGTGTGTGTAATTGAGAATAGCACAGGCTTGGCAGAAACTGGGAGGGGGAATTGGGAGGAATGACCTTGAAGCCAGAACAGCCTTTGAGTGACTTGCGAGTAAAGCCTAGGTGGAAATAAAAACACAGAGGAGGCCAGGGCTTCAGTGTCACCGGAGTCCCCGCAGACAGCTTCTTGTAACATGCGTCCCCGTGATGCCTGGGCCACTGCTTCCTTAGACGAAAGTCAGGGACACATAAACTCTAATCTCTTCCCAAACTGGCAATGCAAAGGGGTCGTGTGTGACCCTGGGAGGCATTGCTTTGATTCCGACTACGTCGCCCCTGGGCCCCACTTTATTCTCAGGGAGGCATGTACCCAGTTCAAACAGAAACTGGTTTGCTGCTCTGACATTCCCATGCACGCTCGCTCCCGTTGGCCCCGGGGAAGCTGTCGCCTGAGTAGAAGATGCATTAAAAGGACAGCCTATTACCAATTTATTCCAGATCTTCTTGAGAAATTCCAATTTTTTTTTCTCCCCTCCTTTGGGGTTTAATTCCTCCAAACTCTATGGCTGTACTACTCAACTGAGGTGGAAGCTATAAAGTTACTCTCAGAACATTTCCTTTTTATTTGTTTTATTTACTTTTCTGAGAGAGAGAGAGAGAGAGAGAAACATGGAGCTGCTCCTGTACGTGCCCTGACCGGGGAATTGAACCAGCAACCTCTGACTCTAGGAGGATGCTCCAACCAACCAAGCTGTCCGGCCAGGGCTTAATTTCTTTTTTATTTTCTGAGAGACAGAGAGGAAGGGAGAGAGAGGGGAGGAGGAAGGGAAGCATTCATGTTGTTCTGCTCAGTCATGCACTCATTAGACGCTTCTCCCATCCAAGTACTAACCAGGCCCGACCCTGCTTAGCTTCCGAGATCAGACGAGATCGGGCGCGTTCAGGGTGGTATGGCCATAGACAATTAGATGCTTCTTGTGCGTGCCCTGACGGGGGATTGAACCCACAACCTGGTTTTGAGACAACATTCTTAACCTACTGAGCTAACCGGCCAGGGCCCAGAATGTTTTCAGAGCTTTGTGTGAGGCCAAGTACTAATCAGTGGAGGTGAGTGAAAAAGTTGGAGAAGTTTCCTAGATTGTTGCAATCGGCCCTCCCTGCCCCACAACCCCCGCCTCTGTCTTTGTGACCTGCTATTGGCTTGGAAAGAGGTAGTACAGTGGGCCTTGAACCTCAGTGATCTCCCAGAAATCTGCGCAAAAAGAAGAGCAAGCACACCGGAGACCACGGGCAAAGCAGCAAACCACAGACACTGCGCCAAGTGTCCCAGCCCGCCTCCCATGCCAGGTGCTGGCTAATACACTGAAGAGCCTGACAGCTCTTGCTTGGATCTGATGACAGCGTGCTCAGGACAAGCACAATAGTCTTTTTCTAGAAAGTTGAGATTGCACTTTTGCATTTCATGATACATTGGTTTTAATGCAGTGATTAGAGGAGGTGTTAGATCCAGCTCTCTGACAAATGTTTGCTGAGTGCCAGGGCCTTTGCAATGGCTCAAGGGTGTAATGGTGTACCAGACAGACGTTGTCTGCACGCAGAGTGAAACAGGTGTTTTGAAGTTAATAGTAATAGTTTCTGATGGCTAACAACTCCTCTCCTGGAAGGAGATCTATGAAGTGACATGTGAAGGATGAGAAGGAGACAGGGATGGAATAAGGGTAGTCCAGTTCAATAGAAGAGCATGTTCAAAGGCCCTGTGGTGGGAAGAGAATGTGTCATGTTTGAAGAACCTAAGAAGAGTGGCCCCCAAGTAGCGGGTGCCTTAGGTTGGCTTCCCTGGGAAGCAGAGCCTGAGACAGAGATTTGTGGGCAGGAAGTTTTCTGGTGAGTGTGCTGGAATTAACACCTGTGAAGGGGACGAATAAAGGCAAAAAGGCACAGAGCAAGGAGTTGAAGGAAGTATAAGGCAGGGGCGACAGAGGCCTCCACTGCTTCCTGAGGTCATTTTGCACCTGAGACACTAGGGCCCTGAGGCTGGGGGGTCAAACCTTTAAGTTTCTGCACAGCAAGTCTTGTAGGTTGCCCCCAGGAGAAGGGTATAAACAAGGGTAGCGCAGATTTGGGGGGCTGAAAGTAATTCTCAGAGGAGAACTCAACCCAGAACTGTGTAAGCATGTTGGGAAAAGATTTATTTATCCATTCATTCTGAATAAAAGCATCTCTCTGCAATTTTCAGTGTATGTCCTTTGTGCTCTCAGAAAACTCCCTGGAGGGGTTATTGAATTCTTTACTATCAAGGCAGAATAAGAATGAATTTTGAATGACTGGATCTGCACACGGGATGGAAATTAAATACAGTTTAATATGTATCAGGCGTTGGCAAACTATGGCCCACGGGCCACGTCTGACCCATCATCTGTTTTTGTGCAGCTCACAAGCTGAGAATAGTTTTTACATTTTTACTTGGTTGAAATAAAATTGGAAGAAGATGAATATTTTGTGATGTGGGAAGATTATCTGCAATTCAAAGTCCGGCGACGGTAGAAACAGTCTCAGTGGACAGCCACGCTCGTCTGGTTAGCATCGCGTGTGGCTGCCTTTCCCCAACAACAGCCGAGTTCAATAGTCATAACACAGACCGTCCGGGCTGCAGCACTTACAGTGTTAAAAATATTGACTGTGTGGTCCTTGGCAGAAAGTTTGTCTCACTCCCGGCATACCTGAAAACTGAGCCTAATTTTGATATATAAATGGCAAAAACCTGAAGTTGAAATGTTCTGGTATATTGTCTGTTTATGTCATATGTTTATTCAGATGTGGCTTTTGAGCGGCATTCTTCCAACTTTGCACAATGGTGGCTGGGGTTTTTGTCAAAATGCAGGTTTGAATCCAGCCGGTCTGGGATGCGGCCTGAGACTGTGTGTTTATAACACAATTTAAAGCATGGATGATACCGGTACCATCGGCCTACAGGCTGCGCTTTGAGTAGCAATGGTTTAGAGCAGTGTTTTCAACCACCGGTCTGTGGACAGGTACGGCTGTGAAAGAGTTAACCACCCTGATGTTGTATGAAGATTATCGACCCAGCGATCTTAGTAGAATGTACTTACGCTCAGGGTGATTTCTGCCTTAGCGGTCCCCAAAATATTTCTCCTATTTTCACCCATCCCCAAGTGTAAAAAGGTTGAAAAGCACTGGCTTAGCGGATGCTCCCCTCCCTCTTAGCCTGGTATCATCTAGGCTGTTCACGGACCCGGCTGCTTCGGTCTGTGCTGCTCTTGGTGGAGCGTAGTCCTTGCAGTCATGGGACATCACGGAGCAAATATAGGCTCTCGGCTCAGAACACTGGGTACAAACTCCACCTTCTAACTGGGCGACTTGGCGCATGCGTGTTAAACCGTGCATGCCTCAGTTTTCTCCAGAACGTGGAGAAAATTAAGCTCTGATCTCAAAGTATCGGTGTGAGAATGAAAAAAGGAAATCCATGTAAATTGCTAACAATAGTACCTGTCCGTAAGACAGTGCCCCGTTATTGTCCATGTGATGATTACTGTATTTGAACACTTAACGCTCAAAAAATATCATTTTTATTCCCTTGGACTACAGTTGTTCAAAAAAGTCTTAAAGTTTAAAGTCTTTTTTTTTTTAAGATTTTAAAATTTTATTCATTTTAGAGAGAGGAGAGCAAGAGAAAGAGGGGTGGGGTGGAGTAGGAAGCATCAGTTCGTAGTTGCTTCCTGTATGTGTCTGGACCGGGCAGCCCGGGTTTTGAACCAGCAACCTCAGTGTTCTAAGTCAATGCTAAGTTTAAAGTCTTCACTTTATATCCTAGGAATTTGTTTTCCTGTACTTGAATATGCTCTGTAAAATTCCCATCATATTCTTTACAGAATCATCTATTTCTGTGTCATTTCTGTGCAGCTCTGTTTCTTTCTCCCCTTCTCTCCTGCTTTGCCAGAAAAGGCTTATAATTTGCTATTTTGTGTGAAAATGGAACTTCCAAGTTAAATCAAAACTGGGAAAGTGTGTCTTTGGGCAACAATTAAAATGATCTGTTACTCCTCCAGTAACCACGCTCAAGTCAGAGACTCGGCTCTTTAATAATTGACGTTCATTTTCATGCAGGACTGCACCGACAGCTCACACGGATACGTGTGTCGGTTTTCAAAATGTATTACAATAGATAGATGAGAGACATTTGTTATTTTCTACACTACCAGGATTTATACCTGGGACTGTAGTTTTGTTTGTTTTTTTTTGGACCGTGGCTCTCATGAAATGAATGATTTCACCCTGGAAAAATGCATGGACACAAACAGTTTTGTACACACAAGTTCTGGATGCCATGAACCAACGTGGAGGGTCCATGAACTAAAACCGAGACTCATGGACACAGATGAAAGTGAAGTGGTCACCCAGGGGAGGGGGGTACAGAGGAACAAATATATGGTGGTGGAAAATGGTTAGACTTTGGGAGATGGGCACACAACACACTCAACAGTTCAGACGCGATCGAGATGTTTACCTGAAACTTATGTGCTTTTATGGACCAATGTCACCCCATTACACTTAATTTTTAAATTAAAACAAAAAACAAAAAACTCCCAACTGTCATTTTTTACGGCTAGGGACTGGATCTTATCTTTGCCTTTATTATTATTATTTTTTTGTATTTTTCTGAAGCTGGAAATGGGGAGAGACAGTCAGACAGACTCCCACATGCACCCGACCGGGATCCACCCGGCACGCCCACCAGGGGGCAACGCTCTGCCCACCAGGGGGCGATGCTCTGCCCCTCCGGGGCGTTGCTCTGTTGCGACCAGAGCCACTCCAGCGCCTGGGGCAGAGGCCAAGGAGCCATCCCCAGCGCCCGGGCCATCTTTGCTCCAATGGAGCCTCGGCTGTGGGAGGGAAAGAGAGAGACAGAGAGGAAGGAGAGGGGGAGGGGTGGAGAAGCAGATGGGCGCTTCTCCTGTGTGCCCTGGCCGGGAATCGAACCCAGGACTCCTGCACGCCAGGCCGACGCTCTACCACTGAGCCAACCGGCCAGGGCCTTCTTTGCCTTTATATCACATCTCTACAGAGCCTTGCACATAGTTACCCAACTGATGCTCATCTACTTTAAACTTCACTCCTTTGAAGATGACTCCAAAAGCTCTATCTTCAGCCGTGAGTTTTATCTTCCATACCAGACACGTACTGTACCACCTGTCTTTCCATTGTCTCTCACCCATCTCTAACTCCTAACACCGAAATGGAAATGTGTTTTATTCCTGAGAGCGTGTGGCCTTTGGAGACAGAAAGCGCTCCGTCCACCTCAGTTGACGCTAAGTGTCATGTACGTGTTACACTTTTATTTTCTCAACCTTATTCTTGTATGTAAGATATTGGTCAGTACTATCAGTCAGTTGCTACCCATGTGTCTTTTGGGCTCCGAATGCTCCCTCTGCCTCCTCAGGTCTCCCGTGTGTGGATACTTGGGTCTCAGCTACATCTGTCTAGAGCAGCGATTCTCAACCTGTGGGTCGCGACCCCGGCAGGGTCGCCTAAAGCCATCGGAAAATACATAATGCATATCAGGTATTTACATTCCGAATCATAACTGTAGCAAAATTACAGTTATGAAGTAGCCACCAAAATTATTTTTTGGTTTGGGGTCACCGCAACATGAGGAACTGTATTGCGGGGTCACAGCATTAGAAAGGTTGAGAACCACTGGTCTATAGTTACTTTCCGCCTGCTCATGCTTTTATTCAACTTGGATCTTGGCATACTAATTCCTGGTGACTTTTAAAAATTTTTTTAAATTAATTTTTAGAGAGAGACACAGAGAGAGATTAATTCTTATTTATGCATTCATTGGTTTATTCTTGTATGTGCCCTGACCAGGGATCAAACCTGCATGCAATCTTGGCTTATCCAGACAATACTCTAACCAACTGAGCTACCCAGCCAGGGTTCCTGGTGACATTTGACAATGTGGTTCCCTGGGGGTCTCCTTCCCGGCTTGAGTATTGAATGCCAGCCCTGCCTGCATAGTTCTCCACGTTCTTGCCTTTACATAGCCTGCTCGATGTTCACCTACATGTCATTTCAGCCCAAGGGACCCAAATGGTACTGCACACCTGTTTTCTGGAATGGGCTACGACCTGTTGTCACCTAGGGCTCTGCGGTGTTAGCCATTCTGCTAGCCTGTGGCCTGACAGCTCTTTCTTGCCCTGATCTGTATGGTCTTGCCTGACCTCTCAGGACAGACACCAGAATACTCTGTAGTCAAATGAAGGAGCGGAAAGGTCGGGTCGCTAGGAGATGGCTACAAGGCGCAGCATTGATGCGGGAACAAGGTCAGTGCAGCTGAAACCGTCTCCTTCCCGCTGCAGCTCTTTGCTTGAGAAAGGGACTTCCTTCACTGTGAGGACGATGGCTGCCCAGCCCAGCCCTGTGGCCACAGCTGCGGAGCTCTAAGCCTGCGGTACAGGCAGTGAGCAGAGCGGCAGTGACAATAACAACAAATGCATGAGGTGACGCTGTGGACTCATCAGGAGCATTTTGTGGTGGGCTGGATCTGTGCACATCTCATATAAGACACTTCTAAAAAACCCAGATATCCTTGCTAATGAAATGAGCTAAAAAATTGGGGGGTTGGGGGAAGCCTCCTGTTTTTAAAGGAAAGTGGCTTCAATCTAAAGGGGGAAGAAGCCTCCATTGGCAAGGAGGCCCAGGCCCTGCCGATAGCAAGGCTGACACAGTCAGGTAGCCTCTCGGGCCCATTCATTAAGGACCCAAACAAATGATTAATATTCTTGTTCCTGCCTTTGTCCAAGGACCTATCCAGCCACACCACCCTAGTTGTCAAATATTGAATTGATCTGTTTTCTAAGCAGAGTGACTCTTCCATGCAGAGGGCTCTCAAAAGTGCCTGGATGGGTCTCAAGCTCCCCTCCCCGGTTTTCTTCTAAAATGAGTGGGTTTCATCCGGTTGAAGCAAAGGATGAGAGCGCTAAATATTGTTAACTGATCCTGCACTTTTTTATTTGGACCCCAATTTGGTTTCCGGTCATACCGACACGCAGTTTTCGCAATGATGGTGTTTTAGCTCAACAGCAGCTGGAGTTGCCGGCAGGCCAGCTGCAGCCTGCTCGAGCAGACGCCCGGGCCCCTATGTATACGGAAACGATCAGAACAACCAGACTCACAGTCTACTAATTGCAGCCAGCATTCTGCAGCTGGGAAGTCACCGGAAGCTATCGATTCCGTTCTTGTCAGCCGGCAATCATGCGCTGCACCCCAACTGAAAAGCACTCCCCCTTTTCCTCACCCCCAGGCTGCTGCCAAAAAACGTGAAGTCTACTTCCAGCCGGCAAACTGTTGTTTGCTTCTTATTAGGAGCTGACCCAGCTCCGGACTTGTAAACCCAGCCAAGGAGTTAGCCGGGGAGATAGCTCCGTTGACGTTTGAGGGGGATGTGCTGATAAGGTAATACCAGGAAATAAGGTGCAGATGCGGGGCCCAAGATGAGATCGATGGGGGTCACAAAGGCAGCCCCCAATCCAGCACCACCTGCAACGGCAAACATCAGATTCAGAGCATAGCCTCTTGTTTCCTTTCTTCAATGTTCCGACATGCCTTCCTTCCACTCCTCCTCCCCTCATCTCTTTCCGCATGTTCTCCTTTCTACCTACCTGCCTCCCTTTCTCCAAACAACGGGCTGCAGCTAACTCGTCGTCACCCATCTCTGTTGGGCGCCTTCCAGTGACGGTGGAGCACTCAGCGTACTGAACTTCTCTCCCAAGCGTTGAGAGGGCTTTCCTCTTCCTTTGTAGCAGAAATTTCGTTATGTCTGATATCCATTCTTCCATCTCCATACTTAATCTTCCAAGCACTTGTTCTTGATTGGGGGGCAGAGAGGGAGTGATCCAACTTCCATAGTTAATTTTCTTCTGCTTGGGATTTGGCTATCAAGACTGTCATTTCACTGTGGGTTTAAAAGTTGAGTCATTTGTGTGTGTGTGTGTGTGTGTGTGTGTGTGTGTGTTCTCAACCTGTCGTATTAATAGCAGGGCTGAGGGACAAGGGACAAGGGGATGTGTATGTGTGACAAGAAAGGGCTACATCTGGTGGTCCATGGCACAGCCCTGCCCTGACTTTTTTGCTTTTTTTGTGCTAGACCAAAAGCTCCTTAGAGGAAGGGGCCTTCTGTTTATACTTGTATCTCCAGGGTTTTACAGCGACCCTGACATCTGACACACACGTTCAAATAATGCTTGTGTCCTGACTGCGTTGAATCTGTTGGTGCTAATAGTCATGCCCTGCATGTGTAATATTTTCCAAAGTGTGGCAACATGTATCATTTTGCTTGCTGTGACTATTAGGGAGTTGTCATTTTTTTTTTCCCCTGCACATCCATGAATGAGCCACAAAGCATAAACATAAACTATCCGTTAGAAGCAGAGAATTTAACCAGAAGGAGAAATGGCATAGAGCAGTGTTTTTCAACCACTGGTCTGCAGACTGGTCCGCCAGAGATTTCGTGCCGGTTTGCGGAAGAGTTAACCACCCTGATGTTGTATGAAAATGATAGACCCAATGATCTTAGTTGAATTTGCTTATGCTCAGGCCAGGGTGATTTCTGTGCTACAGCAGTCCCCAAAATAATTCTCCTGTTTTCACCGGCTCTCCAAGTGTGAAACTGTTGGAAACTACTGGCGTAGACAGTTGGCCATATCACCTATCTGGCCTGTTGGGGTCTAGGTCAGAGATCAGCAAACCACAACCGGTGAGCCGTGTTTGTAGCTCAGGTTTTACTGGAACAATCATGTTTGTTCATCACATGTCTGTGGCTGCTTTTTCAGGAGGAACGGAGTAGCTGTGAGATGTGGTCAGCTCTGCAAAGCCCAAGATATTTACCACCTGGTCCTTGACAGAAAAAGCGTCTTGACCTCTGGTCTAGACTTTAATAATAGCAGGCTGTACGTGGCACTCGGACGGTGTCGAGGACAACAGGGCTGTTCTGTCTGCCTTTGGAACCCCGCTTGAGTGTTGGGTGGTATTTTGTGATTGATGATTAGGAAAGTATATAAAGGACAACAGGGCATCATTCTCTTCAAACACAGGGAAGGCGCACGGCGTATCCAGGGTTTTTCACTCAAGTTTGTTATGATGACTCAAAAACTCAGCATAGGGCATCTCTGAGAGCCCAGTATCCCACAACACAGATGTGACATCCCATTGAGGCCTCCCAGACTCCCTCCTTATCCTACAGGTTCTGTTCTCATTACGTTTTAGAAGTCATTCCAGATGCAGCTTTGCTAACAGGGGCGTGATTATGTGCTGGTACCTCCTCTCTCTCCCCCACGTCGTCTGTGTGGCGGGATGCAGGCTACCCACACTCTAAGAACGACAGTTTCCCCAGTGGGTTCCTGAGTAGACCGAGCAGCGGGACCCTCAGACCTGTGGGCGTTCTGGCAGTGTCTCCTGACGGATCCACGTGTGGCCCTCTGCCCAGCCACCCCGGGGGGCTCCTCTTTTGCGGCCTCGGAGAGATTCTGTCATTTGTGGGACCAGGAAATCATAAAGTACCCTGTTGGCTGCGGGGAGGTTTTGCATTTGGATGATTTTTTTTTTTACTTTGATACATTGGGTGGGTTTTTCTATGGGAAGATGCTTTTTATTTACCTGCAGGACAGCACCACTGTTCTAGAACAAGTCCAGTGTGAGGATTTGCAATTTACATCTTTATCTAGGCAGCTGTCATTTATCCTTACTGCTGAGTTACAAATGAGGAAACTGATTGCAAAGCGGACAAGTGATTTCAAGATCACAGTGAAATCCTGCAAATAAAGAGAACAGTAAAACATCCTGTTTCGCGGAGGGTCTGCCATATTAAAAGAGCACAGACTTCGGAATAAGAGGACCTGGGTTCTAACCACAACCCCACCACCTACAAATGCCAAGGTTGCAGTTGATTTGCTCTGCAGCTTCTCCGAGTCTCCGAGTCCTCTTCTGAGACCCGGGGATCACCCTCATCAAACGCAACTTCACTTCAATTTGACAATTCTTTTGAGTTGACTGTTTCTAGGTTCTTTTCCTAGCACTGTGGTTACACGAAAATGTAATTCTTTCTCTTCAAATGATTATAGTATTTTGGGGAGTCAGATATATACTAGAGTAGATCAATCCATCTACCCACCCACCCACCTGTCCACCATCCACCCACCCACCCTTTCATCCATCTACCCATCCATCCATACACCCACCCATTTATCCATCCATGCATCCATCCATCCGTCTGTCCATCCACGTGTTTCTGCTTTTGGCTTTTCTCTTTGCTTTTTTTGGGTCAATTTTTCTATGCCTGCACATGGCTAATTTACAATGATTTTATAGAAAGTATTAAAGTTCCCCATTAATTAAAAGCAAACACAAACACATCCATGCAGAAGAACACCATAAATTAAAAAAACAAAAAACAAAACTCTCATGTAATTTTTTTTCCAAATTAATATATCAGCTTTTGTGGGATGTTTGTTTAAAAAAGAACTACAACTACAACTGTAGTCTTGTCTATTTCTGCTTATAATTACTTTTGCTTTTGTATTCTGAAGTGATGTCGTTCAGGGAATACACGTTCATGGTTATGAGAGTTTCTTAGTGCATTGTTCCTTTAAGGATTGCACTGTGCTTCCTATTATCCTGATGAATGATTGTGCCATGAATAATTTTTTTTCCTGTAGAAGTAGTTGTTAGAGGTTTGTCTGATTTATTAGTCATTTGTATCTATCTTATTTTGGGTTTGCTGATCATTTCTATTTTCTTTTCTCATTTCATTATTTTCTTTTCAATTACAGTTGACATTCAACATTATATTGGTTTCAAGTGTACAGCATAGTGGTTAGATACTTATCTGACTTACAAAGTATGTTCTTTTTTTATTTTTTATTATTTTTTATGTATTCATCTTCTCTCTTTTGTTTTATTTTATTATTCTCTCCTCATGATCAGTAATTTAAAAAAATTTAACTCCACCTTTTTAAAGAAATGACTTTATAATAGATATTTGATAAGAATTATTTTTTGTGGTTCTACAGATTTTATAATTTCCATCATTACTCCTTTAATCCACAAATTGATTAGATTCTGCTTTTAGGTGCTAGATGGTGGTGGTAGAGGTGCTTATCATTGTTAGTAGAGTTGTTCTTATAAACTTTGAAATGATGCTTGAGTTTGTAATCAGGAAACCTGGACTCCATGGAATTAATTCTTTAATACTTACTGAGTCTTCTTTATGACATAGTACCTGACAAGTTTCTATGAATGTTCAGTGTATGATATAAAGATAGACAATCTCTGTTGGGAGCAGAGTTATTTAAGATCAAGCTTTTTCATTGAGCTATTTAAATTTTTATCATACTTTTTCTTTTTAATTTATCAGTTTCTAAAAAGTATATTAAAAACACTATTTGTCCTTGGAACTATTTTATCCTATCCAATTTGCATTAAATTCTATTTCCCCTTTTAATACTAGTATTGCTAAATCAGATAAAAATATACTGAGTGAATTTTACCCCCCCTTTTTTTGTTGGCCTTTCTCTGATAATTTTTAAGTATTAGGTTTTTGGTCCTGACCAGTTGGCTCAGTGGATAGAGCATTGCCCCAACATATGGATGTCCTAGGTTTGATTCGTGGTCAGGGCACACAGGAGAAGCAACCACCTGCTTCTCTTCCCCTCCCTCACTTCTTTCTTTCCTTTTTCCCCTTCCACAGCCAGAGGCTCAATTGGTTTGAGCATTGGCCCTGGGCATTGAGGATAGCTCATTAGTCCCAGCATCAGCCTCAGGCACTAAAAATAGCTCAATTGATTCAAGCATCTACCCAGACAGGGATTTTCAGGTAGATCCTGGTTGGGGCGCATTCAGTATAGTCTGTCTCACTATCTCCCCTCCTCTCAAAAAAACAAGTTTTAAGTGTTCATCTTATAGAGATTATATAACTGGCTTTTTTTGTTTGTTTTTTAGAAAATACAATACACGATGGGGCAAAAATAGGTTTACAGTTGTTCATATGGAAAAATAATATCATAATTAATAAATAATAGTACAAGAATAAACTCTGTTTTGTGAACTTGCAACTATAAACCTACTTTAGTTGGTTAGTTCTACCCTGTATATAGTAATGTCTTTTAATAGGTCAGTTAATTTTATATCAGTTTGGATTAATTTCTTACATCTTATTTTGTGCTGCTTATTTGACGTTAGTTTGCTTCTTCTTTTTTTTAACTTCACCTTTTCTAACTCCACTGGTTTATAAAATTAAAAATTTTTTTTTTGCTTCTTCACCAGTTTGGAAGCAACTGGTTATGCTATCATTGTTTTTATGATTTTTTCTTTAATTAAAAAATGTTGAATCTCAGTATACATACAGAAAATTTTATGCAACAAGAATGAACTGATCACAAAATGCAGTTATGTAACTGCTACACAAGACATAAAGAATTAATGCATTTTAAAAATAAATCCTTAAAGTTGATTAAGTTTCTTAATTAGCTTATGTTATACAGTATCTCTGTCTTCCCCAGATGAGATAAGGACATTAGCAAATTTAACTAGCCATTTACTCTCTTCTCTATCTTTTTTGATGCTTTTTTTAACTTTACTTTTAGTTATTTGAAACAAAGAAAGTCAGCTATTTTATATTCAACAGATATATATATATATATATATATATATATATATATATATATATATATACTGTTCACAAATATTAGAGGATATTTTGGAACGAATATGAAGCTATCAAATATCCCCTAATTTTTGTGAGCAATATATTTACCGATTGCATTTCTCTTTCTCTCTCGGTGTACTTTTGGTTTGGCACTACACAGTACATCCTTTAGAAGTTCTTTCAGAACAGATTTATAAGACATGAACTCTAAACTTGATTTCATGCCTGACAATTGTCTTTCTCGTCATCTGAGTGATATTTATCTAGACATAAAATTCTGATTTGACTATTTTTTTTCCCCTCAGCACTTTGAAATGTTTTCTCTGCTGCCTTCGGATATTTTTTATTCATAATGTCACATCTACTGAGGGTATACTTGTCATTCCTTAGAAGAAAATTTGTTTTTTTTTTAATTTAATTATTTTCAAAAACGTTTTTTTTTTTATTTTCACTGTGGTGTGTCCTCCTCTTTTCAGGATGGCATTTCACCCTTCTCCCAGCAGTACCTTCTGTCCTTATGCTTGGGGCTTGTGTGAGTCAATGATGTGAGAAGAAATACCACCTTCCGACATGAAGGAGAAGGGAAGATGGTTTGGTCGTATAACCTGGGGTTGGGATCTGAGGGTCAGGTGGCTATTTCAGTTCTTACTGTCTGAAATTTCATGTCTGTGTAACAGAGATGCTTGGTGCGCCCAGTACCTGCTCTTCCCTCTTGCAAGCTGACTTGCTTCCTTTGGCGGATGTATTTCTTTTCCATCTGCTTTCAATTTCTCCATATTTAGATATTTCTTGTCTGTTGTCATCTCCTCTTCCATTTTTCTCTTGTTTTTGAAGATTTAGAAATACTTTTAAAACTCTTTCCAGAAAATCTGGAGGGGGATTCTAGAGCTATAATGGATGAGTGCATATATTCCATCGTCTGTGTTTAAACAAACAAACAAAAAAAAGGCCTTTTCATTAAGATTTTACAGACATTGAAAATTCTATTAACGGAAGATAGAGTCCTTCATTTCATAATTAGAAATATCCCAGGGAGACATAGCACATTAACTTGTAATTATAGATGGCTGTTATGCTTCCCCCTTCATAATTGACCCCCAATTCAGAATTAATTGCTTCCAAAGCCCTGTTACCTCCTTCCCATGCTTATGGCTTTTGGTTGGCAGGCCTCTACAACCAGAGTCTGAAGTGGTTGGGATTATGTTGAAGGCAGTTTTGCATTCGAGCATCTGTAGAACCTATCACAGTGCTCAGTACAAAGAGGTTGTCTCGTGATTGCTTATTCCATAAAACTGAATGATTTAGAATGAGATTAACACAAGAACGTTCCGTTATGACAAGAATATTTCTCACCCATTGGCAAGAAATTTGAACCAGATGTTCACTGCGTTCCCAGACGTTCCTCCCAGGTCTGCTGCATGATTTGATTGATTATTGAGTTTAGAAACTGGCATTGTGAGCAGATTAAAACTTCAAATAGCGAGACAACAACAATATGACTTTGTGTTTGTTTAATTTTTTTCATTGTTTAAGGTGCTTCCTGCCCACATATATGTTTTAATCCTTATACATCCTTGCGGTGTTGGAGAATTGCAAGGTGTATTTTATTTTGTGCTTGTTTATTCTTTCAAAAAACACAAGATACTAGTGGGAATAATCATCATCAATTTTGTAAAATAGAAGAATATTTTCTGTTTAACATTTATATTCTGTAAAACTATGAGAGACAAAGGCAAGAAACTGGGAAGTGTCTTTCTTTGTTCTTTTTCATTTTGGTTTTTTTTTTAAAGGTAGTCAAACATGGATTAAATGGCGGTTGCCAAAGGGCAAACCTGAATTTTTCCTTTCCATTCTACTCTGTCCCTAAGGAGCCCCACCCCGGGCAGTTAGCACACCTGTATTTTGAAGGGAAATAGGAAAGGGCTGGGCATTACGTCTCCATCACCAGATCCGTGCACTAGATCCCCCGCCCTCCCAGAGACATGGGCACTCCTCTTCACACAAGCCCGCCATTCCCACCAAAACTAGATCCCGTTCTTCTCTAATGGTTTAAACAGAGAGGGTGAAGGGGCCTCTGTATTACCTCTCTTTCCAGGTAGAAAGCATTGTGATGTAGTACACACAGGTTAGACACAGTTACAGGTAGCCTGGGAATTCTTGCCCACGGAATGGTTCACAACATGACAGTTGTCAGCAGAAGGAGGAATGACCCTTTGTGCCTAGAAAGACGAGCCATTGTTAGCACGGTTAATTCTGAGCATCGAATGATCTGTACTGAAAGGAGGTCTAGATTGGGTTTTTGTTTTGGTTTGGTTTTTGGGTTTTGTTTTGTTTTTTGGCTGGGTCAGGGTTCCAGGAGACAGGAGAGGTGCAGGTTTGAGAAGGGTTAGGCTAAGTGGCTATACCTACAACTGAGAACTAAGTGAAAAGAAGGCAGAGCAGCTGAGATTACACAAGGGAATGTTTTAAAAATCGATGGAAAAAGGTCCCAGAGTGAGGCTGCCAGCTAGGAGCTTTCAAGAGTGCTGACGCAAGACGGAAAAGTAGGCATGCACGTCAAGTGGAACTCCGCTTTGTGTGAAAGGTCGCACACAGTGCAGTGCAGCCTCCACTGATTGGTGTTACGGCACAGTTCTCCACCAGTCCCGGAAAACGAGGCTTTAAGCATAGGTTAGCTGCTCGAAAGTGTGCGTTTTAAATGCATTAAAGGAAGCTAACATCATATATAAATCATTCTGCCGTCTTAAACTGCCAACAACGTGTTTGGTGAAGTTAGTGACTTGCTTAGTTGCAGGAAGATGCAAGTTTCAGGTCAGCCACAGAAGCACCCATTGTTATGTAAATGACGAGGAGCAGGTGAATACTTCACTTTTGGAGAGATTAAATTCATTGGCTTCCTATCATAGCATCAGGGATGTCCTTGCGCTAGTACCTAGTAGCTTTTCCGGTGTGACTCCCTTGATTATTTAGAGAGCCCCTCTGAGCGATATTTATGAAAAAATAAACGCTGAGTCACCAAGGGGTCTGTGGCCATGCTCTTGCCAGACCCAATGGGGAGCTGCAAAGTGCTGCTGTGTCCTGAAGAACAGAAGGCTCAGCATCCACCAGGGAGCGGGGACCCAGGGGTCTGTGGCCATGCTCTTGCCAGACCCAATGGGGAGCTGCAAAGTGCCACTGTGTCCTGAAGAACAGAAGGCTCAGCATCCACCAGGGAGCGGGACCCAGGGGTCTGTGGCCATGCTCTTGCCAGACCCAATGGGGAGCTGCAAAGTGCCGCTGTGTCCTGAAGGACAGAAGGCTCAGCATCCACCAGGGAGCGGGACCCAGGGGCATCATGGGCCGGCCGAAGCGAGAGCCCTGGAACTAGTTCTGTGCCGCACAGGTTAGCGGAGGAAGGCTTTGCCTTTGCTCGTGGGTTCCTGAGCACCGTTCGGTTCCAGAGAACTTACCTGCATACTGTGACCGACCCGTGAGAGAGGAGCTGCAGAGTCATCCAATGGGCACACAAGTGGAGAACAAGTCAAAACACCTGAATTAAATTAAGCAAGACTCTAAATAAACAAGTAGAACCAAGATATATAAAAATTAATGCAGTTCTTAAAATACATTTATTTTGTATGTTAAATGCTTTTAAATGCATCATTGCTGTGACTTTGGGCAGCAGCAAGCTGTGTGGCTTAAGAACTCCTAACATTATTCGTTAGGATCCTCTATATTTTTTTCCAATAGATTATTAATAAATAGGAATTTGCCCTGGCTGGTTGGCTCAGCGGTAGAGCGTCGGCCTAGCGTGTGGAGGACCCGGGTTCGATTCCCGGCCAGGGCACAGGAGAAGCGCCCATTTGCTTCTCCACCCCTCTGCCGCACTTTCCTCTCTGTCTCTCTCTTCCCCTCCCGCAGCCAAGGCTCCATTGGAGCAAAGATGGCCCGGGCGCTGGGGATGGCTCCTTGGCCTCTGCCTCAGGCGCTAGAGTGGCTCTGGTCGCAACATGGCGACGCCCAGGATGGGCAGAACATCGCCCCCTGGTGGGCAGAGAGTCGCCCCTGGTGGGCGTGCCGGGTGGATCCCGGTCAGGCGCATGCGGGAGTCTGTCTGACTGTCTCTCCCCATTTCCAGCTTCAGAAAAATGAAAAATAAAATAAAATAAAATAAATAAATAAATAAATAGGAATTTACGCTATAAAAAATTTAAAAAGAGGTGGACAGGTAATTCCAAGCATTAGTGTGTAAATAGTAGACATATGTTGATAGAATAAAACCTCAGGAATTAATGAAGTATCTAGAATATACTTCATAAATTTTTTTATTTAAAAAATTGTTTCTGACGAGAAATCATTGTTCGTCTCATTGTGGGTCTATGGTATGGGACCTCTCTCTTGCTGCTTTCAAATTTTTCTTTGTCTTGACATTTTGCATATGATGTATCTAGGAGTGGACTTGGAGTTATTTGTCCTGGGGTTCAATGTTCACTGACTATTTCTTCAGTCTGCCCACATCTGTTGAGTACCTCTAGTGAATTTTCCATTTCAGTTACTGTATTTTTCAACTCTTGAATTTCTGTTTGGTTCTTTTATGTAATCTCTATTTCTTTACTGATATTTATTTGTTCAGACATGGTTCTCATATGTTCCTTTAGTTCCTTAGACTTAGATTTTTTTTTTAGTTCTTTGAACACATTTAAAATAGCTAACAAATCTTTGTCAATAAGTTTCATAACTGGGCTACCACGTGGGTGGTTTTTATCAACTACTTTATTTCCAATATGTGGCCCATACATTCTTGTTTTCTGCATGCTTATCATTTTGGTGCTGACAACTAGAAATGTTAAATAACAATAATGTTGCTCTTATGGAAATTAGATTCTTCTCCTGTGTCAGAATTTGTCATTGTTTGTTTAGTAATTTTTTTGAACTAATTCTGTGAGGTCTATTGATTTTTCATGCTTGGCTTGCTTGTGGTAATCTAATTATGAGATAGAGGTTTTCTTGGTTGCCTGGAACCAGCTAATAAGTCCCCTAGCCTCTGCTTGGGGGCCTGGGGGTTGTGGGTGTGGTGAGCCACAGCTCCGGCGCTCAGTCAGGTAGCTTGTGATTCTGCCCTGTCTGTGCTTCCGTGTGTTGCAGATCCTCAAGGTTCTTCACAGGCAAGACCCCAGGGCCTTCTCGGGTCTCCCCTGAGCACGGACACAGGCATGCTCGCCGCCGTCATGGGGATGTACGTACCCAGGAAGAGGGTGCACTTCTCTAACCCTCCTGTACAAAGACTTTCCCCCTAGCTTTTAGTTTAAATTTTTTAAAAAAAGATTTTATTTATTGATTTTAGAGAATGGAGAGAGAGAAAGGCAGGGATTGGGGAGGAGCTGGAAGTATCAACTTGTAGTAGTTGCTTGTCGTATGTGCCTTGACGGGGCAAGCCCACAGTTTCGAACCGGCCACCTCAGTGTTCCAGGCCGACGCTCTATCTGCTGCGCCACCTCAGGTCAAGCTAGTTGTAAATCTTGTGGTGAGTCCATTGTTCGCCCATCTGCTCTCCACTCCCCAGGACGGCCGTGAGGGTCAGCAATGCCTGGGATCGTTTCTGACAGATTTCCCGGAGCAAAAGGCTGCTTCTACTTGGCAAGTTGAGAGTCAGGAGAGACAGAAACCAGGGCTGCTGTTTTCGGCTGCTTCTGATCAGGGACAGAGCTAACACCCATCAGCGGCTTTTCAACAACACAGCCTTCTGGAAGGGTCTGGACACAACTTGCAAGACATCATTAATTAGATTCCACTTGCCATCTGCCACGCCGTCCCTGTCACAGCCCCGTGAAATGTAAATTCAGACCAGGTGATGGCGTGGAAGGCAAAAACAACACCTTCCCCGTGGCTGTGCTTCCCCGACCAGGGTCCCGCCAAAGGGGGGCCAGAGGCTCTTCAAGACTGCTTCCTGTCTTGGCATCAAATGAGTCAACAGTAAACATTTTATTTCCCAAAGTTTTATTTGAGGTTTTCTCACCTTTGAGAAAGACAGAAAACAGATATGATCTTCCATACGAGCTTTTTTTTCCCCTAGGAAATATCATGCTCCCAATTATTCTCTTTGATAGATATGTAGAAGTCATATTAACTATGTTTAGCCTGAAGTGTGTATTTTAGCTTAAAATGTACAGTGTATCAAAGATAGCTTTTTTTTTTTCCTGATTCATGAGACTTAGCTTTCAGGATGTTTTGATTTTTCCTATTGCTAAAACAACTTCCTAAATATTCAATGTTGTTGATAATAATCCCGTTTGATGTTCTTCTGAGATGTAGTAGAAATAAGCTTCCTTCTTTTTCAAGTGAGAGGAGGAGAGATAGAGAGACACACTCCCACATGTGCTCTGACTGGGATCCACCTGGCAACCCATCTGGGGTTGATGCTTTGCCCATCTGGGGCCATGCTCACACAACAAAGCTATTTTTAACACCTGAGGAGCAGAGGCTCCACAGACCCATTCTCAGTGCCCAGGGCCTGTATACTTGAACCAATCAAGCCATGGTTGTGGGAGGAGAAGAGAGAAAGCAAAAGAGAAAAGGGGGACAGGGAGGAGTAGGGAAGCAGATGGTCGCTTCTCCTGTTTGCCCTGACCAGGAATTGAACCTGAGACATCCACATGCCAGGCTGATACTGAACCACTGAGCCAACCAGCCAGGGTCAAAGTATAGTCATTTCAAATGTTTTATGTCATGTCTTTGCGGGGAATAGACCACTGAAAAGAACTGAACTTTTCCATTAGTAAAATAATGAGGATCTGACCATTTCAGGGGGAGCCCTGGATGCCACACCTGTCCCCAGCCATAACCATACCTGTTCTGAAAATATGCTTCCCAGGAACTAGAGATGGGAGAACTCGTTTTTTCCTTTCATTCATTCTTTATGACAAAGTGCCTGCTGTCTGCCAGTGATTGTTCTTGGCGCTACACATGCAGGAGGGGAGCAGAGCAGGCGAGGTCCCTATTTTATTGAGTTTCTAAGGGAAAAATACAACTTAATCTGCACTAAAGATGGTCATGTGCTAGAATGACAGATAGTTTTAAGAGCAATGAAGAAAATAACGTGAGTGAGAGACTAGAGAGCAGCAGGGTCGGGTGGTCTGAGGGGAGGAGATGCTCTCTGATGAGGTGACCTACAAGCACAAACCTGAGGGAGAAGCCAGGGGACCGCCGGGAAAAGAGACTGTCAGGTAGAGGGAACAGTAAAGACGGATGCCCTGAGAGTGCATGAGGGGACCCTGGAACCCAGAGGGACTGTTACGGGCTGAGTGAAGTGAGCCAGGGGAGGAGAAGACATTGGCAATGAGAGCAAACCTTCCAGGAGGGGCCTCGTTCACAAGGAGACTGGAAGTCCCTGGAGAATTTTGAGGAGACATAATGACAAGAATCACAGGCCGCTGTATGCAGAGTGGACTGTGAGAGAGGTGGTTAGGGTGGCCACCGAGGGGAGCAGTGAGGGGCTGTCGCGGGGGTCAAGGGGGAGATGCTGATGCCTGAGCGTGGGAGTGGGGAGCAGGAGGAGTTGGAGTTGGCCTCTCTCTATATTTTGAAGGCAGTGTCTGTCCGTGAGATCTGCTGGTGAATGAGCTCAGGGGTGAATTAAGGAAGTGTTAATGATGACTAAGATATTTGGTCTGTGCAGCCAAAGGAGTGGGGAGCCATCTCCTGAGAGCAGAGGGGAGTAGTTGGCACTCCCTCCTTTAATTGTGACCTCTAATAAACAGCTCCTTTGTGTTTTTAACTTCCTGCAAGTGTGTGTGTGTGTGTGTGTGTGATTCAGCTGAACAGTACAAATGGGCTATAGAGAAGCAGGATAACATTCAAGCCCACACAAAACCTTTTCTACAGGAACATAGTGTGGGGTATGTCAAGAAAGAGTGAGGACAAATACTAAGGAAGACAGTAGAAGTCTGTGTTTTAGGTAAAGAAATTTCCAGACTTCCTCTAGGCTACCTGCGTTCTATTTGGTGAAAATCTGGAGTTCAAATTCTTGTTTGAAATATTTGACAACGGGCTTGACCTGTGGTGGCGCAGTGGATGGAGTGTCGACCTGGAATGTTGAGGTCACCAGTTTGAAATCCCAGGTTTGTCTGGTCAAGGTACATATGGGAGTTGATGCTTTCTGCTCCTCCTTTTCTCCCCGTCTCTCTCTCTCCTCTCTAAAATGAATAAATAAAATCATCATTAAAATAAAAGAATTATGTGGCCCTGGCCAGTTGGCTCAGTGGTAGAGTGTTGGCCTGGTGTGTGGAATCCTAGGTTCGATTCCCGGCCAGGGCACAAAGGAGAAGCACTCATCTGCTTCTCCACCCCTCCCCCTCTCCTTCCTCTCTGTCTCTCTCTTCCCCTCCCACAGCCAAGGCTCCATGGGAGCAAAGTTGGCCTGGGCAGCGAGGACGGCTTCATAGCCTCTGCCTCAGGGTCTAGAATGGCTTTGGTTGCAACAGAGCAATGCCCCAGATGGGCAGAGCATCGCCCCCTAGTGGGCTTGCCAGGAGGATCCGGTCGGGCACATGTGGGAGTCTGTCTGCTTCCCCGCTTCTCACTTTGGAAAAATAAAAAATAAAAAACCCAAAAAACAAAACAACAAAAAAGAATTATGTGACTGTGGACTATTCCACATGGACCTTGAAACTGTAGTTTCTTCAGCTACGAAATAGAGACTGTTTTAAGGATGAAATGATAAGTATAGTGTGGTTTTTTTTACTGTCTTATTTTAATTTCCTTCTTATGCTTTGCTAAAAGTCTCAAAAAATGAAAACAGTCATCTATTAATAGGCTAATTTGTCTTGGAGCTTTTGTACAACAAGCAGTTATTGAGAGCCATTAAATGTAGGACGTGATGATAAGGACTGAAGCAGAGTCAATGAGCATACAAAATTAGTTTATCCTCGCGTGATTCATAATCTAAATATGTGGTCTAGTTAAATGAGAGCTCAGGATTATATTTGATGGTGATGCTGACGTGGGTGTGATGAAGAAATGCTTTAAAAAAATAGAGATTTATTGACCACTGATTATGTACTAAGCATTTTGCTAAGTGCTTCAGAGTGTTATAATACTTTATTCTGAGAGATGAAGAAACACAGTCCTATAAGCTACCAATATTGCCTTTAGACAGAGATTGAGAAGTAGTCCTCGTCTGATACTAAATTTAGCGAAGGTTAGTGATTTGGCCAAATTCACGTAGCATGTGGTGGAACAGACTTAAATGCACGCAGTGTGACTTTGGTAACTAACTACACGTGAATTTCCACCATGTTGTTTTGCCGAGGGAGTTCAGAGCTCGGAGCCGTTGCTATGGATTGGAGTAGGCAAATAAAATCTCAGGAAAGGGGAAGAGCCTGAGGGTCTTTCTGAAAGATGAGCAGGCCGAGAGAGAGAGAGAGAGAGAGAGAGAGAGAGAGAGAGAGAGAGAGAGAGAGATGGACTTTCAGATGTGCTTCCATAAGCAGCTGAGAGAATCCGGTTGGGTGAGCACAGACGGCTGTGAGAGGAAGGGAAGTTGGCTTGCAGGTAGCAGTGGATTTGTGCTGAGTGGTAATAAGAGGTTAAGTTGGCTTGGCGAGTCTGAGAGCAGTCTGCAGACCTTGAATGCCAGCCAAAGTAGTTTGCACATCTTCCTTTAGGTAATGAGAAGCCATTGAAAGAATTTTAATATCATTTTGGAATTATGTCAAATTGGGAGAGAAGCGTTATGAGAAATGGGAGATGAGAAAACCAGTGAGGAGGCAATTACTGCAATTCGGGAAGGAGGTGATCAATCTTGGGTAATTTTTCTCCTTATGAATCTGTGGTTCAAAGAATAAAAGTGTATAGCCCACTCTCCTGTCTTCCTCTCTTTCTATTTCCTTTTGGAAATCTTTATCTAGAATTACGCATTTTTTTAAAGGATAAAGTCACCTTGAATAAAAAGTATGGGTTCTGATCTTTTTTTTTTCTCTTAAAAAAAATGTCAACTCTGAGCCAAACAAAATTAAGAAATTTTCCTAAGATCACATGCTAGCCAGTGGGCACTCTGATTTTCTCTTCAGTGCTGTAAGTGTTAGCTTTCTTGGTTTCTCCTTTCTCCTACCAGGACCAGGAAAGGGCACCGCTGAGTCCCCGATGGTTCTGACCATTGCTTTAATGAGCATGGTATTGGGAGTCATTATTTTCTCTCAGGGGATGGCATGACTGCTTCCTAGCTACTGAAAACCCCAATCAGTAGAAATTATTTTTCTACATCTGTATCCTCTGCCCCTAAGAGATGCATCTGGATTATATCATATATATACCAGATGTCCTCTGGAGAAAGCAGAGAATCACCTCTTTTCTTGCCCCTTCTACCAGTTGCAGGGAAGGGGACAGCAGGGGGACAGTTCTTACTCTCTAGAGACGCCATTTGGCTTGATGAGCTTATCGGGGAGATGGAAATATCCTACTGCTTTCTGGTCCATAAGGAAAAAGTGGCCTTAATAGGCAAGAAGCCTCTGACGCATAGAAAAGAGAAACTAATAAAGAGCTATGGATTCTCGTCGTTCTGAAAGAGAAGCGTGGGGGTTATTTAGTCAAGGGCCCTCACGAGTTTCCCTGGGCGCTCTCTGGTGTAAACATCTTCATCAACTCTACCACCAGGGATCAGAGAATGGAACTCTGCTTGCCACGTTATAAAAAGCCATTTTTTTTTTCCATTTTTCTCATTGTTAATAATGTTGAGCCTTGCATGATCTTTTTTTTTTTTTTTTAATCAGTGGTGTCTCTGTATCAAGGAAAGTACAGTGACTTTTAATCCAAAGCAGACAGCCGCTGTACATAGGTCTGAAGATGATTAGGGAAAATCAATATCCCATAATTAAATCTGTTGAATTAACAGAAAAGAAAAAAAAGGCAATTGCAGGTTTAATTTAGATGTTGGCTGCCCAGAGGAGAAATATTCTGACAGCAGTAGGATGGGGAGTTGGGTTTCATTTATCCCTTAGATCAGTGGTCCCCAAACCCCGGGCAGCGGACCGGTACCTGTCCATGGGCCATTTGGTACGGGTCTGCAGAGAAAGAATAAAGAATTTATGTTATTTCTGTTTTATTTATATTTAAGTCTGAATGATGTTTTATTTTTAAAAAATGACCAGATTCCATCTGTTATATCTAAGACTCACTCTTGACGCTTGTCTGGGTCACGTGATACATTTATCCGTCCCACCCTAAAGGCCGGTCCGTGAAAATATTTTCTGACATTAAACCGGTCCGTGGCCCAAAAAAGGTTGGGGACCACTGCCTTAGATAACGACACTGGTCCCTCTGCTGGGTTGGTGCTGAGAATTTAACAATAACATGGACATCACATCTACCATGAGCTGTGGCTTGATGGTAATCCCCCCAAATGTAAATTCCTAGTAGGGCTTGTTCCCTGCTCTGTTACTCAAGAGAAGTGTAGTATCTGGCACACAGTAGTTGCAACAATATATATTTAGTGAATTAATCAGTAATATATCTTTCTATATAAAACTTTTGTCTTTTGAATGTAATTTGATACCTTGCACCAGCTTGTCAAGTGTGAAGGGGAGCATTAATTTTACATGTGAGAAAGCTGGAGACTAAGATGTCAAAGGACTTCTCAGGCTCATGATCAACTTGTGGCATTAGATGCACCAGCCATAAAATATTAAATGGTGAAATCCTTTAAACAAAGCCTGACTCCAAGTTCAATGTGCAAATCAGATAGGCGCAGTGACACATTGGTTCAGGCAGGTGTGGGGGGCAGACGTCATCCACTTCTGTGGGTTTCTTCTGTCCACCCCTGGGAGACATTGGGTTGATTTGCTGATATGGTAGATAAGACTTTGGGGCATTGTATAGTAACCCTCTCCTTTTGTTACTTAGTTTATTCTTGCCTCAGAAGCTAATCTACCTGTGTGTCCTTAAACAGATTAAGTAACCTCTCTAAATCCCTAATTCCTCATCTGAAAATTGGGAACTGTAATAACAAATGTCTCTTGGGTTATTGTGAAGATAAATGGAGATAACGCATATAAGCAATTAACAGAAGACTGGGCCCTGGCCGGTTGGCTCAGCGGTAGAGCGTCGGCCTAGCGTGCGGAGGACCCGGGTTTGATTCCCGGCCAGGGCACACAGGAGAAGCACCCATTTGCTTCTCCACCCCTCCGCCGCGCTTTCCTCTCTGTCTCTCTCTTCCCCTCCCGCAGCCGAGGCTCCATTGGAGCAAAGATGGCCCGGGCGCTGGGGATGGCTCTGTGGCCTCTGCCTCAGGCGCTAGAGTGGCTCTGGTCGCAACATGGCGACCCCCAGGATGGGCAGAGCATCGCCCCCTGGTGGGCAGAGCGTCGCCCCCTGGTGGGCGTGCTGGGTGGATCCCGGTCGGGTGCATGCGGGAGTCTGTCTGACTGTCTCTCCCTGTTTCCAGCTTCAGAAAAGATGAAAAAAAAAACCCAAAAACAAAAAACAGAAGACTGGTACAAAACAGGGACTCCATGAATGTGATTGGTGATGGTGATAGTATGATGATGATGGTGGTGATGGTAATGGTGATAATGGTGATGGAGGTGATGATGGTGATGGTGGTGATGGAGATGATGGTGTTAGTGATGGAGGTGATGATGATGATGGTGATGATGATGATGGTGATGGTGGTGATGATGGTGATGATGGTGATGGTGATGATGGTGATGGTGGTGGTGGTGGTGATGGTGATGATGATGGTGGTGGTGGTAATGGTGGTGACGGTGGTGATGGTGATGGTGATGATGGTGATGATGGTGGTGGTGGTGATGGTGGTGATGGTGGTGATGGTGGTGATGGTGATTATAGTGACAGCAATAATGGTGAGGAGGAGAAAAAGCAGTTTTTCCACAGTCATCTGGCCTGAAACAAAAAGCCTAAGTGGACCTTATTTGTTTGTTTCATGGTGATGAATCTGGCAATAGTAAATGAAATATAATAATTACGCATTTTATTTTGTATCACAGACACGGCAACTAAGAAAAAAATAAACATCAAGAATAATGTGTTTTTGCTTTTGTGGTGTCGGAAAGCATTTGAAAGTTTAAAACCTATTTTGTTTTGCATTGATTTTGGCTTAATGACCACTGATGAAGGACATTTCATTTAGGCCATTTCAAATTGCATCACTGAGTGGCATTTTATTGATGTTAATATACATTTATTAAATAATTTCTGTGGACCAGGGGCTCTTCCTGGCTTTGGAGACTCGGAGATGGGACAAGACACGATCTTACCTTGAGAGGGCTGACCACCTGGGAGAGAAAACTATTACCATACGTAAAATAAATTCTTTGGCAGATATATCCTCACATTACTTTTATAAAAATTGAAATTGTCCATGTCTCTGTGATCATTTCACTTGTCTGACTTTGTTATGTGATACATTTCTAAGTCTGGGTCCATGAAAATATTATTCCCTGGATATTTGAATATGGGCAACAAAATGTTTGCACTTAAAGATCAATTTTGCTTGAATACAAATTTTTTTTTGAGAGCAAGAGAGAGGGGGAGGAGAGAGAGATGAAAGGAGAGAGAGAGAAAAAAAAACATCAATTTGTTTCTCCACTTTATGCACCCATTGATTACTTCAGGGGTCCCCAAACTATGGCCCACGGGCCACATGTGGCCCCCTGAGGCCATTTATCCAGCCCCCGCCGCACTTCCGGAAGAGGTACCTCTTTCATTGGTGGTCAGTGAGAGACGCAAAGCTCACATACAGTACTACTTCCAGTGACGTGGGATGCATGCCTCATGGCTCCAGAAGCACGTCACATCACTTGTTACATCTAGCAGTGACAAATATGGAACCGGACATTGACCATCTCATTAGCCAAAAGCAGGCCCGTAGTTCCCATTGAAATACTGGTCAGTTTATTGATTTAAATTTACTTGTTCTTTACTTTAAATATTGTATTTGTTCCTGTTTTGTTTTTTTACTTTAAAATAAGATATGTGCAGTGTGCATAGGGATTTGTTCATAGTTTTTTTTTATAGTCTGGCCCTCCCGTGGTCTGAGGGACAGTGAACTGACCCCCTGTGTAAAAAGTTTGGGGACCCCTGGATTACTTCTTATATGTGCCCTGATGAGGCTTGAACCGGTGACCTTGGGATTGAGCCAGGGACCTTAGCGCTCTGGGAGGACACTGTGCACTGTGCTATGAGCCAGAGCTGGATGCAAAATCTTTGCCTTGTTATTTTTTTTCTTTAAATGTCTTATTTAATACTTTGAATATCACTATTTGATTGTCATCAGAAGCATTGCTATCAAAAAGGGTTAATTTATGCAATTATTCCTTTCTAAGTCACATGCTTTTATGCCAGGATTCCCAATGAGGTGTTTTTCGCCCTTGAAAATTCAGTACTATTACTATATTATGTCATGATGTTGGTTTTTCTGGGTCAATATTCTCAGACACATAACTATTTCAATATGTAGCCTTGAATTTCTTGAATATAAGAGTTTTCTTAAGATAGGCTTTAGCATTTGTTCTGACCTGTGGCTTTGTTTTTCTTTCTTTATTAGTACGTTGGAGGTTGTTTGCCTGTCTTCAATATTTGTCACTGACTTTTGAATCCTTCTTATCTCTGCTATTTCCTTAGGATTAAAAAATGTTTTCCTTTTCGCATTTTTCTCTTGAGTGATTACTTGGCTGTATTTATTCACCCTGGAGTTGCCCTAGTGTAGGGCTTATTTACAAAAGGGTATTTTCTGTTTCTAACCATTTATTGAGTTGTTCCATCATTACTGAGTTTTTCTAATGCTAACAGGTTGTTTCATGAATTATAGAATTTCTTCCATTTTAAAATTGTAACTTGCAAACATCTTTTAGTGTGTACTTTGATATAATTTATGTGTCAAAACATTATAATAATTGTATTTAAAAAATCCTGTATTGTTTTTCCTTAGCCTCCCCACATGCTAACATCTCACACGTCCTGTAGGAAAAGGATCAAATCCAGGAAATGAACGTCAGTGCACTAGTATTAATTACTCTGCACACACTTAGATTTCACCACCTGTGCTAATAATATCCTTTCTCCAGAATTACAACAAGGCATTTAGTAATCATGCGTTCTTAGCCTCCTCCTATCTGAAATAGTTCCTCGGTCTTTTAGTTTGTTTGTTTTTCTTGATGAGTGCCAGTCTGTTATTTGGAGAATGTACCTCAATTAGGATTTGTCTGATGTTTTCTTGTGATTAAATTCAGAGTTTGTATTTTTGTCAAGAGCACCACATAGGTGATGTGCCCATCATAGGTCACCGTATCAGGGAATGGGTTGTTGCAACGTCTCTCTAATGATGACGTTAACTTCAACTTCTTGGTTAAGGTGCTATTGGCTAGGTTTCTTCCCCATAAAGTTACTGTTTTCCCTTTTGGAAGTAATAAGTATCATATGAAGAGATACTTCTGAGAAATGTCAATATTTTGTTACCCGTCATACCTTCAATCCTCTAACTTTGGCATCCATTGATGGTTGTTTGCAACAATTACTATGATGTTTGCCAAATGATAACTTCTTAAATTTTTCTTCATTCCATCTCTATATTTTTTAATCCAATTTATTGGAGTGACCTTGGTTAATGAAATTACACAGGTCTTAGGGGTAGAATTATATAATACATCATCTATATATCATATTGTGTGTTCACACCCCAAATCAAGGCTCCTCCGTCACCATTTGTCCCCTCTTCCCCCTCCCCGCCCCCCCCACACCCTTCCCTCTGGTAACCACCATACTATTGTCTGTGTAGGAGTCGCTGAGGTTTTCTGTTTGTCTGTTTTGCTTACTCCCTTCACCTTTTTACCCAGCCCCCTGCTCTCTCCCCTCTGACAGCTGTCGCTCTGTCCTCTGCACCCGTGAGTCTTCCCGTTTGGTTTGTTGGTTTATTTGTTCATTGGATTCCACACACGAGTGAAATCATAAGGCCCGGGCTCATCCCACTCAGTGCAATGCTCTCCAGGTCTGTCCACTCCTTTTGTATTTGCAGGACACCTGGGTTGGTCTCTTTTCTTGCCCTGCCCTTTAGATGCTCGACTCTGAACATTTTATATGACAAAAAGAAAAAAAAAATCCTAATACTATGTCCCTAGTAACCCTGATTGTTTTGAGCTTTGCAACTCGGGCCTTAAGAGGAAGGTGCTGTCTGTTTCCCCCTCGCTCCTCCCGCTGTGCACCCAAGCAGTGCTCCTGTGGAAGGCTCCGGGCCACGTCCACTCGGTGCTGCCCCGGGCTGTCCCCTCGTGTTCCCAAGGCCCTGGGGCACCTTCCCCGTTAGAGACAGTCTCCTCCTGCGCCCATGCGGCCTCCTGTTCCTCGGATGCATGGCACATGGCGATGCCACTTGCTAACCCTCAAATGCCCTGCCCCTCGTTCAACTTCTGAGCTGGGGGCACTAACGTTACAAAGCCTGGCATCATTCATGCAGTTGGGTGGCCTCCGTGTCTCCATTTATTGGTCCTGGAGAAATGGGGGAGTTTTGAATCATTTTATTATCTCACTGCAGCTTTATGGATTCTCCTTTAGGAAGTGACTGTTTGACCATTTCAATTGAGATGCTATTTTTTTTGGTTGTAAAATGATTATATTTGCAAGAGATCAGAAGCCTTTTCTTCTTCTTTTTTTTTTTTTGTATTTTTTTTTCTGAAGTTGGAAACAGGGAGTCAGTCAGACAGACTCCTGCGTGCGCCCGACTGGGATCCACCCGGCACGCCCACCAGGGGGCGATGCTCTGCCCATCTGGGGCGTCGCTCCGTTGCATCCAGAGCCATTCTAGTGCCTGAGGCAGAGGCCATGGAGCCATCCTCAGCGCCCAGGCCAACTTTGCTCCAATGGAGCCTCAGCTGTAGGAGGAGAAGAGAGAGAGAGGAAGGAGAGGGGGAGGGGTGGAGAAGCAGATGGGTGCTTCTCCTGTGTGCCCTGACCGGGAATCGAATCTGGGACTCCTGCACACCAGGCCGACGCTCAACCACTGAGCCAACCGGCCAGGGCTTTTTTTTTTTTTTTTTTTTTTTTTTTTTTTTTGGCGAGAGAAAGAGAGAGAGAGAGAGAGAGAGAGAGAGAGAGAGAGAGAAACATCGAGCTGCTCCTATATGTGCCCTGACCAGAGATTTGAACCAGCAACATCCATGCTCTGGGATGACACTCCAACCAACCAAGCTATCTGGGCAGGGATTAATTTAATTTATTTTTTTAGAGTGACAGAAAGAGGGAGGGAGAAAGGGGAGGAAGAAAGGAAGCATTCATCTGTTGTTCCACTCAATTATGCATTCTTTGTTTGCTTCCTATGTGTCCCTGACTGGGGATCAAACCTGCGTTGTTGTAGTTTGGGGACGACACTCAACCAACTGAGCTAACCAGCTAGAGTTTTTTTGGTTTTGTTTTTTTTAAGAAAAGGAGTGTGTTCTACCAAAAACTGAAGGTTTAATGCTTAGAGGCTTTTTTAGACGTGGTCTGCAAATGCCTTCAAAGCACAGCAGATAATATCAGGGGTAGTGAAGCAGTCAGAGGTGAAAATTCAGAGAGCTGGCGTGGGAGGTGGGAGGGCGGTGTGCTTGCCCCACCAGAACCATCGGAACCGTCGGAACCATCGGAAACGCTCACAGTTCACATAAAACAACCAGGCTCAGTTCTGGTCAGGAAGCCTACCTTTGAACCGCCTCTTAGGATGTGGGATCTAGCATTGGGGGGACCAACCGTCTCAGTTTGCCGGGGATGGAGGGGTGTCTTGGAATGCAGGAATCTTGAGGCCAAAGCTGTGACCTTGCTGGACACACTGGGTGATTGGTCCTGGTCTAGAACTAGCATACTTGGTGCATATAAGCTGTATCTTAAAGTAGACTATAGTTAAGCAAAAGCTTTTTTAAAAAATGATGCTTAGTTGTATCAAATGATGTCACCTATGAAAACCACAAGGAAATGGGTTTGCTTTTTTTTTTTTTTCCCTCTGTAAGTTTGCAATTTTCAATGAAGAAAAAAAATAGCAATACATACAATTTTTGCAATTTTCAGTGGGGAAAAATAATAGCAATACTTATCTTTTTTTTTCTATAAGCCAAGCAGGATTTGAAACTATTTGAAGGATGACCCCTTTTTCAGAGATGGAGGCACTGAATTTATTGCCAGCCAGTCGTAGCTGTCCATCTGCTAACTCCCTTCACATAGAGGGAGCAGCTGTCATTTCAGAAATGGTACAGCAGATAATAAGACGGGGTGCGTTTCATCTTCAGATGCTTAAAGCAAATCCCTAGGAAGGACGGCGGCCGTTCCTTTGACTGCACGCATCTCTAATATGATTAACACAAAATGCCAAATGGATCTGGAGATTGGAAGCCGATGAATTCGCTTTTAAGGGGAAATCATTCAAAGTAGGTGTAGTGCATATTGTAATAAGCTGCAATTGCATCAAGAGAGGAATGGCGAGAACCAAAGGTGCACACAGAAGGATTCTCAAAACCCTGGCTACATGTCAAGCCCTGAGTACAAATACAAACATCTGAGCTTCCCCAGTCCTCACACCCTCTGCGTACCAGCAGTTTGCCTCCACTCCTTCTTTTTTTTTTTTTTTTTTTGTATTTTTCCAAAGCTGGAAACGGGGAGGCAGTCAGACAGACTTCCGCATGTGCCCGACCGGGATCCACCCGGCACGCCCACCAGGGGGCGATGCTCTGCCCATCCGGGGCGTTGCTCTGTTGCAACCAGAGCCATTCTAGTGCCTGCGCCTGAGGCAGAGGCCATGGAGCCATCCCCATCGCCCGGGCCATCTTTTGCTCCAATGGAGTCTTGGCTGCGGGAGGGGAAGAGAGAGACAGAGAGGAAGGAGAGGGGGAGGGGTGGAGAAGCAGATGGGCGCTTCTCCTGTGTGCCCTGGCTGGGAATCGAACCCAGGACTTCCACAAGCCAGGCCGACACTCTACCACTGAGCCAACCGGCCAGGGCCTCCACTCCTTCTAAACAGACAAAATTTACCCCAACTAACAGCTTCCTTCACCTTGGCCCTGTTTGTCTTCCCAAATTTGCGAACTTCAATAATCTTAGATTCTATCCTCCACCCATTTCTACTGTTTAATAGCCCAAAGTTTAATCAACAGTTTCTATTGCTTATTCCTGTGTGATTTTTCTTTTCTAAGTGGAAGGAGGGGAGATAGTGAGACAGACTTCTACATGTGCCCCAACCAGGATCCATCTGGCAACCCCATCTTGGGCCAATGCTTGAATCAACCAAGCTAGTTTTAGTGCCTGAGGCGGTAGCTTGGACCAACAAAGCTATCCTTGGTGCCTGGGGCCTGATGCTCGAACCAATCAAGCCACTGGCTGTGGGAGGGGAAGAAGGAGAGAAGAGGAAGAGGAGAGGGAGAGAAGCAGATGGTCGCTTCCGTTGTGTGCCCTGACCAGGGATCAGACCCGAGGCATTCATATGCCAAGCCGACGTTCTATCAACTGAGCCACCAGCCAGGGCCTCCTGTGCAATTTTTAAAGATTATTTCTTTTCTCTTTGGTCCCCTAGCTCCACCCTTAATTGTCCTCAAATGGTACTTACAACAGACCACAGTCCTCTTGCCACATCCCTAGTCAAGATTCTTCTCCCTTCCAGTCAATCTGCATGTAGTTCCCTGGTAGCTCTTCCAAAGGAAAAAAAAAATCAGGGTGAAATAAGGAACCTGTGAACGTAGTCCAGGCGGTGCTCGGTATTCCTGAGCGTCGCAGGTGTGGATAGGATGTAGCTCCAGACACAGGTGGCGTGTGCTCAGTATACAGGTGGGGACGGAACATGGGCGTGGACAAAGGTGGACATAGAGTTATGGAGACATTTCTGCATGGAGAGATCAAAAATAAGTACCATTTCATTGGCTCGTCGCCATGATCCTGGGTAGTAGGTTCAGTGCACAGGACTATTCATTTTCTGAGTCCCCACATCCCATCCCTGATGGTAGAGCTGAAAGTTGGGACCAAATCTTCTTAATTGAAACTCCGGCTTATTCTGATTGCTGCACAAAGTTTTATTTTATTTTATTTTCGGGGATTGTAATCTAGAGTGGCATCTCTGCTGTGTGGTAGCCCCCGCCCCCATCCGCCTTGATGGAGCTTCTTCGATAGATTCTTAGTTACAGGACTAATGCTTAACTAGACTTCAGGAGGTTCTCAGTGACGGTTGCTCTGTAGTTTAGTGGTAGTTTTGATGCGATTGTGTGTGTGTGTGTGTGTGTGTGTGTGTGGGGGACACAGCATTTACCTACGCTGCCATCTTGACTGGCGTTTTCCTGGTGAACATCACCCCTGAACTTGTCATCCAGGGAGCCCATGGAAAGAAGAGGTCGGCTGAATGGACATGAACTTGCTGGCCCTGGACACGTGTGATGCCTGCATTCTCATTTACACAAACCAGTGCTGTTCAGGGGCCTCGGCTGACCTCATCACTTTGCACGGTACAGAGCAAAAACACGTTCCCAGTGTTGGTGAGAATCCAGGTCAAGGAAGGGAGAAACCGAGGTCCTATGAGGTTGTGCCTGCAAGGACCTTGATTTGAGACGAGAGTATTTAAACGGCAGGTATGTGCAGAAGCAGGTCAGGAACGCCAGTGGCCTTTGGTGGCTATCTGCAGTAAAGCTCTGCTTCACATTTTACCTGCTTTCTTAATTGCTAGGCAGAGCAGATAAACCGTATTTCTAGATGTTGCTGCTGTTAAAAAAAAAAAAAAAGAAGAAAGAAAGAAAAAACCTACCATTTCTCAAGTCAAAATATTTTAATGGTAAAATCATGATCAATGATTAACCTAAAGATTTTTCGTTTCAAGAGCAGTAAGAGGGGGCTGCCAAGCAGCAGGGAACTAATATGTAAAGATAATTTCAGACACATGAAGATGAAAAAAGTGGTCAGAGGAGGAGACTGAACCTTTTTTCTTCCACCTCCAAGATTTATTGAAAATGGTATTTAAAAAAACCCAGGCAATGTATCTGACTCTACATTTAAATGCTAGTGCACCTGTTTATTCCAGATTATTTACTGAAGGGTTTTTATGGTAACAAAGAAACTGTGCCTGTCCCCAGGAAGCTCACCATTGAACAGAGGAGACAGATGCAAAAATGGATGGATGGATGATAAAAAGATAGATAGAGAGCTAAACCCATTCAAAATGGTTTTATAAAAACTGATTAAGGGACTCTCTGAATATTATTGCAACTAATAGGAGCAGAATGCAATGGCCTGGGGGTCGGGAGAAGTTTCCCTGCAGAGCTAGTCTCCTGAAAGCTGAGCTGGTGGGAAGGGGCGGAGCAGAGGGGAGGCCCGCTAACAGGACAGAAGGAACTGTAAGCCATTTGATGGGGCTGCAGTATGGAAGGACAGGGCGGCGGGAGGTGGGGGCAGGCTGTGGGGAGGGAGGTTGGCAGGCCGGAAGATGCAGGTGCTGTAAGATGCTATGCTGCTCCTCCCAGTGCATGGCACTTTTACTCGGCAGACCTACTGAGCGAGTGACATCTTAGTGGGACTGTCGGGAGCCTCCCCTGAGCATGGGCTGCACTTGCTCACCTCTGGTGACATGGGCGGTTAGGGTGGCCTCCCCTGCTGCCCAGCCTCCCTCTGCGTTGCACTCAGTGTCATCCCTGACTGGCCTGCTGCCTTTGTACAAGACCACGCTGCTTTCAGCAGTGAACATCTCCATTTCCCCAGTGAGGGATGCTATGATTTTGAGCTCATTTCCAGCACTAATATTCTATGATGATGTCTTTGAGAAAGATCCTCTGGCTCTCTGGGTAAATGTCAAGCTTTCTCTGCCATCTGGAAGGATAGGGAGGAAGCAAGGTGACAGGACAAAGAGCCTTATACTACTTCAAGAGGCATGGATATAGAGCTTAGTTTTTTTTTTTGTTTTTTTTTTGTGTTTTTTTTTTTACAGAGAGAGGTATAGATAGGGACAGACAGACAGGAACAGAGAGAGATGAGAAGCATCAATCATCAGTTTTTTGTTGCGAGACCTTAGTTGCTCATTGATTGCTTTCTCATATGTGCCTTGACCGTGGGCCTTCAGCAGACCGAGTAACCCCTTGCTTGAGCCAGGAACCTTGGGTCCAAGCTGATGAACTTTGCTCAAACCAGATGAGCCCACGCTCAAGCTGGCAACCTCGGGGTCTCGAACCTGGGTCCTCTACATCCCAGTCCGATGCTCTATTCACTGTGCCACTGCCTGGTCAGGCTAGAGCAGGTGTCCCCAAACTACGGTCCGTGGGCCACATGCGGCCCCCTGAGGCCATTTATCCGGCCCCCTGCTGCACTTCCAGAAGGGGCACCTCTTTCATTGGTGATCAGTGAGAGGAGCACTGTATGTGGTGGCCCTCTAATAGTCTGAGGGACAGTGAACTGGCCCCCTGTGTAAAAAGTTTGGGGACCCCTGGGAGCTTAGTTCTTAATGATACCACCTTGAGCTATTTTTTTTTCCCAGTCATTTTTGAGCTTCAGTCTCTTCATGGGGGTACAGTAACATCCACCTAGTGGAGTGGTCGGGCCAGCTGGAAACACTATCTCTAACTCATCCAGCATATAAGATTAAGCTCAATTTATTGTTTATAGAACTGAAGGTCCCATAATCTAGAGCAGGCGTCCCCAAACTACGGCCCGCGGGCCGCAATGCGGCCCCCTGAGGCCATTTATCCAGCCCCCACTGTACTTCTGGAAGGGGCACCTCTTTCATTGGTGGTCAGTGAGAGGACCACTGTATTTGGCAGCCCTCCAATGGTCTAAGGGACGGTGAACTGGCCCCCTGTGTAAAAAGTTTGGAGACCCCTGATCTAGAGCAATTTATAAGATGCATCCTCTGTGGAAGTACAGAGAGGGGTACTACACTCCCCAAACGTCGTCTTCAGTATTAATAATCAGGACACTCTGGGGACTTAGAGGACAAATCTTCAGCCTTCAGGACCTCTGCAAACTGAAGTCAACTGGGCAGAAGTTAGAGGGATGTTGGCTTCATTGGTTTAATTGTTGGTCTAGTCCAGGGGTAGTCAACCTTTTTATACCTACCGCCCACTTTTGTACCTCTGTTAGTAGTAAAATTTTCTAACCGCCCACCGGTTCCACAGTCATGGTGATTTATAAAGTAGGGAAGTAACTTTACTTTATAAAATTTATAAAGCAGAGTTACAACAAGTTAAAGCATATAATAATAATTACTTACCCAGTACTTTATGTCGGATTTTCGCTAAGTTTGACAGTCTTTTTATTTATACTTTGGTTGCTCCACTACCGTCCACCTTGAAAGCTGGAACGCCCACTAGTGGGCGGTAGGAACCAGGTTGACTACCACTGCTCTAGTCAATGTCAATTTTCTCAAGTTATTTTCTTCTAAATATGCATTTGTTTGCTTGTCGTTTGTCCCCACAGTCACAGGTGCTCCCTGCGAGGGGAGGATTTGAACAGACAGTGGCTCGCGCCCCGCCCCCAGCTCCAGCCGACCATCTACCACGCCAAAGGCCTCCTCTACTACCTGAGAAGCATCGGCCACAGCCCTGTGGTGAGTCACCCCCTTCCCTCTGCAGTCGGCTGACTCCTTCCAGCTTCCAGGAGGCCGGTCACTTTCTGTTAAAGCAAGAAAACCAGACACAAGCCAAAACCTGGGTATGACAAGCTTCCGTGGGACAGTGCCACAAACTGGGGGGGTTTAAAACAGCGGAAAAGTGTTCTCTCACATTCCTGGAGGCTAGAAGTCTGAAATGAAAGTGTCAGTGAGTCATGATCTCTCTGAAGACTCTAGGGAAGAATGCTGTATTGTGTCTGTGTTTCAATAGTTCTCTTTTTATAAACACATCAGTCAGGGCCCACTCTAGTTCAGTATGGCCTCATCTTGGTTTGTACCCTCACAGATCCTGTTTCTGAATAAGGTTCCACTCAAGGCACTGAGGATTAGAGCTTCAGCAATGTTGGGGGAAGACACAGTTTAACTCACAACAAAGGCACCCATTGGTTCAAGTCAAGATGGCGGTATAGGTAAATGCTGTGCTTGCCTCTCCCACAACCACATCAAAATTACAACCACAGTTTAACTCACAACAAAGGCACCCATTGGTTCAAGTCAAGATGGCAGTATAGGTAAATGCTATGCTTGCCTCTCCCACAACCACATCAAAATTACAACCACAGTTTAACTCACAACAAAGGCACCCATTTGTTCAAGTCAGGATGGCGGTATAGGTAAATGCTATGCTTGCCTCTCCCACAACCACATCAAAATTACAACCACAGTTTAACTCACAACAAAGGCACCCATTGGTTCAAGTCAAGATGGCAGTATAGGTAAATGCTATGCTTGACTCTCCCACAACCACATCAAAATTACAACTCAACTACAGAACAGCCGTCATGGAGAACCTCCTGAAGTCTAGCTAGGCTTAAGACTTATAACTAAGAATCTATAGAAGAAGTTACGTCAAGACTGACAGGAGGGGCGGAGACACAGAACAGGCTGGTCCCCCACCACATGTGTTGTGTAATAGTCAGGAGGGATGTCTTATTAAATTCCAATGATGATTCGGGCTGTGTCCTGGGCATATTTCATATCAGAGTTTTTCTCCCAAACCTGTAGCAACTGTGCAATGGATGAAGAACAGGCTATTTGAAACCAGAGGCTTAGGCTCAAATGATGGTCTGAAACCAATCATTTATTGACTACAAGCTGTGAGCATGTCTGTCTGCAAAATTATGGAGGGTCACATGTCCAGATTTTCTGTGCACATCTAACCAGGGGAACTTAAAATAGCATGGAGAAGCTCAGGGGTAAGACACCTTGGTCACCTCTGTCATTAACTACTTTATTATTATTATTATTATTATTATTATTATTATTGAGAGGAGGGGAGACAGAGAGACAGACTCTTGCATGTGCCCCGACCAGGATGCACCCCGCAATCCCCATACTGGACGATGCTCTGCCCATCTGGGGCTGTTGCTCCATTGCTCAGCTGCTCCGCAAATGAGTGATTCCAGCACCTGAGGCAGGGCCCCGGAGCCATCCTCAGCACCTGGGGCCAACCTGTTCCAACTGAGTCATGGCTATGGGAGGGTAAGAGAGAGAGAAGGGGGGGGAAGGGTAGAGAAGTAGATGGTCACTTCTCCTGTGTTCCCTGACTGGGAATCGAACCTGGGACTTCCACATGTTTGGTTGACACTCTACCACTGAGCCAATCAGCCAGGGCCTATTAACCACTCTTTGATCCTGTGTTTGGTGGCACATTCAGTGAATATCTATTGAAACAGTGGGTAAATATGTAATATAGAACCTTATTGAAATCTCAAAAAGAGTGAGAGGCCTAGGGATTCCCCTGAGGTGGCTGGGAAGTGGGTGACAGAGTTGGGATTCAGTGCTGATCTGCTTTTCTGTCCTATAAACCCATCTTTCTCCAGCACTGGCTTGTCAGTGGGGTGTGCTGGGGGTCCCCAGGACTGTCCTCAAGTCCAGTGACTGAACCTAGAAAGACTCGCAGACTCAGAGTAGCTGTTACGCTCCTAAGGATGGTTGATTACAGTGAAAGGAGGTAAATTAAAGTCAGCAAGGGGAGAAGGTGCATGCATTTGCAGGTGTTTGCTCCCAGAGAGTTGTGTGGACAGTGCTTAATTCTCAAGCAATGACGTGTGAGAACACATAGAGTGGGGCCACCCAGGGAAGCTCGCTGTGATGAGCTTTGGTGTCCAGGATTTTTGGTGGCAGTTTGTAGACACCCCAACCATGGCTTTTAGTTAGCCAGGCTAAGGGGACACTTTGTAGCCCAAGATCCCCACCATAAATCACATGTCAGTATCAACCCTCTGTCATGACCCAAGGACCCAGGTAAAGAAAGATACTCTTATCCAGCAGAATATTTTAAGAATGTCCAGGTAATCTCTCAAGAGCCAATCAGGAACCAGACCTTCCTTTGGACTTTTAGGGTTTGAATTCAGACTTGCTCAGTGAACTCTTTGTTGCAAAGACAGCAAAGCATATCCTTTCCCCTTAAGAATCTATGCTCTGGCCTTGGCCAGTTGGCTCAGTGGATAAAGTGGCAGCCCAGCATATGGACGTCCTGGGTTCGATTCCTGGTGAGGGCACATAAGAAAAGCCACCATCTGCTTCTTTCCCCCTCCCTCTACTCCTTTTCTCTCTCTCTTCTCCTCTTGCAGCCGGTGGCTCAATTGGTTTGAGCATCGGCCCTGGGCACTGAGGATGGTTCAGTTGGTCCAAGCTCATCAGCCTCAGGTGCTAAAAATAGCTTGGTTGATTGGAGCATCAGCCCCAGATGGGGGAGGCCAGGTAGATCCTGCTGGGGGTGCATGCAAGAGTCTGTCTTCCTATCTCTCCTCCTCTCACTTAAAAAAAAAATAATTCTTGTTCTACACTGATAAAATTGTGCAGTATTTTCATGTTCACCCTCACCCTCCCATCCAAGGAGACTGCACTGTCTAGGCTGACTATGCCATCTGCCTCCCAGAAGGAAGTTCATGGCCTGCCGAGCAGAGCACCAAGCTCATGGTCAAGGCCTGGAAAAAAGTGTGTCCTGTGAGGAGGAGGCCTTGCTTCTGGGAGGAGAGAGAGAGAGATTTACAGGGAAAGAGGTCCCCACCCCCGACATACATTTAAACACACACACAAGCTCATAACAAACAGGGTTCCTCTCTGCTCTGACAGCCTCTAATTGAGGAGCCGAACACTTCTTTTAGACTGTGACAGGTGAAAGTCTTGTTTAAAAATATAAATAAACATTAATTAACTGTAAACATGACAGCCACAGACTGGTTTCCTGCCGGGACTATCTGAAAGGTGGGTGAGAAACAGCTGAGGACCAAATGCTATTCACAGTGTCACAGAGTTCTACATTGGGCTCAGCATCACCTTTTTGTCACCTGTGAGGCTGTATTTACCTGACTTCCTGCTGACGGCAGGACCCGCCGCTCACCCCCGCTCAGACCTGCCCTGTACCAGAGGGGTGACCGCTGTGTCAGGACCCCTGCTCACCCCCGCTCAGACCTGCCCTGTACCAGAGGGATGACCGCTGTGTCAGGCACCCCGCTCACCCCCGCTCAGACCTGCCCTGTACCAGAGGGGTGACCGCTGTGTCAGGACCCCCGCTCAGACCTGCCCTGTACCAGAGGGGTGACCGCTGTGTCAGGACCCCCGCTCACCCCCGCTCAGACCTGCCCTGTACCAGAGGGATGACCGCTGTGTCAGGACCCCCGCTCACCCCCGCTCAGACCTGCCCTGTACCAGAGGGATGACCGCTGTGTCAGGCCCCCCGCTCACCCCCGCTCAGACCTGCCCTGTACCAGAGGGATGACCGCTGTGTCAGGACCCCCGCTCAGACCTGCCCTGTACCAGAGGGGTGACCGCTGTGTCAGGACCCCCGCTCAGACCTGCCCTGTACCAGAGGGGTGACCGCTGTGTCAGGACCCCCACTCAGACCTGCCCTGTACCAGAGGGGTGACCGCTGTGTCAGGACCCCCGCTCAGACCTGCCCTGTACCAGAGGGGTGACCGCTGTGTCAGGACCCCCGCTCACCCCCGCTCAGACCTGCCCTGTACCAGAGGGGTGACCGCTGTGTCAGGACCCCTGCTCACCCCCGCTCAGACCTGTCCTGTACCAGAGGGATGACCGGTGTGTCAGGACTGACACTTGGGCATCATGGTTGCAGGTTAACTGTGAGTGTGCCCAGCCTCTTCCTCTTATGAACATATTTCCTGAAGCATTGGGAAGCTACTTCTGATACTTTAAAGGTTCTACCTGTTCTATTGTAGATGGTACTCAGGTGTTTGGCTCTTGGTGGGCAGATACTATGAAATCTGAGGACAGATGAGAATGTAAGACAGTGAAAAAGCTAGCAATGCCCTGACGCGGATGGGGGCTGCTAAAGACCATTCAGTTTATAAGCAGTATAGAGATATTCACATATTCTTTCATTCATCCATCCACCTAAGTGTGAATCCACCCACCCACATGTCCACCCATCCATCCACCCACCCACTCACCCTTCCGCCCACCCATCCATCCACCCACCCACCCACCCACCCATCTACCCACACTTCCACCCACTTATCCACCCCCGTACCCACCCACCCCCATTTACCAGCCCACCTACCCGCTCACCCATCCACCCATCCACTCATCCATCCATCCACCCACTTACCCATCCGCCCACCCATCCACTCATCCATCCATCCACCCACTCACCCATCCGCCCACCCATCCACTCATCCATCCATCCACCCACTCACCCATCCGCCCACTCATCCACTCATCCATCTATCCACCCACTCACCCGCCCATCCATTCACCCACCCACCCACCCATGCATCCACCCACCCACCAGCCCATCCATCCATCCACCCACCCATCCATGCATCCACCTACCCACCGATTCACCCATCCACCCATCCACCCCATTCACCTGCCCACCCATCCATCCATCTATCTACCCACCTGCCTGCCCATCCACCCACATACCCACTTGCCCAACTTCCCACCTGCCCATATATCCACCCACCTGCCCATCTCCCACCCTCCCATTCCCCATCCCCCCATCCATCCACCACTCCACCCACCCATTCAAATGTTGGGTCCAGAGGCCCAGAAACATAGTAAACATTGATATATTTGTACATTGGAATGCTATTCAACAGTCAAAAATGACACCACCAACAAACAGCACAGTACTGAAATACTCGGCAACGTGGATGAATTCCAGAAACATGTTGAGTGAAACGGGCTAGACCCTCCAGAGTCCAAACTCTGCATTCCTCTTTGTGTCAAGTTCAAGATCAACAAATCCAGGAAGACAGGAATTCAGAACAGTGCTTGCTTCTGAAAGGGATTAAATAATAGGCTCCGGAAGGGAAATTCCTAGGTTAATGGAAATGTTCTACATTTTGATGGAAGAATCAGTTACACCAAAACTCATTGATGTGTGCACCCAATACCTGTGCTCTTTACCAAGGATGTGTTCTTACCTAAATGCAGAAAATTAAAGAGAAATAAACGAAAGCAAAGTCAATGGGCTTTGAAACATTAAAAAAAAGTTAACCAATGTCACCCCAATAAATTCAATAAAACATTAAAAATGAGTCAGTGAGCTTTGCAAAGATGCAGCTAGGAGGAGACAAAGTGGGGTGCTCCAAATCAGGGGTGACCTCGTGGAGGCATGCAATTCAAGCCAAAGAAGGTATCTTTGCCAGAACATACTAGAAAGCCAGTAGAATAACATCTGCTTGGTTCCAGCCAGAGAAAGAAATCTCAAGCCAAGAAGCCCAGAGAAGCAGGCAGGCTCAAGGAGTAGCTGGCGGGGTACATTGAATAGGTAGCTGAATGCGAGCTCACAGCAGGGTGGGGCCGGGGTGTGTGTGTGTGTGTGTGTGTGGCCCAGAGAACAGCCTGCGGAGCCTGGGGGAGTGCAGGGAGCTCTCAGCTGTGTGTGTGTGTGTGTGTGTGTGTGTGTGTGTGTCTGTGGCCCAGAGGGCAGCCTGCGGAGCCTGGGGGAGTGCAGGGGAGCTCTCAGCTGTGTGTGTATGTGTGTGTGTGTGTGTGTGTGTGTGTGTGTGTGGCCCAGAGGGCAGCCTACCGAGCCTGGGGGAGTGCAGGGAGCTCTCAGCGCCAGGAGGCCGGGCCTGGAGCCTGGCTGAGCTGCAGTGTTGCAGCTGAGCTGGCCCCTGTGCCACAGTGAAGAATCGGGTCTTCAGCATGAGGGACAGGTGTGCATTCCCTGTCCTTTTAGCCTTTAGCGTGGGAGTGCGTATGTGGGCGGGGCCTCAGAGCCTCTGAACAGCCCGTTGATTTTCGCTGACAACCTCCGGAACACGGCCACCTTCCGCCCAGGGACAGGGTGGGCATATTTCGGTTTTATCATTCTCTGGGGCCAAATGGAACGCATTTTTAGCTCCTTAAATGATTTTCCTGGTCTACTTATGAGTCCTTCTGGCATATCATTTTAGTTAATCAGCTTCTTTTAAGTGAGGCACGGACAGAGAGGCCAAAAACGGATGCTGGGTCCCTTCCTAAAACCTTGTCTCCTAGGTCTGAAGGTGTTCATACTCATTATTTACTTTATCTGCACTTTATTTCTCAAAAATAATGTTAATTTTGTTTATTTTCTTTCACTCACGCTAAGGTACTGATTCTAGAACTTCCCTCTTTTTTTGTATTTGAGGATGATCTAGAGCAAAAAAATCTGCGCTCATATTCGGAGGAGGGAGACAGGATACCTGTGAAGGTTCTGGGTGAAAAAAGAAAACAAAACTTAGTTCAATTCTGTATTCTTTTTATTTAAAATGATTCCCATGCAGTCAGCTTAAAGATTAAGCAACACTTCTCTCATACATCAGAAACTGTATTTTCTATGTATTTTTACAGGTAAAAATACTACGTTTTTATGTGAATTGCTAAAGTTTCTAGAATAAGCGTATGTTGAGAAGCAAAGTGAAAGTTTCCTCCCTCGCGTGTATTGCTGACGCGCCTTCTGCGCCTCGTGGGGGCTGGAAACCAGGGTCTTCCGTGTCACAGGCCAGCCAGGTTTTTTCAAAATGTCTGAGCACATTTTCTTTTCTTTTCTCTTTTATATTTTTGTGGAATTGAATGAAGTGAGGAGGTAAAGTAAAGAGTAAAACAGAATGTCTCTGTTCGTTAGAGCATTATCCTGAAGCACAGAGGTGGCCGGTTCAATCCCTGGTCAGGGCACACACAGGAGGAGATTGATGTTCCTGTCTCTCTCTCGCTCTCTCTCCCTTCCTCTCTTGCTAAAAGCAATAAATAAAAATTATATTAAAAAAGGAAAACAGGAGAGTAGGTGCCTTAATCAGTGTTTCTCTTAAACCTGTGATGGCGAACCTTTTTATAAAAACCACCCACTTTTGCAGTGCTGGTCAACCTGGTCCCTCCCGCCCACTAGTGGGCATTCCAGCTTTCATGGTGGGCCAACTGAGTGGTGCCGTTTGGTTGTTCTGCTACCCCCACCATGAAAGCTGGAATGCCCACTAGTGGGCGGGAGGGACCAGGTTGACCAGCACTGCAAAAGTGGGCGGTTTTTATAAAAGGTTCCCCGTCACAGTCTTGAACCCTTATGAAGGTGCCTCCTCCCGCAGCTAGTGGATATGGGCAAAACGGCAAGAAATGTGCAGAGATGGGGCCACGTGGACTAGTCTGGTTGTAAGGCTGCTCTCTGTGAGGAAGGGCCACACATCAAAGCAGGTGCATCAAGGCCTGGTCAGGTAGCTTACTTGATTAAGGCATCATCCCAACAGGCCAAGGTTGTAAGTTTGATTCCCAGTCAGGGAACATGCAAGAATCAACCAATGGATGCACAAATAAGTGAGACAGGAAACTGATATTTCTCCCTCCCTCTCCCTTCCTCTCTGTCTCTTTAAAAAGACAAACAAGCAAAACCCGATGCTTTAAATGACACAGGGACACCTGGGCTTCATCTTCTCAGCACACAGGAGGACTCAGGCTGAGAAGCCCTGACCTAGCCGGTGTAGCCAGCCTACAGGGATCATGGCCAATGGCATTGGACGTATAGTTGAAAGTTCTACTCGCAGAAAGTGGGGCTGCCAAAAGCCAAGCATGTCCAGTCTAGGGGGCCAAGACCACCAGCAGCCCTTGAACAGAGGGATGCAAATCAGGGGGCCGAGGAAGCCTCCTTCCTAGGTAGGCGGCGGAGGCATGGTGGCGGGTCTATACTCACAACCCCGGCCCCTGGGTTCATCCAGACAACTTGGGAACTTGTCAGAGATCCAGGAGACCAGCGTGGACCTTACCTTCAGGTGAAGACACGGGTCCCGATCTGCCCTAATGGAGGGTGTCGCACAAATGGATAGATTGCTTCTCCTTGAGTGTCCTGGTACCTGCCACTGCGTGATACCCACCCAGTTTAATTGGCCCCAGGGGTTGTGTCCAAAGGGGCATCCAGGCCTCTGCCTCCGTCTCTTCAACACCTGGAACCAGGGAAGAAGAACAGTTTTAACTCGTAAGGAACCTGCTGAGACAATCACTGCATAGGCTGGCCCAGGATAGCAGAAATCAGCCAGAATGAGGTGGCGGAGTCAGTCTAGTCGTTTGCTCTTCATTTCGCTGTTGACGGACAGTTCTTCACCATTGGTCAATCCAATGTACATAAATATCCTGTTTTGGAAAGCCTTTGGAGCCAGACTGATCAGAGTTTGAAATAAAACACTCTGACTTTTAATAGGCAGCCATAGGTCAGTTCCTGAATCACCTTTATCAAGAAGGCGATCCTCACCTGCAAGTTTGGGTAACAGCCTCCTTTTAGGAGCATCTGTATAAAGCCCTGGCTGGATAGCTGGTTTGGCTGGAGCGTGAAGATTGCCAGGTCCGATTCCCCAGTCAGGCACATACAGGAGCAGCTTGATGGTTCTGTCCCTGTCTCTCTCTCAAAAAAAGAAAAAAAAGAGTGTCTATATATTGAGTATAGTATCTGTAGAATCTTAGCAGTGTGACTAGCTTGTATCAGGCATTCAAATACATTAGGCATTCAAATATTAGGCATTCAAATACCTAAGGAGCCCTAAAAAATCTGTGTGTGAGCCCACATCGAACTGCACTGAATAGGTATGAAACTAGGAGAGTTTTCCTTTTATTTGGTGCAGATTTCACATTTCTATCATCTTTTGTTGCTTTTCCTGTGACTGGTCAAAAGTGCACCATGACTTTACGGACACACTGTATTTAGCAAACTACAATTATTACTCACCAGAAGGGGGCGATGTACAAAACAAAACCATGTGTGAGACTGTATGTTTCTGCATTAATTTACATGGGTACTTTCAATGCAATTGAATTATTTTGGAAAGAATGGCATCTTAACACAGAACCCCCACGTGGCAGCAAATCGCCTCCTGCATTTTGTCATATGACAAAGGTTCTCACGGTGGGCAGTCTCAGAACCGGTTATCGGTGTCTCCTACTGGGTTGAATGTGAAGACTGTCACGCCACAACAGCCCTGGGAGGGGGCCAACATGTGTTTGTAAGTAAAGGCTGCTCCTCTAAGCTCGTGTTGGAGCTTTGGCCGATGAGGGCCCAATTTAAGTAAGTGGCCGGTCACTTTAGGAAAGGGAACAGCACAGATTCCCCTTTCGGGTAGTTACAGGAGTCAACTCCGCACCTGCCCCTGTGGTCGACCTCAGCCGTGCCTGGAGGTTGCTGATCACTCTGATGAAGCACTCAATAAGGAGCGTGCCCTGCTGCCCACGGAGGGACAGGGAATGCCGTCTTGTGAACGGGGCCCTTGGAGGATAATTGAACATGCTGCTAATACCGTTCCCTTCATAGAAACATTCGCTTTGCTCGGGAGCTCAGCTGAATGCCGGCTGCTCCACCCTGAGCTCCAGCTGGAAGCCCCAGGCCTTTTGGGGGCCTTGGCTAGCTTCATTGGAAGCTCGGCTGCCTTGGGTTTCCAGCACACTCCCCAGCACTCGCCTCTCCAAGGCCCCAGCCTCGCCCTTTTATTTTCCTGCGGCAGTGGAATAAATAATGCAGCGACCCCACAGCCGAGAAGTGGGAACCAGACCCAGATGTCAGGAATGAGAACACGGCCGCTTAGAACCGGAGAGTCGCGCGGTAAACAGGGTCAGGAATGGGCGAGCTGTGGGGAGGGGCACGGCCCGGGAGGTGAGTTTCAGACAGAGGTGGGCAACCTCTTGAACAAGGGGCCCAATTAGCTTACAGAGGAACCAGAGTGAGGAGCAGAGAGGAGAGATGGAGAGATGGGGAAGGCATGTGAGGAGCATAGTAATGTGGCCGGGCACAGCCTCTTTGCTGAGCGAGACTGGATGGAACTCACGTTTGCATGAATTAAATTGACCTTGACTTTGGCTCCGACAAGAATTCACTGGAAGAGGTGCAAAGGAGATGCGTAAGAGCCTGATTTCAAAATTGCAGCCCAGTCCACGACCAATACACTTCCCGGTGAAGAAACAGACGAGGGATTCAGCGCAGCCCAGGGTGAACGAGTGCAAATCTAACCACTCCAAGTCTCAAAGGAAACAAATCTGAAAGGAAACTTTTAAATCTGCATCTCTTCCTGTGCTCCTTGCCTCGGGGAAAAGCACAATCATATTGTCTATTCATTCAACCTGGAAATCAGGTGGGATAGTTCTCCTCGTCCTCCCTGACCCCAAGTCTGTTTAGTCTTCGCTCTTAGAGATTTTACTTCCTTACTCCCTCTCCAAATGCCCTGTCTTTTTATACATACATCAGCTGCCTTAGACAAGGCCTGTGCTATCTGTGCCTGTCTGTGTCTCTGAAATTCTTTTCTTTTTCTTATTGTAGCGAGAGAGAGAGAGACAGAGACAGAGACAATGACAGACAGAAAGGGAGAGAGATGAGAAACATCAATTCTTTGTTGTGGTTCCTTAGTTCATTGATTGCTTTCTCATATGTGCCTTGCCAGGGGGAGGGGATGATGGGAGGAGCTCCAGCCGAGCCAGTGACCCCTTGCTCAAGCCAGTGACCTTGGGCTCAAGTCAGCGACTTTGGACTCAAGCCAGTGACCATGGGGTCATGTCTATGATCCCACACTCAAGCCAGCTACCTTGGGGTTTCAAACCTGGGTCCTCAGTATCCCAGATCGACACTCTGTCCATGGCACCACCGCCTGGTCAGGGCTTGCAACCCATGCTTAACACCCCGTGCCAGCCAACCTTGCTTCTCCTTGCTTGAACAGTTGAGTGGCTCCTTCCCCACCTGCAGGAAAATGTCCAAACATGCCCGTGTGTCAAAGACCTGCCCAGCGCCCACCTCTGCACGTCCCTGTGTCAGATTCCTGTCCCTTTCATTTTGTTGTCTCACTTTGAAGGACGGCAGCTCCTCACATCCAGAGCCATTTCTTTCTCCTTTTCCGTGCACTTGGGTAACTGTCACTCAGCAGCACTCATCTTAGAATAACCCCCGGGTATTCCATGCCCACGGCATCACGCATCTTCAGGTTGTCATTCATTCGGAGGGCAGCGTGAGTGATGCTCTTAGATCGGGCAACATCCTCTTATGTAGTTCCCAGAGAACCTTGGACTTAGCTCCACCCCCACTCTCCTCTCACTGCAAAACCATTTCTTGCCCGGAAGGATCAATCCTAACCAAACAGCTCCTGGAAGATGCAGTATAGAAACAACAAATGTTTGAAAACATGGATCCTGGGTTTGAGCAAACTGGGATTCAAATATTCACTCACATACTTAATAGCAATGCAATGTTGGGCGAGCCCGGGCAAGTGATTTATTTGATTTGAAATGCAGTTTTCTCAGCTACAAAATGAAGATATGTGTAGTACCCACTCCATCTATGTATCTATGTTAAGTTTTTAGTGCAGAGTCTGAAATATCATAAATCTTCAATAACATAACTATTGTTGCTATTGCTATTAAGTCTTCAATCAAGTATTGTTGCCGTTGTTATATGGTATTAGAATATACACTGTTATATGTTATTGGAGTATCAGCTATGTTACCTTATATTCCAATTTTAATTTTCCCTGCCGTGTGGCAGGGACAGAAGAAGGATTGGTTGAACCAATTCATGAACGAGCAACATGAGACCATGGGGATATTGGAGCACCAGCATGGATCTCATCTTCTATCAACCTGGCACAGAATTTTATGGAAAAGAAATGTGTTCCATCGTCCAGTAGGAAAGACAAAGTTTTCTCAACTGAAATAACATGGTGGTTAGTCTTGTCACTGCCTCCTCCAATGTCGAGGGACAAGTAGTACTTATAATTAACAGGCATTTATTTTGAAGGATGCCATTTAAGCAACAAAGAGAACTATGTCTCTATGTCCTTTGTTTTGAAACTTCAGAGGCCACTGGACCCGTCAGGGCCAAGCACCTGTCCTTCCTGTGGGTGACTAGCTCGATAGCGTGTCCTTTGCCTCTGCTTCCGGAGTCTGTAAGGATCAGAAAAAATAAACACAACTCCCCTTTCTGTTGGAGTTCGGTATGGCAGGAGCTCCTGTCGCCATGTAGGCATAGCTTCTGGCTCTCTGGGAAAGCTGCTGCCACGGCACAATTTGTTTGCACACTTATCATGTAAATGGTAGGTGTTCAATTCACACAGAGACACTGAGGGGTAAGCGAGGAAGGTTGGTGGGAAATTCGCGATGGCAGAAATGGTGACATACTGACATTTGTGACAGCTTGGATAGACCTTGAAAATACTATGCTAAGCAAAATAAATAAATCAGAAGAAGCTAAGAGCCATATGATTTCACATGAAGGCAGGATATAATACTAAGACTCAAAGATATAGACAAAAGTGTAAAGGCGAAGTGGTTACCAGAGGAAGGGAGGACAGGGTAGAGGGAGGTCCAGGGGGCCACATATACAGTGACAAAAAGTGTTCTGACCTGGGAGATGAGCACCCAGAGCAGTGAATACTAACTATTGTTAATATGCTATGGAGATATGCATTTGAAACCTACCGTATTTCCCCGGGTATAAGTCGCTCCCATGTATAAGACGCACCTTAATGTTGGGGCCCGGAATTTGAAAAAAATGTATTACATCAAGTTATTGAACTCAAGTTTTATTCATCATAAAATTCATACAACTCCTCATCACTGTCAAAACTCCCATCCATTAGCTTGTCCTCATCTGTGTCTGATGACGAATGACTGTCTTCAACAATGAGCTCAAAAACAAATGCAAAAAAGCGGGAAATGCGAGTAAAAAGATCTACAACAGCTATATAAGACGCACCCAGTTTTTAGACCCCAAATTTTTCAAAAAAATGTGCATTTTATACATGGGAAAATATGGTATGTGTTACTCTGGACTGGTATCACCCCATTTAATTTTATTTCTGAATAAAAAGAATTCATGATGGTAGAGGATTAATCCTCAAACAAGTATTTTATTGGTTCTTATAGACTGGAGACTTTCAGAGTGTGGTCCTGGGAACAGGGGCATCGGTATCACTGGAATTGTTACAAGTTCGAGTGCCTGGGCCCACCCCAGACTTACTTGAACCGCAAAATTCTGGGGAGTCGCTCACAGTCTGAGCTTTAACAAATCCTTCCGCTTACTCTGAGGTTTGATAGCATGCGAGACCCACCGATCTAGACTCCAGATCAGCCCAGTGATCTCAACCCTGGCTGTATGTTAGAACCACTTGGAAAACTTTTCAAAACTCCCATAGTCCTAGTATTAATGCAGACCAATTAAGTCAGGATCTCTGGAGGTGGGCTCCAGGCACTGATATTTTTAAAAATCTCCTCAGGAGATTCGAATATGTAGACAGGATGGAGAAGCAGTGGCCTCAGGGAGGGATTTGTTAGAGACAAGGGAAACCTGCTCCGATAAGATACAGGGTTTGAAGAAAGGAAGTCTGGGGGGTCTTACAGAACACAGGAAGTACCTAAATCCCACACGGGTCCTTCCCTCTCTTCTTCTTCTGTTTCTGTGGCTGTCTGTTCTGTTTCCTGCTTTTCTCTGTGCGTTAGCTTAATTACCCCACAATTTACAAAGCAAGGGATTCTTCTTCACTGTTCCCACGCTTTCATTATTTGTCTTCCGTGTGGTTTCACTTGTCATTGGACCAACCCCCTCCTCCCAAGTCTACGTAACATTTCAGCTCCACAGCTCAGGGATCTTGAGAAGCTGGGGAGACTTATTTTTCCTAAGATTTTGACCTGAAACTATGAATTAGTAATATCACAGCCTGACCAGGTAGTGGCACAATGGATAGAGCATTGGTCTGGGATGCTGAGGACCCAGGTTCAAAATCCTGAGGTTGTTGGCTTGAGCATGGGCTCACTAGCTTAGGCACGGGGTCTCCGGCTTGTGCATGACATCATAGATTTGACCCTGTGGTCACTAGCTTGAGCCCAAAGGTCATTGGCTTGAGCAAGGGTTCACTGGCTCAGCTGGAGCCCCCCAGTCAAGGCACATAGGAGAAAGCAATCATTGAGCAACTAAGGTGCCGCAAACTATGAGCTGATGCTTCTCATCTCTCCCCCATCCTCCTGTCTGCCTGTCCCTCTCTCTCTCTCTCTTTCTCTCAAAATAAATAAATAAATAAATAATTCACAAATAAAATTATTTTCTTTTACTGAAGAGAAAATAGACTCAAAAAATGCTTTCTGGCTCACAAAGCATTTACAATGTAATTTTAAAATTCAAATATAATAGTAGTTCTTTAGCACTGATAATTAAGAGAAGGGGGAGTAAACAGAGAACAATTTTGAGGACTTTAGTCTAGGATTTTGTAACTGCTGGTCCCTGGGCTGGTGCTTGTCTGTGAAAGAGTTAACCACCCTGATGTTGTATGAAAATTACAGACCCAATGATCTTAGTCAAATTCAATGATGCTCAGGGTGATTTCTGCCCAAAATTATGCTCCTGTTTTCACTGGTCCCCCAGTATAAAAAGGTTGAAAAGCAGTGCCTTAATCCTTTAAACCCTTGTCTCAGTTATCTGGTCTGTCCAAAAACCTACCCGCTCCAGTGTTTCTGATCAAGCCAATGTTTCCATCCGCAACAACTTGGATTCCAGAAGTCAGTCCTGACGCCACTGAATTCTTCCCACTTATGTTAGTCCCTCAACAAAGCAACATGTCTTACCAGCTCCGATTTGCCATCAAAGAGTTCGTCTTCATCTTCTCCTGTTTTGCCTGAGCACACCATCTACTCATGTGTCCTTGTATTTTCCTTTTACACGGGTTTTGATGACTCCACTCCATACATGTACCGAGGGTGTCGTGGGCTCCGTGCTGCTGTGAACAGCTTCCTGTTTAATCACAGAGGTACAGGACTGGATCATACACCAGAACGTAGGCTAGGCCCTCATCTGTGTCTGACTTCTCAGCCAGCCTCCCTGATAGCAATCCCTCTGGCTTCTGCCGAAATATTTCCCGAAACGAAAGGATTTTAAAGTGTGACCCAGTGTTGCAAGATGATGATAACCATAGAAAGTTCTTTCTCGCCAGTAACAGCTAGCTACTCAACAACTATTGAATTTAATATGGAGCTAGAATCTATGTCCATATTATCCTTCTCCTTGTTTTGTCTTCCTCTGCTCTTTGAAATGATAGCAAATACATTTATTTGTGTTCAAGATGGCAGAATTTTGAAATGGGAGGGAACACTGTCAAGACCCCTTGAGCCTTCTTTCTTTCTGGAATAAAACTTCCAGTGTTATTAGTTCTGCTTTTTTTGTCCAAACTTTCTTATTGCTCTTGGCTTTTGCCTTAGTTCATTCTAAAATGCCACACTTATAAATGGAAAACACTAGATTAGATATAAAGGGACCAGTATAAGGTGCATTGAGCTGATTTTTCCTTAATATTTGGCCACACTGCTTCTCCAGAAGCGATATATGACAGGATCAATTAAGATTAATTTTTGACGTCTCTGGCCACTGATTCATTCTGAACAAATTGCCATCTAAAACCTTCAGATCTGTCATTCAAAATGTACTTCTTAGCTGAATGTCTCTATCCTTTACCTGGGCCACTCTTTGAACCTAATTGTAGGACGTTATATTTATTCCAATGAAGTGTTTCTCTTTCTGCTGATTTGTTGTGGGTTTTTTTTTTGCCACTTCTCATTTCCACTCTCACTGGTTTACCGTGCTCTCACTTGTCCTCAATTCTGGATAATCAGTGAATTTGACAAACACCTTCAGTCACCTCCCCTTTGTCCTTCACTTAATACACAAAGGCTACACTTGGAGAGACAAACGAGCAAATGGGAGGAAGTACCTCATGAAAATATCAGGATTTCTATGGCTCTGAAACGTACCAATGTGTTGTAGTGTATGTTCATTTCAAACATCCAGACCACAAGTACACAGCTCGTTAAATTATTGCAAAATGAGCACACCATGTAATCACCAACCAAATGAAAAAAAAGAACAGTACCAGCAGCCCAGAGATGCTGGACAATGCTAAGCTCCCAACCATAAATGCTACCCTCATTTCTGTCGCCATATTCATTTTGCCTGTTTTTTGAACACCCTAGAGCAGAAATCATAGAAATGTACTCTTTCCTATCTGGCCCCTCCCTCCCTCCCTCCCTTCCTTCTTTCTTTATATTTTATCGATTTTAGACAGAGGAAGGGAGAGAGAGAGAGAGAGAGAGTGAGAGAAAGAGAGAGACAGGAACATCAATCTATTCTTGTATGTGCTCTCACCGGGGATCGAACCGGCAACCTCTGCACTTTGGGACATTGCTCTAACCAACCGAGCTATCCAGCCAGGGCTCTGGCCTGTTCTTTCATTCTCAACGTCAGACAGCTTTATTAGTTTTAGGCTAATAAAAATAGTGCTTCTATTTACTTTCTTGATATCTTCTGGGACCCAATATACACATTGCTGTTGGGAGGGTTCTAGAATATGCATCTAGTCCGCTTTAGAAGGCACTCCCAAATTGTTCTCCAAAGTACTGGTATCAATTGATAGTCTCAGAAGCTGGGCTCGAGTTCCACTTGCTCCGTGTCCTGGTCAACATTCGGTGTTGTCTATCCCCACGGTCTCATCAGTCCGTTAGATGCAGGGGCATCTCACTGCGGTGTTTACACTCTGCATCCTTGCCGTTAATGAAGTTGAGGGCATCTCACTGCGGTGTTCACACTCTGCGTCCTTGCTGTTAATGAAGTTGAGGGCATCTCACTGCGGTGTTCACACTCTGCGTCCTTGCTGTTAATGAAGTTGAGGGCATCTCACTGCGGTGTTTACACTCTGCATCCTTGCTGTTAATGAAATTGAGTACATCTCACTGTGGTGTTCACACTCTGCGTCCTTGATGTTAATGAAGTTGGTACATCTCACTGCGGTGTTCACACTCTGAGTCCTCGCTGTTAATGAAGTTGAGGGCATCTCACTGCGGTGTTTACACTCTGCGTCCTTGCCGTTAATGAAGTTGAGGGCATCTCACTGCGGTGTTCACACTCTGTGTCCTTGCCGTTAATGAAGTTGAGGGCATCTCACTGCGGTGTTCACACTCTGCGTCCTTGCTGTTAATGAAGTTGAGGGCATCTCACTGCGGTGTTCACACTCTGCGTCCTCGCTGTTAATGAAGTTGAGGGCATCTCACTGCGGTGTTCACACTCTGCGTCCTTGCTGTTAATGAAGTTGGTACATCTCACTGCGGTGTTCACACTCTGCGTCCTTGCTGTTAATGAAGTTGAGGGCATCTCACTGCGGTGTTCACACTCTGCGTCCTTGCTGTTAATGAAGTTGGTACATCTCACTGCGGTGTTTACACTCTGCATCCTTGCTGTTAATGAAATTGAGTACATCTCACTGCCGTGTTCACACTCTGAGTCCTCGCTGTTAATGAAGTTGAGGGCATCTCACTGCGGTGTTCACACTCTGCGTCCTCGCTGTTAATGAAGTTGAGGGCATCTCACTGCGGTGTTCACACTCTGCGTCCTTGCCGTTAATGAAGTTGAGGGCATCTCACTGCGGTGTTCACACTCTGCGTCCTTGCCGTTAATGAAGTTGAGGGCATCTCACTGCGGTGTTCACACTCTGCGTCCTTGCCGTTAATGAAGTTGAGGGCATCTCACTGTGGTGTTCACACTCTGCGTCCTTGCCGTTAATGAAGTTGAGGGCATCTCACTGCGGTGTTCACACTCTGCGTCCTTGCCGTTAATGAAGTTGAGGGCATCTCACTGCGGTGTTCACACTCTGTGTCCTTGCCGTTAATGAAGTTGAGGGCATCTCACTGCGGTGTTCACACTCTGTGTCTTTGCCGTTAATGAAGTTGAGGGCATCTCACTGCGGTGTTCACACTCTGTGTCCTTGCTGTTAATGAAGTTGAGGGCATCTCACTGCGGTGTTCACACTCTGCGTCCTTGCTGTTAATGAAGTTGAGGGCATCTCACTGCGGTGTTCACACTCTGCGTCCTTGCTGTTAATGAAGTTGAGGGCATCTCACTGCGGTGTTCACACTCTGTCCCTTGCTGTTAATGAAGTTGAGGGCATCTCACTGCCATGTTCACACTCTGTGTCCTTGCTGTTAATGAAGTTGGTACATCGTCATTTGTTTGGTAGCCATTTGGACCTTCTCTCTTGTGAAATATCCATTCAAGCTTTTGGCCTATTTAAAAACTGGGTCACCTCTCTTTTTCGAATTGATGTAAAAAAAGACGGGATTTGGCAATTCGTTTGGCCCTGTTCTCGGGAGGAGCACTGGACAATGAGAAAGGGGACATGGTAATCCAGGTCATGCCATGACATCACAACGAACTAAGCAGGTATCTGTGGTTGATCTTAATGAAGTATCAACTCAGCAGGTGTCGTAGGAGCCCAAGTGGCCATCACAGCTGGTCGTCTTGGCAGTAACAAAGACTGAAATCAGTTAGATTTTTAATTCATTCAGGTGGTTACAGAAAGAAAGTGAGATTAGATTCCTTAATTTACAACTCAATTTATTGTTTGGGAACCAAAGAACTCGGATGGCAGCCACGCAGGGATATCTGATTTCCTGTCATCACAGGGTCTGGCATCGCGGAGAATCAGACAAAAAATCATCTGTGTAGGTTTCTGAATTGAAACAACAGTAGCAAAGTTTCTCACATGAAAGTTAGCAGTTGATTTGCAAAGACTGAGATCTGGAACTCGGATCAGGGGCATGCGATTGTGCCTCCATGAAAACGGCAGTTTTGAAGCCCAAGTCCTTGGAGCCGCTTCCGTTGTCAGTGACGTTCTGTGTGAGGAGACTAGTCTCTCTCTGGAGCCTCTTCCCTTGTCAGTGACGTTCTGTGTGAGGAGACTAGTCTCTCTCTGCTTCAACAGTCTATATAACTCACCTGGGGCAAAGGCCTGGAAAGAGGCTACCGTTTTTGGTTGTTATTTTTAGATCTATCACAACTACCCCAGGTGGCCCCCAAATCTCATGAGTAGGATCAAAGGTAAGTATGGCCCTGGAGGACGAGAGTACCCTCTGACTCAGGAGAAAAGAGCTTGCAAACCAAAGAAATGGCAAGACTTTGCTAATACACGTCATCACACACCTGAGCAATGTGTGTCGGAAGGGATTTTATGAGTGTTGAATCAACAAGGGCAAAACATAACACAAGATTTGTCTGACTTTATTAATATGAGTACATATTCTAGAAACTTTAAATGGATATTTCCTATTGACTTTTTAAATTATTTAAAACCCCAATTTAAAAAATAAAATGGATATTTTTACTTCTAATTATTTTTAAGTGAGAGTAGGGGAGACAGAGAGACAGAGTCCTACATGTGTCCTGACTGGGATCCGCCAGGCAAACCCCATCTGGGGCCGATGCTCAAATCAGCTGAGCTATCCTCAGTGCCTGAGGCTGATGATCGGACCAACAGAGCCACTGACTGCAGGAAGGGAGGAGAGAGAGAGAAGGGGGAGAAGGAGGGGTGGAGAAGCAGATGGATACTTCTCCTGAGTGCTCTGACCAGGAATTGAACCCTGGATGTCCTCACGCTGTGCCGTCGCTCTAATTTGAACCCCATCTCTCTCCTGCTACAAACACATTTCCTCATCTCCCATTCAAATCTACATTTCTTCCAATATAACTTTGTCCCTGAGGACTTTACCAATACAACTCTTCCCAAAGTCACCAAGGATCCGCATAGAACTGGTTCTGCTGAACAAACATCATCGACCTGAGAAAGTTGACCTTTTAAACTTTTTAAGAAATCAATAGCTCCTGTCTAGATTGACGTCTCCCTTTGTTTGGCCCCCCTAGGTCTTCTGTGACTTCCACGGCCACTCCCAGAAGAAGAATGTGTTCGTCTATGGCTGTAGCATTAAGGAGACGCTGTGGCAGGCAGAGCCTGCTGTGGGCACGTCGGCCGTCTTGGAAGATGTCAGCTACAGGGTGAGTTTGAAGTGCCTGCAATGACGGAGAGAAAGAGAAATGCTAAAACAAAATCTGTAACACGGGAAATGTACAAACAGCAGAGACTCCATGAGTCCAACGTTGGCTTCTTGAAATGGTTAACAAAAAGGACAACCCTTTAGCTAGATTAAAAAAAAAAGAAGGTACAAGTTACCAAAAGCAGGAATGAAAGGGTCTACCCAGTCTTCCAAAATGTAAGAAATATATATTTTTAAAATTTTTTTCCATAGAAAATTTTTTCAATGGGAAAAATTGAGAGAAAGGAGAGAAGCATCAACTCATTATTTCACTTAGTTGTTTCTTTTTTTTTTGGTGTGTGTGTGTGTGTGTGTGTGTGTGCACACACACACTTATTGTTTCTTGCATGTGCCCTATCCAGGAATCAAACCCACGACCTCTACATGCCAGGATGATACTCTATCCCCTGAACCACCTGGCCAGGGCCTCAGAGAATATTGTTAACAATTTCTATGCCAATAAATGGGTAAATTTTGAGGAAGACACAAATTACCAAAACTGACTCAAGAAGACTTCATCTCCAATAAGACCCATTTCTAGGAAATAAATTATGTCAGTAATTAAAATCTCACAAATAAAATGTGGCCAGATGGCTGGTGGGTGAAGCCTGTCAAAACCTCAAAGAAATAATTAATACTAATTGTAAATAAATTCTTTGAATAAAGAATAGAAACACTTCCCAACTCATTTTCCGAGACCTGTATTACTCTGATATCACAGCCAGAAAAGGTATTCCAAGAAAATAAACGCAGACCCTGGCCAGGTGGCTCAGTGCAGCGGTAGAGCGTCAGCCCAGCGTGAGGACATCCCGTGTGTGATCCCTGGTCAGGACACACAGGAGAAGCGACCATCTGCTTCTCTCCCCCCCTCTCCTCCCACTCTGCCTCTTCCCCTCTCGCAGCCAGGGGCTCGACTGGTCCAAGCATTGGCCCCAGGCACTTAAGATAGCTTGGTTGATTAGAGCATCAGCCCCAGATTGGGGCTTGCCAGTTGGATCCCAGTCAGGGCACATGCCGGAATCTGTCTCTCTGTCTCCCCTCCTCTCACTGAATTTTTTTTTAAAAAGAAGAAGAAGTGTGAAAAAATTTGGGGTGACTAAAGTGTTCCAAAACTGGATGGGGCTGAGGGTTGCAGAACTGCAGACACTGAAAAGTCATCGAACCGCATGCCTACCGCAACAAAGCCGGTTTGTGTTTTTAAAAAGCAAACATTGGGCCCTGGCCGGTTGGCTCAGCGGTAGAGCGTTGGCCTGGCGTGCGGGGGACCCGGGTTTGATTCCCGGCCAGGGCACATAGGAGAAGCGCCCATTTGCTTCTCCCCCCCTCCCCCCCTCCTTCCTCTCTGTCTCTCTCTTCCCCTCCCGCAGCCAAGGCTCCATTGGAGCAAAGATGGCCCGGGCGCTGGGGATGGCTCCTTGGCCTCTGCCCCAGGCGCTAGAGTGGCTCTGGTCGCGGCAGAGCGACGCCCCAGAGGGGCAGAGCATCGCCCCTGGTGGGCGTGCCGGGTGGATCCCGGTCGGGCGCATGGGGGAGTCTGTCTGACTGTCTCTCCCCGTTTCCAGCTTCAGAAAAATAAAAAAAAAGAAAAAAAAATAAATAAAAAAATAAAAAGCAAACATTGGCCTGACCTGTGGTGGCGCAGTGGGATAAAGCATCGACCTGGAAGTGCTGAGGTCGCCGGTTCAAAACCCTGGGCTTGCCTGGTCAAGGCACATATGGGAGTTGATGCTTCCAGCTCCTCCCCCCTGTCTCTCTCTCTCTCTCTGTCTCTCTCTCTCCTCTCTAAAATGAGTAAATAAAAAAAATAAAAAAAATAAAATAAAATAAAAAGGAAACATTCATTGCTATCTACCATTTACTGGGTGCAGTGCTGGGTATTTAAAAAGTTCAGCAAAGTGCGGACTTCTAAGAAATAATAGTAGAGGAAAGAGATTGTCAGAAACTCAAAACAAAGACTAACGAGTACAAACCCAGAATGATTGTGAGGTAACAGAAAGGGCTGACTAATTCTCCGTGGGTGCGGAATTGGAGAGCTAGCCCTTCTTGGCTATTATTGAGAGAGAAATACGGTGGGAGGTATTACCACATTCCACAAAGAGGAACACATGTAATAGATGATTTTAAATTTGAATTTTATTTCAAGAGACATTTGAAGATGTAGAATGACATGAATTCTGAGATAATTAGAACTTGAACATCAAAGAACTTTATTTTTATTGATTGATTTTAGAGAGGGAGGAAGGGAGAGGGAGAGGGAGAGGAAGAAAGAGAGACAGAGAGAGAGAGAGAGAGAAACATCGACTTGTTGTTCCTCTTATTGGTTGATTCTTGCATGAGCCCTGACCAGGGATCAAACCTACTACCCTGGCATACTGAGACTACTGTCACCCCTTCCCCCTTTTTGGATGACAAAACTGGTGGCTAAACAGGTTGAATGACCTGCTCAAAGCCGCATAGCAGAAATCCAGAAGTCATACTTTTGATCCCTAGATCCAACCACTCCCTTGCCATATGCTCAATCCAGAGAAAAGAGAAGACCTTTCAGTTCTGTAGGGTTGCCATGGGGACCTCGCGTTTGCATGGGAGGGAGGACGCCTTCCCGGGGATGACCTCTGAGCTGGGAGCTACCTGGTGAGTTCATCGTCAGCGTATCTTTGGGAGCTCTGTCTTTTTTGAAATTAGGAAACCAGTCAGGGCTGATAAGAGTCAGCACAAAGCAGATGAATTAAAATGCAACTCAGGCCCTGGCCTGAGAGCTCGGTTGGTTACAGCCTCATCGTGCTGTACAGAGGTTGCTGGTTCGATCCCCGGTCAGGGCACGTAAAGGAGCAGATCGATATTCCTGTCTATTCTCCCCCACCCCCTGCCTCTAAAATCAATAAATAAAAGAATTTAAAAAATGCAACTCAGGCTTCTACAGTGTGCCTTAAAACCAGAATTTTTGACTCAGAGCCCTTCCCCCATCCGCTGTAGCTGTGCCCACTCACTCCTCTGTACTGGACAGATGGGGTTCAGTGTCTGTTAGGACGCAGAGGAGTCATTCTCGGGGCCGTTCTGTGTAGAGACCGTGCTAAATGCCAGCTCCTCTGTCAGGCCCCGGAGGTGCATCACCTCGTCTGTTCCTGTAATAACTCTGCCAGCGAGGTGTGAATTCTCCCATTTTAATCAGGAACAAGACAGGATGTCTGTTATCACCACTCTTATTCAACACAGTCCTAGAAGTCCTAGACACAGCAATCAGACAAGAAGAAATAAAAGGCATACAAATTGGATAGAAAGAAGTAAAACTGTCATTATTTGCAGATGACAGGATATTGAATATAGAGAACCCTAAAGATTCCATCCAGAAAACTACTAGAACTGAGAACTGATCAATGAATTCAGTCCAGCAGCAGGATGTGGAATTCTCCTGTTTTACAGGAGAGGGACCCTGAGCCTCAGGGAGGCCTAGTAGCTTATCTGATGTCACACAGCAGGTGCCTGGGGGGCACTGGGGTCTTGGCCCTGACCGCCTGGCTCTACCCTTTCTGCCCTGACCTCTGTTCTATGATGCCTGGTATTTGGTGTCTCAACGGGGTTCTGGGTTGCAGTTCCAGCTCTCTGCTCCTGAGGAGTCTTTTTTTTTTCTTCTTTTTATTTAAGTGAGGGGAGGGCAGGTAGAGAGACTCCCGTATGCACCCGACTGGGATCCACCTGGCAATCCTCGTCTGGGGCCGATGCTCAAGACAGTTGAGCTACTGGCTGTGAGAGGGGGAGTGGGAGAGAAGGGGGAGAGGAGGAGAAGGAGGAGGAGAGGAACAGATGGTCACTTCTCCTGTGTGCTCAGACTAGGTACTGAACCCAGGATGTCTGTATGCCGGGCCGATGCTCCATCCACTGAGCCAACTGGTCAGGGCCCTGGTTAATCTTTAATAAGCATTCTAAGGCTACTTTTAGAAAATGAGAAAGAGCCACAAGAAGTGAGTTTTTCTTGGGGTATGTATATAATAATTATAAATCATAATTAATTAGGTGCTCAATGCACATTGAACACATTACATCTTATTTAAATCTCTGTATAATCCTGTGGGCTACTAAGACCTCATTTAAGAAGCAGTTTTTTGGTCATTGAGCTCATGGGATCTGAATTAGAACACCTGGGCTGGCATTCCAGCTTTGTCCTTACTAGCTCTGAGACCACTGGGAAAAAGGAGAAGATATTTAACTTGCCTGGCCTCTATATTATAAGACAATAACAGAATTTACCTCAAAGACTTGTGATGATTACACGAGCGAATGCACGTAAAATTCATAGGAAGCAATTGGGGAAAGATATTTAGTATCAACTTCAAGTTTGGGGAACTGAGATGAAGCTCAAGGGCGCAGACGAGCGGCAGGGAAAGAGCTGAATGTCCCGAGCCTGTTTCTCCCACCGAAGCCGAGGGGACTCAGGGAACAGTGATGTGAAGCCGCATTCCTGTGTCGAGCTCCTCTATCTCCTGTTCATTTTCCAAGCCACACCGAGCAAACAAACCCTGTCCAGTCGCCCTGCTGGTCATCATCTTCATTTCTCACGCTAGCTTAGGTCTGTCTGTGGGCAATCCAAAGGGAAATGGAATGAGGATTTTAGTGTAAATGCCCTAGTTTTGGAGTCTGTTATTTAATGAATGGATCAGCTGTTGCTGTGATGAGGGTGCAGGAGAAGTCCTTCAATTGCACCTTGTCAATCTCCGATCCTCCGGGCTCCAGGGCAGGGGTCATAGCTGGACAAGCTGGACAAGGGACATGCCCTGAACTTGAATGTGTGGTCATTTAGACAGGGGCTGTACCAGCGAAGAAAACCAGGTTTCCTTGCCTAAGAGAGATCCTTTAAATGATGTCAGATGAGCCCTGGCCGATTGGCTCAGTGGTTGAATATCAGCCTGGCATGTGGATGTCTGGGGTTTGATTCCCAGTCAGGGCACACAGGAGAAGCGACCATCTGCTTCTCCACCCCTGCCTTCCCCTTCTCTCTCTCTCTCTCTCTCTTTTTCTCTCTCTCTTCCCCTCTCTTCCCACAGCCATGGCTCAATTGGTTCGAGCACATTGGTTCCAGGCTAAGGATGGCTCCGTGGAGCCTCCAACTCAGGTGCTAAAAATAGCTTGGTTGTGAGCATGGCCTGAGATGGGCAGAGCATCAGCCCCAGATGGGCACTGTGGTTGCCAGGTGGATCCCATTTGGGGTGCATGCAGGAGTCTGTCTCTCTATCTCCCCTCCTCTCACTTGGAAAAGAAGGGAAAAAATGATGTCAGATGAACTTTTTGCAACAAGATCAAACACTGATAAATGAAAACAATTTTCTCGATCACCTGAGAAGCAGTATATATGAATCATTTACTTATGTCTGTTAACCAGTGCCTTCAGGGTCGGGACTAGCAGACTCCATTTGTGTCGGCAAATACTTACGGAGCTCCCTCCGTGAGCGGCGTGGCCTCAGTGCCGAGACTCGGTGTGAACAAGCTGCAGACCCACCCTCGTGTCTAGTCCGCAGAGGAGATAGAAAATAGACAACTAATGACACAAACAGCAACTTAACGGTGATTGTGATGAGCAATTTGAAAGGGAAGTGGAATGGGGGTCGCAGGAGAAGGGAAAGGAGTGAGCAGAAGAACTCAATTAGGAAGCAACTGTAGAAACTCACGTGAGACCATCGCATTTCACTTCCCTTGTTCAAATGGTGCCGTATGTCTGGAGGATGTGGGGACTTAGATGTCATAGTAAATTGTATTAGTGATTATGTTAATATATTCTTATCTGTCATGTAATTTATAATATAATTAACAATTATAGTAACCTTTCTATTAATACAATTAGCAGTTCTATTAAGCATGGGGACAGGAAGAACCAGAGATATTCAGAGCTTTGCTAAATATGCTACAAATGACCAAAATTCCATTCCTTTAAAGGAAATTCATTAATTTATGTGGTCATCAATGTGTTCTGCTTCTCTGCCTTCTTTATACAATTTGGCCAAAAGCCTGAAATTTCCCTGTTTGTTATTTAAGGTAGCTAATTTTATATTATGGGCTGGTTTGTGGCGATTCTGTCAATACTGAAGTGAGGGAATCCTTCTTGTTGACATCACAAAGGTTCTGCTAATCCAAAGTCTTGGTGTACTAACTGGGAGTCCCCATCCTTGGGAGAAAGGGGAGATCTGGTGACAGGAAGCCCCTCATTGTCATCTAGGGTGTGGCAAGTGTGTACAGACACCTTCTAAATGGAGATGAAGTGGTCTCACCTAGAGCTCTCCACCTTAGAAAACAATGGCATGTGTGAACCCATGGAGGATGGATTGGTAGGAGTATTATAATCGGTCCAGCTTTGGAGATATGGATCAGAGGATGACACTAACCAGTTCATGTTGACAGTTACGGTCTCTCAGGTAACCAGTGTTTCCACTCAAGAGTCACCAAGAGCCCATGTGGTTGACACAAGTACACGGTTCTTAGCTTATCTTGCAGAGCTAGCAAACACTGAGGCTGTGAAGGCCAGGTCCCCAGGAAGTCTGTGATTTTGCACAGGGCTCAACTCTGCCACCTAGGAGACTGAACGTATGCGGACAGCATCTGACCGCAGAGATGCAGAAAGACACAGTTGAAAGACCGTAGTTTTTGAAGTTGGCTGGGCTTGGCATTTGGGTCCCATTCCAGACACTCCATTGCTCTTTCTTTCTAACCCTTCAAAGCCTCAGTTGCCTCACCTTTAAAATGTTTTTTTAAAAAGTGGCATCCATTTCTTTAGGTAGATAAAAGATTTGTAGTAGTATATATTGCGTTTGAGATAGCAAGCGGCTTAATAAATGCCAAGGAGGTAGTTTTCATGATGCATCTCCCCAATTACCTGCCGCCCGTTGTAATTTGATTTTTTCTTTTTTTTTTTTTTTTGATTGTAGACACTTCCCAAAATCCTTGATAAGGTGGCACCAGCCTTCACGATGAGCAGCTGCAGCTTCCTCGTGGAAAAATCCCGAGCCTCCACCGCCCGGGTGGTGGTGTGGAGAGAGATGGGGGTGCCCCGGAGCTACACCATGGAGAGCAGCTACTGTGGCTGCAACCAGGGCCCCTACCAGGTATGTGAGACGGCGATGCCAGTCTGGCGAGGCCGGCTGCCCTGCCCTCTGAGAAGGGGCCGCCTGGCCCTGCGCGCTGGTCTCGCGGGACGACTAGTCCAGCGACTGCCTTCCCAGGCGGCACAGCCTGTGTGGACCCTGGAAGCCACCCGTGCTTGCATGCTGGTTTTGTCTGTCAGTGATCTGCCTTTGCCAGCATGCGGCGGGGAGCCTCCGCCAGACAGGCTTTTATGGGGCATCTGCATAGTCCTCTTACGTGCATGGGAACATTTTACAACAAGTAGACTCACCGGGTCCCCTGTGCCTCCTAAAGGGCGTTGGCTGGGGCGGCGATGTCGTCGATGAATATATGTCTGGTGTGTGTCTGTCTGTCTGCTGGGCCCGTCTCAGTCAACAGCCCTCAGTTAACCTCGCTGTCATCAGGGTGCACGGAAGTGCATGCGTGACATGCGTCTCCCTGAGATGAGTGGCTCTCGGCCTCGTGCCCTGGGGTCCAGGGAGAGGGTCCATATCAATCACATCCTGTCTACAGCTCTATTAACTGCGGGAGCAGCTGGAGCTCGGCTGCCCCAAGCCGTTCCAGCCACGCTCCCCACTCCTCCACGGGGGGCGGGGTAAATAAGGGGCGTCGTGACCATGCTGGTGTAATAGGCTTTTTAAAAATTGGGTCTGGCCCTGGCCGGTTGGCTCAGCGGTAGAGCGTCGGCCTAGCGTGCGGAGGACCCGGGTTCGATTCCCGGCCAGGGCACACAGGAGAAGCGCCCATCTGCTTCTCCACCCCTCCCCCTCTCCTTCCTCTCTGTCTCTCTCTTCCCCTCCCGCAGCCAAGGCTCCATTGGAGCAAAGATGGCCCGGGCGCTGGGGATGGCTCTGTGGCCTCTGCCTCAGGTGCTAGAGTGGCTCTGGTCGCAACATGGCGACGTCCAGGATGGGCAGAGCGTCGCCCCATGGTGGGTGTGCCGGGTGGATCCCGGTCGGGCGCATGCGGGAGTCTCTCTGACTGTCTCTCCCTGTTTCCAGCTTCAGAAAAATGAAAAAAAAAAAAAAAAATTGGGTCTGCAGACCAACAGGCTACTCCTTGCTGACTCCCATTCAAACCCGAGACTAGCTGGGACTCCCCGGCATTGGAGCGCACTGTGCTGGCGTGGGTACCCCAGAATAGCCAGCAAGCACTTGGCATCCACACGGTCCTGTGCGTAGAAGTCTGGCCTGCGGGGAGTGACGGGTGATGAACACGATATAGTTCGTAACCTGCTGCCTGGCCAGAGAGTGTTTTCGACACCCAGCCGCCGAACCACCCACTTGGAGCCATTAATTCTGTTCAAAGTCCAGTTAGTCCAGCCAGCTGCCTGAAAGATTTGGCTTTATTACTTAATTATTGGACTGAATTATTCAACTGAAGTAATCGTTATTTTATCTTATTTTGGGTTTTTTTTTTAAGTGAGAGGAGGGGAGATTCAAAGACTCCCACATGCACCCTCACCAGGATCCACCCGGCAACCCCTTTCCAGGGCCGATGCTCAATCCAATTGAGCCACTGGCTGCAGGAGGGGAAGGAGGAGAGAAGCAGATGGTTGCTTCTCCTGTGTGCCCTGACCAGGAATCAAACCCAGGACGTCTGCCTACTGGGCCGACACTCGATCCACTGGGCCAGCTGGCCAGCACCCAAAGTCATTCTTACTTTCCCACATGAATGTCGAAACAGGATAAGCAGAAGGGAGATCTTTAGAGGGGGCATGGGATTGGGTGTCAGAAGACCTCTCTCTACAGCTTCCCAGCAGGGCTGCGAGCGACTTACCTCCATGAATCTGGATGGTCCAAATAGCCAATGCAGATATTGTTTAGGGTTCCTCTCTTTCCCTGCTGGCCAGGATTTTTGTGAGGGCCAAAGAGATGCATATGTGACTGTCCTTGGAGGTCCTGTGGTTGGGAATCTGTTCACTCTCTTGGTCGTCAAAATCTATAGGACTGGGAAACATGAACCTGGAATATTGCATCTCTAAGGCCTTTAGGATAGAGACTTGTGCCTCTCAAGCTGTGTGTCTCTTGATGGAAAGGGGCCAGTTACCATGTATCTGTCATAGATTTATTGGACTAGTGACTCACTGACTTTGTTGCTCTAAGTGGCAGTTCAGGCGCACAGCTTCTAGCCACATAAGTACCAATGCCATTCATGGTAAACCATCTTGAATAAATAAATGTTCCTGGTTAGTCCTTCCCCAACTCTCCATCTTCCATCCACCAGACCTGGTGGCTGTCGGACATGACAAAGAATGAAAAAGGCTTGCCCAGTGGTGCATCTGCCAGGCGTCGGCTGAGCAGTTACCCCGAGTTCCTCACGTTTTCTACACGGAGAAGGGGCGGACTAAAGGAAGCCCTCCCAGTGTTAGACTGGGGTTTCTCTTCAACAGCCCCGTTCTCAGTATTCAGTGCCTCTCCCAGCAGGTTGGTCTTCTCCTTCCTTTTATTTTCCTGTCCTTCCAAACGTGGTTGAGTAACTGGGCAGAACAGCAAACAGTGAGCAAGATGACTCTGAGTAATTTCCCATTTGGGGGGGGGGGCGCCCCAGGACAGAAGCCAGCCCAGAGTCGGTGATTTCTGTTTGAGGGATAGAGTGGAGCCCATGAGCTATAAAGCAGTGCAGAAATTTCCATCCTGAACATACTGCAAACGACTTTTGTACATTGAGGAGCCGAGTCCCAGTTGGGTCCTGAGATGATTATTTTAAGGTCATCTTTCCATTCTTTGTTTAGCATTACCATTCCTCCCAAAGATGGAGGATACTTAAAGACACCCACGAGGGGCATTCCTTCCTTCCTTCATAAGAATATAAATATTTTTGCAGTTTTTCTGGTTAGTGCAGCTTTCAAGCCGTTCCAATCATTTCTCCCCAGCACACTAAGCACCTGATTTGCTAGTATTGAAATGAAATATCATTTCTTACAGTGACATTTATGTTGGAGCTACATTAAAGGACATAAGCTATTACTTTCAAATAATTATTATTAATAGGATATTTTCTTTTCTATTTTCCAGTCTGTAGTTGGCTAATTAAAAAAAAAATCCCCCCTGCTTTTGTTTCTTTAGGATAGAGTCTCTTCTGCTAGGTTATATACTTAGACCCATAGTTTGTATTTAATGTGGAGATCCCGCTCACTGAGAGATTTGCTTTCCCTGGAAGGGGCTGGCCCCAAGCTGTTGAGGCTGCAAAGGAGAAAAGCCAAAATGGAATGGTGTATCCTTTGGGGCATATTTTTTAAAAGTGTCCAGTCTATGTGGACAGCTGCATGCGTCACATGGTGTGCTTGTGTCCGGGGTCACATACATGGTATGTCTATACATTCAAAGGCATGTGACTGGGCTTTGCGGGCTGCCTGTGGCTTATGGGGATAATGTATGTTACTCCCACCCAAGGAGGCTGTTGACATGCTTCCTGGTGATGTTGCTCACTTATACGACGGCAGAGTGGGCCTCAGAGGAAGGAGAGAAGATGGGTGACTTAGCTAAGGTTTTTGTTTAATTTAAATGAGATAAAGGGAGATAGACAGACTCCTGCATGCGCCTCAACCAGGATTCACCTGGCAGCCCCTATCTGGGGCTGATGCTCTGCCCATCTGGGGCCATGCTTGCAACTGAGCTATTTTTAGTGCCTGAGGCAGAGACTCCATGGAGCCATCCTTAGTGCCTGGGGCCAATGTGCTCTAATCAATTGAACCATGGCTGTGGGAGGAGAAGAGAGAGAGAGGGAGAAAGAGAGAGAGAGAGAGAGAGAGAGAGAGAGAAATGGGAGGGGCAGAGGTGGAGAAGCAGATGATCGCCTCTCTTGTGTTCCCTGACCGGGAATCAAACCCGGGACTTTCACACTCTGGGTTGACACTCTACCACTGAGCAACTGGCCAGGGCCTTCAGCTGAGGTTTGAAGAGTGACTCAACTGGTGCTTAAACTCCCTTGTATTGTGGGTCCAGCAACAGATCATCCTGTCTGCCACCGACAGAGGGGGCTCTCAATATCCCAACCTCCTGGAGCCTCAGTCCTGCCTGTGATCCTTCCAAATGTCTTTATTATGTCTCGATGAGATCCAACTCCTTGTCATGACATGGAGGCCTTTTCTAATCTCCCCACTAGGTTTTTCATTTTCCGATACCTCGTTCAATGTAAAGTAGGCGTTAAAGACGTGTGATACTGACAAGTGAGTAAATACCTAAGTGAGCAAGTGGCTGAATGATGGTTTCCAGGCAGTCAGGTGGGTTATCCTGAAGAGGAGAAGTCACCGCGGTCCAAGTGTAATCAGAAGCCGTTCTGAGTGGAGACTGGAAACTGCGTGGGTGAGAGGGAACCGCATGAGAACGCAGTGCTGGGACCTTTCTGACTTGGCACCGTGTCCACGGTGATTTGGGAGCAGCTTACGGACTCCTTCCCTGCGTAAGACGATTCCAGTCCAGGTGTAGGATCTCCCACAGCCACACTCTAATAACAGATGACGGTGAGACAGATAGGGTCCCCCCCCCCGTACATGTCGGGGAGGCTTTGGTCCACCTTCTAGATCCCTCCTCAGGGCCCAGGCGCTCATTACCCCGTATCCATCACCGGAAATTGTCTGCAGCCGACGGGAGCTGGCCTGCCCAAGCTCTGCTTCCTCTGTGAGATGAGGCTGCTGCCAATGGCCGGTCTCTGGGGCCGCAGGGGCTGGGCCTCCTGGCCTCAGCTGGGCAAACTCCAAGAGGCCGATGGTCCCGAGCCCTCTGAGGAACCCGTCGGCTGGGGCCTGTGTAGCAGCCCACTGGAATCCCATTTCCTCCTCTGCCCAATTCTTTCCTCGCCGCGAACTCACAGGTGTCGTGGCGAGCACGCCCCCCGAAATCCTGTGAAACAACATACAGCAGTGTTTCAGAGAGGCCTGGGTGAGAAAATGCGGATGCTGGAACTGAGCAGGCAGCTATCAGAGATGGTTGGACGGGGTGAATTTCGCAGCAGAGATGAGCTCATCTGAACTTGGCTCTCACGTGTCTCGGTCTTTTCTCCTTCACACGCTGCTCATCTCAAGCCATTCAGGGGACAAGGTTTCGCCACGGAAACTGGAGCAGGGTGCAGGGCCTCTTACACTGCTGCTGTGGTCCACAGGGAGGCCGGATGTATTGTCTCCTGTGGCTGCCCAGTCAAATGACCACAAGGTGGGGCTTAAACATATCAACTTGTTCCCTCCCAGTTCCGGAGGCTAGAAGGCCAGAGTCAAGGTGTTAGCAATGCTGTGTTCTCTCTCAAGCAGTGGTATTCACCGACCAGTCCATGAACTGGTCCGCCAGAGATTTCGTGCTGGTCTGTGAAAGAGCGAATGGCCTGATGTTGTACGAAGATTATGGACCTGGTGATCTTAGTCGAATTCGCTTATGCTCAGAGTCATTTCTGCCTTAGTGGTCCCTGAAATAATCCATCTATTTTTACCGGCCCCCAAGTATAAAAAGTTTGAAAAGCACACTGATCTAAAGACTTCCTGGGGGAATTGGTTTCGTGTCTCTCTTAACCTGTGGTATCACCAGCAGTCCTCAGCTGGTAGGACCATCCAGTGTCTTCCTTTGTCATCAGTAGCTTCCTCCCCTGTGTCCTCCTCTCCCCTCTCCTCATGAGGGTGCCATTCACACTGGATAGAAGGCCCAGGCTGTGCCAGTGTGACATCATCTTAACTGACTACGTCTGCAAAGACCCTGCTTCCAAGTAGTGTCACATTCAGAGGTTCTGGGAAGGACACGGATTCTGAGGAGACACTACACAGCCTAACATACCGGGTCCAGCCTGGAGGCACAGAATGCGTACACCCTGGAGAGTCAAACAGACCCTGTAGAGTCACACAGAACCCAATAGAACCTTTTATTGCTGTCTTCGTATCACCATGCTGGGAAGCCCTAAACAAATTATCAGTGGGTCTGTATACCTCGTGATCAAGAAAATGAAATGCTTTAGACTTCCTTAGAACTTCTGTGCTTTTTAGGTAATTGACTTTATATTTTGATAACGGTCTCATATCCCAATGAGTTGAAAGATTTTTAAAAAAATTTTATTTATTGATTTTAGAGAGAGAGGAAAGGGGAGAAAGACAGACAGACGGATACATTAGTCTGTTCCTGTATATACCCTGACTAGGAATCGAACCCGCAACCTTTATGTGTTGGCATGATGCTCTGTCTAACCAATCAAGCTATCTGGCCAGGGCAGATGTGTTTTGCTTTTTGTTGGCTTGTTTGTTTCTAGTTCCTGGGGTGCCCTCAGGTCAAGATTTCTGAAATTGCCTGTAGAGCAGTGGTTCTCAACCTTTCTAATGCCGTGACCCCGCAATACAGTTCCTCATGTTGCGGTGACCCCAGAACCAAAAAATAATTTTGGTGGCTACTTCATAACTGTAATTTTGCTGCAGTTATGATTCGGAATGTAAATACCTGATATGCATTATGTATTTTCCGATGGCTTTTGGCGACCCCGCCGGGGTCGCAACCCGCGGGTTGAGAACCGCTGCTGTAGAACAAAAGAGTCTAGGAATAGATATATACAAAATAGTTGGCTTGTGTATAATTTTTTCTGGGCAGGGGAGTAGCGTTAGTAGTTAAGATATTCTTGAAAGGATGGGAGATGTCCCACAAAAGATTAAGAGCCTGTGCTTTTGTTTATGGAATCCAAGATTTCCAGATGGCCCTTCACAGCTTTCTAGTTTCTTCTCTTAAATCAGCTCTAGAAATGCCTGGCTAGACTTTGTGCCAGTCAGATCCTGTAAATTGCTGGCTGTCACTGCCCACTTATCAATTAGCACCGGCACAGTGGTGCATCTCTTTAAGTGTGGCTCGGTGTAAGTTCAGTCTGGATCGTTTGGGGCCACCTGAGACGGCTGTTTCAGGGTGCAGCTTCTCATAGGCGGCCGTTTACACAGAGAGTGGCGTCCGCTTCCCTGGGGGTTTGTTAGAAATACACCTTCGGGCCACTGCCTCAGAATCCACACTTGGACAAGGTCCCCAGGTGAGCCTCGATCCCAGGAAAGTTTGAGAAGCACTGATTTAGAGAAATGTTGGTTGGCAGGGAGGTGCGAAAGGGTGAGGGGTCAAATCAGGGAAGTTGGGGAGCCCCAGCTTCGAGCTCCTGGGGTGTCGGGGCAAAGACATTCTTCCCCGAATTCCTGTGAGCTAAAATGAGATATTGAATGTATGAGTGCTTTCAAAATGGGAAGTGATACATTTCGTTGACCTGTGCCAACATTGCAATGCCAGATGAGTATGTATGTCTCTTTTCTGCTCCCAGGTCTGTGTTCTCTTACTGCCTTCCCTTCTCCAGGGACAGTTTTCCAGATGCCTTTTTCCCCATCAAAATGTCACTTCATTTCTTTGTAGATGCAAATATGTAATCGAGAAGCTAATCTATCTATCATTTTGCTATGAGCCCCCTCTTTTGAACCCTCATGTCAGTTCCCTTTTCTTTCTTATTGTGATTCAACAAGGTTTTTTTTTTCCTTTTAGCCTCTTTTTATATGATTTCAAAGCACAATATGAGCCCCTTATTAACCTCATTGTGGGCTTAATGAGGTGCTGAAATACCGTCCTCACTCCGCAGCCTTCCGTTCCACGTCTGTCAGTGTTATGATAGGATAGTAAAAGGAATTGAATAAAAACGAAGAGGCGAAGATACTGGTCAGGTTGGCAGCAGGGGCCTTTTGGGGATGGCTGAACCTCTGGGAACTGGGAATGTTAAAAGCTCCTTGTAGAAATGGTTTCTTGTATCAAAACTAAGGACAGCTTCTGGGACTTGGGATAATCTAATGAGCCCCAAATGACCTTTGGTTCCTTAAAAACAGTTTGGCTTCCAAGGGCCAAGAAGAAGAAGAAAAAAAAGACTCATCTTGGTAAAACTCACTCTCCCCATGTGACCAGTGCAAATGCCATAAGCCAGATACCCTAAATGAAGACATATAAAACCGAAGAGAAGACGGATCTAAGCCAGGGCTTTATTTATATGGTTCAGTAAGGGAAAAGGACCGGCCGTGTCTGAGAGGCATGTCTTTGGTTCCTGGCGCATGACAGAGTTCCTGGGATCAGCATCTCCTTCCACACCTGCTGAGGAGGGTGGGGCCCGGGGATGAAAGGGTGGCTTCATTTCTCTCTGAAATGAAGGGACCCCACACCACTACTGTCCTCTCCTTGACTCTGAGGAGCGGGTGATGGTTCCATTCCTCCAACCACTTTTTAAATATTCCCTACCATGTCTCCTCCAATGAAGCAGCCTCAAAGACTTCTATTTTTAATTTTTATTTTTTGTATTTTTCTGAAGTTGGAAACGGGGAGGCAGTCAGACAGACTCCTGCATGCGCCCGACTGAGATCCACCCAGCATGCCCACCAGGGGGCGATGCTCTACCCATCTGGGGTGTTGCTCTGTTGCAACCAGAGCCATTCTAGTGCCTGAGGCAGAGGCCACAAAGCCATCCTCAGCACCTGGGCCAACCTTGCTCCAGTGGAGCCTTGGCTGCGGGAGGGGAAGAGAGAGACAGAGAGGAAGGAGAGGGGGAGGGGTGGAGAAGCAGATGGGCGCTTCTCCTGTGTGCCTGGGCTGGGAATCGAACCTGGGACTCCTGCACCCCAGGCCGATGCTCTACCACTGAGCCAACTGGCCAGGGCAAAGACTTCTATTTTTAAAACTAAGCAATAATTCTCTTCATATACCCACATTCCCTGAATGTTTATGAGAAGAGAAAGTTTTAGAATACTTTGAACCCTGTTGTTAGAAGGCAGGCATTGGATGGTTTTATACACATGTATAATTGTCTTATTAATCAGTTAACACATATACCAGGTGATCTACTTTGTCTTATGCTAAAGCATGTGGCCGGGGATATATTTAGAAATCTAAAATCACTTAATGAAGTCCAGATACAGGGTAAATTCATCTTCATTCTTCATTCATTCTTTCTTTCATTCATCATTCAATAAAGATATTTCTGTAACATCCAGGCCATGGGTAAGTGCCAAGAATATGACAGAGAGTGGAACTGACAGCTTCCTAGTCTCCCAAAGTTTATATAGCTCAGCCAGGAAGGCAGGTAATCAAGGAAGCCGTCACAGCAGAGAGCCACAGGGGGATGTAGACGGCGATCACTTAGGCCTTCGGTAAATGTTGGTTGAGTTGACTGAGTTATCCATTATTCTGTGTGTGTCTGTGTGTGAAGCTGGGGCAGGTAACTTACCGGATAAAGCAGAAGGGAAGGATTTGAATGTCGGGTAGGGTTAGGGAGTCTCCACTTTACTTTCACATCAGTTTCCTCTCATGTTGCTTCTGTCTCTTCCATTCTCTTTTCTTTCCCAGTCCCCCCACGGAATCCCACACTGGGGGGGGGGGGGTGTGTGTGTGTGTGTGTGTGTGTGTGTGTGTGTGTGTGTGTGTGTGTGTGTGTGGGTGTGTGTGTGGGTGTGTGTGTGTGTGTGTGTGTGTGTGTGTGTGTGTGTGTGTGGGTGTGTGTGTGGGTGTGTGTGTGTGTGTGTGTGTGTGTGTGTGTGTGCGCGCGCGCGCGCGGTGTCACGTCTGAGCGCGCTGGGGGCAGCGTCACGGCTGGGGGCAGCGTCACGTCTGAGCGCGCTGGGGGCGGTGTCACATCTGAGCGCGCTGGGGGCGGCGTCACGTCTGAGCGCGCTGGGGGTCATGCGCGTCATCCAGCAGGCCCGTCTTCGGAGCACGCTGGAGTGAACCACAGGGCATCTCCGTGAGGCTTTTATTTAACTCCACCTCTGAACTTAGAGCTAACAACCCTTGCCTGGAGGCAACCATAGAACCAGAAAGAGAAAGCGTACTTCGTAGTCCTTCTGAGACAGATGAACGACTAATGAAGTGTGTCGGGAGGGAAGCCTGGTTATTTAATGAAATGCATTTCTGGCTGCACCCCCTCCCCCCCCCAGGTACTCCAGAAAACAATAATCACAATCACCAAAAATACCTTTCTTTTTTTTCTATAAACTGCTTTATAATTCACAAAGCACTTCCATGAACTTGATCTCAGGTGAGTCTGGAAACCACCACCGGCCACATGGGGAGAAGTGGCCGTGAGCCAGGGATGAGAGGGAGACACAGTGTCGCTGACTGTGCTGGCCGAGCGGTCAGCTGGCCTTGCTTAGCTCTGGGAGACGTGTCTGGATGGGCCGTGGGTGGGACTGTCTCTTGGAAAAGTTGTTGAGAAGGAAGAAGGATAGATTTACCTGCCTGCTGTGCACGCAGAACCCGCTTGGGTTCCTATTAGTTAAAGTACAGTTACCAAGAAAATCTTTTAATATTTTTCATTATAAAGTGGTAGCACCAATGAATGCTGTTCAACAAAAATAGTCAAAGCTTCTGATCCTAAAGTCCCACTTCTACAAGTTTAATCCCAGGAGTGCACAAAGACACACGCATAGGGTGCCATGGCTTGTTCATGGGGGAAAAGTAGGAACCACTTTAATCCCCTCAGTAGGGGATTGGAGACAGGAGCACTCGTCTGTTTGAACAACGGACGACAAGGAAGAAGAAAGGAGCTAATTATGCTCATGCGGCGGATAGCATTTCTGGAAGCTAGTTCTGTCATTTATTGGCTGCACGTTGGGCCACTTGTTTATTCTTTATAACCTTTAGTGTCATCATCAAGAAAATGGGGATAATGACTGTACCTTTCTCAGCATACATGCATATATAAAGCGTTTAGTATAGTGTGACACAGAGTTCCAAGTCGACGCTTTATGCACTGCACCACCACAGGTCAGGCCAGTATAGAGTGACACAGAACACTAGCTACCTCTCATCTTCACCACCATCATCATCCCAGCATCCTTTTTTTTTTAAGTAAGAGGAGAGGAGATAGACATACTCCTGCATGCACCCCAACAGGGATCCACCTGGCAACCCCGGTCTGGGGCTGATGATGCTCAACCAAGCTATTGTCAGTGCCTGGGGTGATGCTGGAACCAGTTGAGCCACTAGCTGCGGGAGGGGAAAAGAGAGAGAAAGAAGGAGGAGAGGGAGAAGAGGAAAAGCAGATGGTTGCTTCTCATGTATGCCCTTACTGGGGATTGAACCCAGGACATCCACACACCAGGCCCATAGTTCTATCCACTGTGCTAACTGGCCAGGGCACTAGCATCTCCCTTAATGAGTATTATACTCAGCATGCTGATGTGAAAACCAAAATGGAAGAAAAGATTTAGCTGGCATTCCAAATGCTGGACAACTGGTTCCGCAGTGGGATTAGAATTTAAGCCGTGTTCTCATTAGAATTAGACCACCGTGACTCCTGTGTTCCTTAATTACTCCACATTGCCTCACGTTTATAAATTTTTTAGGTGTTGCCAAGCTGGGACAGGCAGTTATCATGTTACCTGGCAAATTTGTGTCTGAAAAGATCTTAGCAAATTGGAATCCTGGGAAAAATATCAAAAAAGGAACTTAATATGGATAATTGGGGAGTGCTGCATTTGGTTGAAACAAAAGGAAATTGCTCAAGTACAAGGTTATAAAAAATATTTAGGGGTTTTACTTCCCAGTAATGTAATATGATTACAATGTGAACTATGACTGTTAAAAATGTGAATGTGATATTAGATTACGTTAAGATTATCATAATGCTTAGAATGAGAAGGCTGATATTTCTGCTTTTTCTAGCTCAGTCTAACTGTGCTGAGAAAAAATGTGTTCCATTCAGTAATATGACTTGATTTTTTTTTTTTTTTTTTTTTTTTTTTGCGCACTTAAGGGAGAATTGTAGTAGAAATATGCACTAGTCAGGTGAAAAAGCCTTTTGAGCTATCCTAAGCAAGATGGAGTTTATTTTCCAAGATAATAGGTGCCCATCAACATGATTCAGAGAGAAAAGTAATAGGATCATTTCTGTCTTTTTTAACAGCTGTGATGGGGCTGGGGGCAGGGAGCCACATCAGAAAACCTTTGTAATTGTCCTTGGTGGGAAGGAAGGCAAAGGGCCTGGGAAGCAAACAGGAAAGAATTCAAGAGATATGCACTGGGTGGAATTGACCAGAGCTGACGGGTGGGCTGGGGGAGGAAGGGAGGGATGAAGAACCGGAGAGCACTGAGGATGACTCCCAGCTTTCTGGACCGGATTCAAGATCAGAGATGTGAGAAAGTACCTGGGGGGCGTGTGCGAGACAGAGAGGATGAACATACGCACCGGGAATTGAAGCAGAGGCAGGGAAACTACTTTGAATGTGGTGGAAGAAATTGAAGAAGCAGGCTTTGCTAGATAGATCTGTTCTATGGCCAGGCCCTTCTGTGAAATGCTTGATTCTGTGATCAGGCCATTAATGGGAGGAATGTGAAATTGCCACATTAACCTTACCAGGGACTTTCTAATGATACACTCATTACTGCTTCGAGACAACTGACCTTATCCTCCCTCCAGCCTAATTTAAATTACAATGCTTCTCCTGTGCACTCCAAAATTCTTATTATAGGTTTCCTTATTGCTCCGAGCTTCCTCATGCAAATCTGTGCATTTGGTATGATTTTGACTGAAGAAAGGGGAGCTGGGTCAAAGTTGACTCTCCCACGCACACCCACAAAATGATTTCTCTTCTTACATCTCTGATCTTGAATCCAGTCCAGAAAGCTGGGAGTCATCCTAGACACTTTCCACTTTTTCTTTCTTCTTTCCTCCCCCCTTCCCTCCCTCTCTCTCCCCATCCCTCCCTCGTCCCTCCCTCCCTCCCTCCCTCCCTTCTTTCCTTCCTTTTTAAAATTCTTTTTCAAGTGAGAGGAGTTGAGATAGACTCCTGCGTGTGCTCTGACTGGAATCCAACCAGCAACCCACCCATCTGGGGCCAATGCTCTTGCCCATCTGGCATCACGCTCACAACTGAGTTTTTTTGTTTGTTTGTTTGTTTTTTGTATTTTTCTGAAGCTGGAAACGGGGAGAGACAGTCAGACAGACTCCCGCATGCGCCAGACCGGGATCCACCCGGCACGCCCACCAGGAGCTACGCTCTGCCCACCAGGGGGCGATGCTCTGCCTCTCCGGGGCGTCGCTCTGCCGCGACCAGAGCCACTCTAGCGCCTGGGGCAGAGGCCAAGGAACCATCCCCTGTGCCCGGGCCATCTTTGCTCCAATGGAGCCTTGGCTGCGGGAGGGGAAGAGAGAGACAGAGAGGAAGGAGGGGGGGGGGTGGAGAAGCAAATGGGGGCTTCTCCTATGTGCCCTGGCTGGGAATCGAACCCGGGTCCCCCGCACGCCAGGCCGATGCTCTACCGCTGAGCCAACCAGCCAGGGCTCACAACTGAGTTTTTATTAGCACCTGAAGTGGAGGCTCCATGGAGCTATCCTCAGTGCCTGGGACCAAGGCGCTTGAACCAGTTGAGAGCCATGGCTGCAGGAAAGGAAGAGAGAGAGAGAAGGAGGAGGGGGTGGGTAGAGAAGCAGATTGTCGCTTCTCTTGTGTGCCCTGACTGGGAATCGAACCCAGGACATCCACACACCAGGCCGACGCTTTACCACTGAGCCAACTGGCCGGGGCACTTCCCACTTTTTCATCCCTACTTCCTCCTCCAGCCAATCATCAACTCTGGTCAATTCTACCTTGTGAATATCTCTTGAATTATTTTTTTTCTGTTTGCTTCCAAAACCTCTTCCTTTCAACCAAGGAATATATATATTTATATACAGTTATATCTGCATATACAATATATAATATAGAAGTTAGACCTACATATAAATTTATACTTTTTCACTAACTATATTATAGAAAAGTTCAGAGGAAAAACAATACAAAAAGTAGTATAGCCCAGATACATATGGACCTATGTGTCTACTGTTGCTTTTGTCATGTTGATGTGTCTCCCTAGACTTTAATCATAGTCATGTCTTTTATAGACTTGTCATCAATTGCTACATATATTTGTGGATTATTCATTTTTAGATTAACATTGTATCATAAGAATTTTTCCAGCCTGACCAGGCGGTGGTACAGTGATTAGAGCGTCGACCTGGGACTCTGAGGACCCAGGTTCAAAACCCTGAGGTCGCTGGCTTCAGAGCAGGCTTACCTGAGTGAGCATGGGCTCACAGTTTGAGCACGGAGTCACTGGCTTGAGCGTGGATCATAGGCATGACCCCATGGTCTCTGGCTTGAGCTCAGGGTCACTGGCTTGAGCAAGGGGTCATTGGTTCAGCTGGAGCCCCCTCTGCCCCAATTAAGGCACATACGAGAAAGCAATCAATGAACATGCTGCAACAAGTTGATGCTTCTCATCTTTCTCCCTTCCTGTTTGTCCCTCTCTTTCCCTCTCTCTGTCTCTGTCTCTCTCTCTCTCCCTCTCAATAAAAAAAAAAAAAGATAAAAGAATTTTCCATGTTTCTCTGAGGACTTCATTCTCCTAACAATTGCATTTTTTCTCTCAACATTACGCTTATGACACTACAATTTCCTTAAAATTGTTAGAACTCTAAGTAAATTTATTCTTACACTTTTAAGTGCAGTTGACTGTACATTTTTAACATTTTGGTTGCTTCCAAACTTTTTGCTGTTCTATGTGACCCTAGGAAGAAAATCTTCATGTATAAACTTTAACCAACTCATCACCAATATTTTCAATTAATAGGTTAGAGTTTCAGAGGGGAGTTAATAGGTCAAAAGAATTATTTAAAAACATTGTGAAATTTAATATTAGAAAATGATATGGTTTTTTGTTTTTGCTTTTTATTTCCAAATTAAAACCTGGCTTGGCCTTGACCCCTTGCTCATGGTCAGTGTGAGAAGTTGTATTTCCACGTGGACTTTTTAGTTTAACCATATACAGGGTGGAGCAAAAGTAGGTTTACACTTGTTCATATGAAACATAATACAATAAATAATAATAATACAAGAACGTACTCTGTTTTACATACTCACAGCTATAATAGAACATTTAAGCTGAATAATGGACAACTAAGGATAGGAAGGAATGCAGAACAGAAATGGAATAGCTACTTTTATTTTAAATATTTTTCTCAATTTCTGGCATCTCTTAATTTTGATAGGATGTTTTTCTTTTTCCTCCCCCCACCCCCAGATAAGCTAATGGCAAGATCTATTGGGAACATTACTTGTAGGTTTTCTCATTCAGATATAGTGTCCTAGAAAGCAGTTCATGGGTTTATCAATTTATTCTTTAGCTTTTGTGAAATAATATCCTAAAAGAGGCCATTGAACTAACCATCAGGTGGACTTTTAAACTAGGTCATCATGTGACTATTCATTTGAAGTCTCATTTACCACTGTGAACCACCGCCAGTGACCATCGCAAATCGATTTTGGGGTTCTAATACTCCTCAGATGCGTCTCAGTCACCTACAGATGAGTCGAGTACAGCTGTTCACAATCAACCCCCAGACAGAACCTAGGAATAAAGTCTTCCTCTCCTCGAGATCTCCCTGATACAGATCCTTCTTTACTGGCTCAACATCAGCACAGAAGTAAGACCATTTGTAGTCTCAGTCACTCAGCCAGTCATTGCAGAGATTTGCAAGGGAAGTGGTGAAACGGAGACTGGGAGTCTCCTTATCTTGGCAAAAGACACGGGATGTGAGTTTCAACGTGCGGTGTGAGAGTCGCATGCAACGATTGTGGATATACATTGGCATGAGACGTTGAAAGGATTACAGAAGCAAGGGTGATGTCTCCAGCTCAGAGTGTGCCAACCTTGGTACTAACAACAACTGGGGCTGGCTAATTCTTTGTGGAGGGGGCTGTCTGTGCATTGTAGGATGTTTAGCAGCATCCCCTGGCCTTTACCCACTAGATGCCAGTAATCCTTTCCTAGTCATGACAACCAAAAATGTATCCAGACGTGGCCTGCTGTCCCCTTGTGGGTGAGAACCACCTGTTATGAGGAACCATTGCTTTCCTCCATATATTTCGTTTCCCAGGTTTCCTCTTTGAGTCCCAGTTCCCTAACCTGAAATCAGCTCTTGGCAGCCACTGACCCCTTTTGTGTCACCGTAGATTATATTTCTCATTGCTAGGACTCCACGTAAGTGGAATCATAAAATACGTGCTCCTGTTTCTGCTTCCTTTGCTCAGTATGATGTTTTCAAGATTCTCCCTCTTATTGTGACATTGATTGATTTCTGGATGACAAACCAACCTTGCATTCCTTGGAATAAACCCTACTTGTGTATGCTTTATTTTCGCTTTATATGTTTTTAGTCATTTTGCAAATATCTGTTAAATATTTGTGCATCCATTATATATACCTCATATATAAATATGTATTTATTTAAATTCCTTGTATTGTTTTTAATTAAATTCTGCACACACAGTAATGTTGGTCTCATAAAATGAGGTAGAGAATGTTATTTCTTCCTGCATTTCATTAAATAGCTTGGAGAATATTGGTATTAGTTCTTCCTCAACTATTTGATAGGACTCACCAGTAAAATATGGCCCAGGGATTTCCTTGGTGGGGATGCTTTTTATAATGATATAAGGATTTCATCACTCAAATATCTTTAAACATACATATTTTAATTTAGTTTTAATATTGGAATTTATCATCTGGAGGCAGGTATGTAGTATGATACGTTCATTACCAGAAGTATAACAAAGGAAAATCTAATTTTTAGAACTCAACAATATGTTGGAATATATTTCTGCATCAGTAAGTACCCATGAGAACTAGAGAGTATTTTATTTTATGCATGGATGGCAACTTCTTTACCTGATTTCTCCACTTTTATACTTGTACTCATTTTCTTTAAGCCTGCTCTGTTGACTCCGTTATGCTTGCCCCAGGGACGTCATTAATGCCAAGCTTAGTCATTGCCTCCACATTGCTCGCTCCAGTGTAACTTCTTAGCCTCCGTATCTCTTGACCCATCAGCAGCATTTGACTAAATTGAGCACTCTCTTCTTCATTTGGCTTTCAGGTCCCCACCCTTTCCAGTCTCCCTTACCTCTTTGGTCACTACATTTTGCTGTCTTTTGCTGGTTCTGCTTCCTGTACTTAAACTCTTTTTTCTTTTCTTCTTCTTTTTTTTTTAAGTGAGAGAAGAGAAAATAATAAGACAGACTCCTGCATGTGCCTCAACTGGGATCCAGCCGGCAAAAACCGTCTGGGACTGATGCTTAAATCCACTAACTTATCCTCAGTACCTGGGGCTGATGCTTGGATCGGCCAAGCTATCCTTAGCACCTGGGGCTGATGCTCGAACCAGTCAAGCCACTGGCTGTGGGAGGGGAAGAGAGAGAGAATGGAGAGAGGGAGGGGAAGAGAAACAAATGGTCACTTTTCTTGTCTGCCCTGACCAGGAATTGAACCTGGGATGTCCGCATGCCAGGCTGATGCTCTATCCACTGAGCCAAATGGCCAGGGTTATACCTAAATTCTTAATATTGAATGACTCAATGCTCTGTTTTTGGTCACTTCCTCTATACCCTCAGTGATCTCAACCAGTCGCATAACTTCTGTGCCAACTCTTTGTTGATCATTGCACATTTATATCTTGAGCTTAGGTCTTCTAACTCCAGAAGTCTGACAGACATCTCAAACTCATCATGTTCTGCATTGAATTCTCCAAAACTTGGTCCCCACCCACCCCCCAGCCATTCTGATTTCAGTCGATGTCAATTCCATCTTTCTGGTTATTCAGTCCAGGATATTTGGATTCAATGGGGACTCCTTTCTCTCTTATCTTTGATCAAAATCCAAATCCCCATGGTTTTACTTTCCTAATAAATCCAGAATCTTATCTCTTTTCATCATGGCAATCTTATCTCTTTTCACCAACTATAGCCAGCCGCCATTTTCTTCCATCCCCTGTCTGAGCCGGAGCTGCCAGCATCTCTTTCTTAGATTACTATAAAAATCTCTCAAGTATTCTAACATTTGTTACAGGATATTTTTAAAGCCTAAGTCCAATTATGTCATCTTCTGCTCAAAATCCTGCCATGTTTCCCCCACTTTGAGTAATCTCCAAATCCCTTAGAAGGGTTGACAGTTCCCTGCATGACCTGCTCCCTGGCGCACTTGCTTCTCGTTCTCTGCTCCAGTGTCAGGACGCTGTGGTTTTCGTACGGTCCTTGGAAATTCCCGGTGCCCTCACATCGTAGGGCTTTGCCCTAAGTCCTCTTTTTCCCACAGAACTACATTGATAACTACCACCTTCCATCGTCACTCAACTCTTACCATCGTAATGCATCTGACCTCGACCACTACTCCATTCAGATCTTTAAAGACCTCCCCGTCTCCTCCGGAAGTCTCAGTTCCATTTCCTCAGCTCTCCTTTTCTCCATAGCCCTCAGCACCTCCTGATACGATAAAAAAAATTTTTATTTATTAGACATATTATTTATTGTCTATAATCCTGCTAACATTTAATCTTCTCAAGAGCAGGGATCTTTGTTGGGTTCAATAATCTATTGTGCACCTAAAACAAACTGACACATAATAGATACTCAATTAATTCACATTGAATGGGTGATTTAGATAGGCTGTTCCCATGTTCCAGAATGAGATGGAGCTATCATGTGTCCATGTGTCTGTCCATACATCCAACCATCCATCATCTCCCTGTCTATATCTATATTTATATCTATATCTAACCTGTATCTCTACATATAACATTTTTCATCTATTTGTTTTTGAGCATTTTCTCTGTTAGGAACAGAGACAGGAAAAATAGAGAAATAGACTGCAATGTGCAGAAATCATTTATATCAACTTGCTAGAACTGATTACTAATTATTCAAGATTTTTTTTTTTTCTTTCTGAAGCTGGAAACGGGGAGGCAGTCAGACAGACTCCCGCATGTGCCCGACCGGGATCCACCCGGCATGCCCACCAGGGGGCAATGCTCTGCCCATCCGGGGCGTTGCTCTGTCATGACCAGAGCCACTCTAGTGCCTGGGGCAGAGGCCAAGGAGCCATCTCCAGTGCCCGGGCCATATTTTTGCTCCAATGGAGCCTCGGCTGCGGGAGGGAAAGAGAGAGACAGAGAGGAAGGAAGGGGGGTGGAGAAGCAGATGGGCACCTCTCCTGTGTGCCCTGGCCGGGAATCAAACACGGGACTCCTGCACGCCAGGCCGACGCCCTACCACTGAGCCAACCGGCCAGGGTATTCAAGAGTTTTGTAAGCCGGTTGTTAAACCAGTGGTAGCTTGAGATTGGCCATGGTAAGAGCATTTGCACTGGAGGAACTCCAACGTGCTACAGATCACAGCTTTCTTATCATCCCCCGGCCCCGAGGGCAGTTTACCAGTGCTGTTGGAAGTACACTAGTCTGTCCTACCATCAAGCAGTCAACCCCCGACACATGCAGTTCCTAAGAATTGTGTGTAATAAAACTCAACATCATACCCAGGATGGACTCCTGCAGGACTTGTGTCTTGTGGGAATTAATAAGGACTACCCAAATGAGGGCCAAGAGGCTGTTTATCACTTGTGTTTGGTTGGGACTCAGACAGCCAGATAGTTGGAGACCTTTGTAGTGAGAAGATTCGAAGGCTTCAGGTTGGATGTCATTGGTATGACGAAAGTGGGCAAATAGAAGTGAGACAACTTATGTGACTGGTTGGGGAGAATGTTTTCCCTTCTCTAGTTTGTCCTGATTGGATGGGAGATGAGAGTAGCTTTGTTGATGCAGGGCTGGTCATTCTGGCTGATTGCTACAGAGCTGGTGGTTTGCCTTTTTGGGCTTCGCACATGGACCAAAGTTCTCATAGGTGGTCTGGCCGTGTAGGTTCAGTGTCTCAGGCCTTTGCTTGGTCATTCTCTTGCTTGTGAGAGGCTGACCAATTCAGAGAAGGCTAGACTTCCCCATCTTACACCTCAGAGATCGTCATCATAGCCAATGGTATTGTGAGATCTCCTTGACCTTCCTGTTGCTGTGTTATTGTGGTGATCCTCTAATCAGGGGCTCATTTGTGCAGAAGCATTGAAAACTCTGGATAGAATGCAATGGATCAATGTCATTACCATTGTGACAAGCATCCTGTAAGTTGCTTGGACCCAAGAACCACAGTTTCCCAGAATACTGTACGTATCCCAGCAGCTCTAGGGCCCAACCTGGCCTTAATGGGCCTAAGTAGCCTTAATGTGAAGTACAGCCTGCTCTATCTTGCCTGGTAGAACCATACACCAAAAAAAGTATTAGCAATGATACAGGTGCCATCATGACTGGATCACAGAATTATAGAGCAGTGTGACTGTGTATCACCACTAACCTCAATGAGTGAGATGATCTATATTCCTTCTAGGGCCCAGATGGTAGTATTCTTAAGGAATGCTGCCAGAGTAAATGATAAGTTGTTACAGTTTTTTGTTTGTTTGTTTATTTATTTATTTTTCTTTTTCAAGTAAGAAGAAGGGAGGCAGAGAGACAGACTCCCACATGTGCCCTAATTCAAATCCACCTGGAAACCCCAATCTCACGCGATGCTCTGCACATCTGGGTCCATGCTTACAACTGAGCTATTTTTAGCACCTGAGGTGGAGGCTCCATGGAGCCATCTTCAGTACCCAGGGCTGATGTACTTAAATCAGTCTAGCCATGGCTGTGGGAAGGGAAGAGAGAGAGAAAGAAGAGAGAGAAATAGGAGGGGGAGAAGGGGAGAAGCAGATGGTTGCTTCTACTGTGTGCCCTGACCAGGAATTGAACCCAGAGCATCCACACACCGGGCTGACACTCTACCACTGAGCCAACCAGCCAGGGCTAGTTTGTTACAGTTTTCATTTCTCTGTGTATGCCTCCCACTCTTTGGAACACTGCTCTGTTTCCCTAAACAATGGGTCAACTGAAAACATGGCAACATTCGCACTGCGAGAATTCTGAGATGATTTATTTAGACACATCCGCGGTATTTTCAATGGAAAACTTCAACTTGGATTTTTCTCACTCATTAGGCAGTAAAACTACTGCTCATTGTTGAATGTCAGTGTGAGGATGAATTTGGTATTAACCAGCACTATGCAAATGGAGCCGACTGCCTTGAAAATGCAGTGAGCCTCTCGCTGTTGAATGCTTTCCAGCGGCCGTTAGCTTTGCAGGAATATCTTTGGGATGGTGTATAATACTCTCGCTTTGAATGAGAGGTTGAAATAGATTGACTTTAATGTCTCTTTCAATGCTAAGAGTCTATGACTCTGAATGATCCTTGAGAAAGGCTGATTAATGACTAATGGCTATAAGAAAAAGAAAATGACTTATTTTAGAATAATCATTTAAAGGGAATGGAGATTGGTTTAACACGGAACTGACTTTTTGCTTAGTCTCTGAGCCAGAGTTATAAAGGGAAATTTACTAGCCTGATGTTGTTTCACCCGCCATAGAGGGTATTTTATAGTTGTATGTTATTCCCCTAATAATTTGGTATACTCTCTCTTTAAAGACTGTGTGAATCATGTACCTGACGATGTTTTCGTTTTTATTTCAGCGGGCATGAAACCCAGGGGCAAATTTTCAGTTAAACATTTTAACTGTGTAGGTTCAGATTGCCTCTGTGTCGATGCTTTTTCATGCTGGTCTCAATCCCCTCCTCTAAATGCCAGTGTCTTGGCTCTTTATTTTTATTTGGAATTTACTTACATTATGCATTCTTCTAAGTACCTCAAATGCTTTGTGAAAGGAGATGGGAAATGGATGAATGGGTGGGGAAGTGGATGTATCTATACTGAGCTGGCAAATTGGTGTTCCTTTTGTTAAGTGTAAGTAGTGATATCATCATGTTCCCTCATGACCTAGTAAGCTGTCAGTCTCCATCATTGTAAGAAATTTCCTCCGTTATCCAACATCCAGGTTTTCCCCAGATATGTTCCCATTTGATCATCATCAGCCCTAATCTAATACTTATTCTGAGTAGTGGTGACAAACAATGGGTTCCAGTTGGTTAATAGCGAGTTGGTTGACAGTGTCTGAGGATTTGTTTTACATATTATTGTTAGGGTTCAGGGGATGCTAGGGACATATGAGAGGGTACTGCTCACAGTATAAGTCACAGCTCAAAAATAAAACTCAAAAACTGCCAGCTATTTTAAAATGGCTTTACTTTGGGTCCCAAAATTGTGGTACACTTGATCTAACAACTTCATTAGATTTTATTTTGAATTATTTCTATAGTAATGAAAAGTGATTACTGATCTGAGCATGTCTAGAATGCTGTGTTCAGTTCCGGGTCACATCCTTGTGGAAAGACACTAAAAAACTGAGCATTTTTTTTTTTTCCCCCAGAGGAAGTTAACAAATTGGTGAGGGTTTTTAAAAACGTCTCAAAGATTGTCTCAGGAACTGTGCATGCATAACCGGAAAAGTGACTACCATAAACTGATATGGTTACTTCTTTCAAATATCAGACTTGACTTTGCACGCTCTCTACTAAACTTTGGTGCATGAATGAAGCCTTCCCCAGGCGCAGACACACCTGCCCACATGGTGCGTGTTCCTTACGCCACATGTACTTCCTGCAGGGCCCGAAGGATTTTATAAAAAGGTCTGTGTGATGTAGTTTCTGCATACTGCTCTGTGACAGCCCGTCTGTCAGGACCCCTCTGTGCACGCCTCCTAGACTGTGATCTTGAGAAAGTCACCCCCTGGCAGTCCTGGGAAGGACTGCCTCTGTCAGTCAATCTGACTCTTCTTTTCCTGCAGAAGGCACCTTCGATGGGTAGGCTGGGAGAGAAGTCTACAGCCTGCGTGCTGGTTCCTGGGAGAGGAGCTGACTCGGAAAGTGGGGTGCACCGTTTCTAGTACATTCTGGACACTCCTTCTGGAATGGACCGGGAAGAGAAGACACTAATTCAGTCAGGACAGAAGCAGAGGCAGAAGTCGCTAATAGTATCTTCGTAGGAAGGTTCTGACGTGGTCCGAGGAGTCCTAGCCAGCTTGACTTCCTTTGTCCTTTCTGCAGACTTCTCCTTCTGTGTGACCCTGCCGGATATTATAATAAAATACCCCAGGTTGCTGGTAACTGACACCATTTCTTCCGGTCTGCTTGTTGCCATTAGCTTTCAGCCAGACCCCATGAACACGCACAGCCTGGTGGGCAGGCCCGTTGTCCAGGGAGAGGCAGGACAATCGGTACCAGGTCTGGTCACTGAACACTCATTAATTACACAACAGGGACATAGATTTGATTAAGAACGAGCGTGTTCTTCTATGGACAGCCAACTCTCAGCTAGCAAATCCTTAACCAGGTGAAAATGGTCAAAATAGCTACGCTATCCGTTATTTGATTTTTAAAAAACCTTTGTAACATGCTATAATAATACAATTAATTTGCATTTCTTTTTTTTTTTTGCATATTTCTGAAGCTGGAAACAGGGAGAGACAGTCAGACAGACTCCCGCATGCGCCCGACTGGGATCCACCCGGCACGCCCACCAGGGGGTGACGCTCTGCCCACCAGGGGGCGATGCTCTGCCCATCCTGGGCGTCGCCATGTTGCGACCAGAGCCACTCTAGCGCCTGGGGCAGAGGCCACAGAGCCATCCCCAGCGCCCGGGCCATCTTTGCTCCAATGGAGCCTTGGCTGCGGGAGGGGAAGAGAGAGACAGAGAGGAAGGCGTGGCGGAGGGGTGGAGAAGCAAATGGGCGCTTCTCCTATGTGCCCTGGCCGGGAATCGAACCCGGGTCCTCCGCACGCTAGGCCGACGCTCTACCGCTGAGCCAACCAGCCAGGGCAATTTGCAATTCTTAAAATTTGCATTCCTTGAATTAGAATCCGAGGCTTGAAAACATGAAATCCATTGGACAAAAAAATTTGTCTGTAAACGTAAGCATCAATCATGCTTCTTTTGAGCACAAGTAGGTCTTTAGTGCAGTGAATGAATAAAGGAATGATCGAATTAATTATTTTAGGGGGAAAATGTGATTGAGGTTTTGTCTGTCTGTGGACGAATAGACAAATTCCTGCCCGGCTAATTGGGAGGAAGGCGTGAATGGAGCACATTTGGAACAGAAGGAAAGAAAAGGAAGTATTTCCACTGGCATTTTAAGCAGAATCACCAGTAATTACATATTTTACTTAATAGTAGTTTTAATTTTCCAAGGCCCTTGACATTTATCGTCTCATTTTATTGTGAGGTGATTTAAGCAAATTACCATTGTGATTCCGTTCCGCAAATGAAGACATGGAGGCAGGCAGTGTTTAGAATGTGCTTTCATCACGCAGTTGGCTGATAAATGGATTGCAGCCAGGGCCTGGCATAGCCCCGTGCTCAGGCCTTTAGATCACCTGGGGGATGATCTCCACTGGATTGAAGCCAGTGCTAGATAATTGTATCTGGCTTCCTCCCCATCCCTGTCTCCTCCTCCATCCCTCTCTCCTCCCATCCCTCTCTCCTCCCCATCCCTCTCTCCTCCTCCATCCCTCTCTCCTCCTCCATCCCTCTCTCCTCCCCCATCCCTCTCTCCTCTCCATCTCCATCCTCTCTCCTCCCATCCCTCTCTCCTCCCCATCCCTCTCTCCTCCTCCATCCCTCTCTCCTCCCCCATCCCTCTCTCCTCCCCCATCCTCTCTCTTCCCCCATCGTCTCTCCTCCCATCCCTCTCTCCTCCTCCATCCCTCTCTCCTCCCCATCCTTTCTCCTCCCCCATCCCTATCTCCTCCTCCATCCCTCTCTCCTCCCCATCCTTTCTCCTCCCCCATCCCTCTCTCCTCTCCATCTCCATCCTCTCTCCTCTCATCCCTCTCTCCTCCCCCATCCCTCTCTCCTCTCCCATCCCTCTCTCCTCCCCCATCCTCTCTCCTCCCCCATCCTCTCTCCTCCCCCATCCCTCTCTCCTCTCCCATCCCTCTCTCCTCTCCCATCCCTCTCTCCTCCCCCATCCTCTCTCCTCCCCCATCCTCTCTCCTCTCCCATCCCTCTCTCCTCCCCCATCCTCTCTCCTCCCCCATCCTCTCTCCTCCCCATTCCTCTCTCCTCCCCCATCGCTTTCTCCTCCCTCCCTTTCTTCCTCCATCCTTTCCTTTTTTCCTTTCTCTTTTTTCTTTCTCTCTCTCTCTGTAATACCATGGCATTAGTAAATATTAGTAATCTCCTTTCTGAGGAGTTCTTAGGGCTAATAAAACCTTTCCATTCCCCTCCTTACTTATCTGTGTAGCAGCACAGCTATTTAGCTTAAATTATATATATATATATTATATGTAATATTGCATTATATTTATTATATATAAAAGATAATATATATTTTATATACAACATATATAGTATATAATGTATATTATTATGTATTATATTTTATATATAACATACATATAATATTATATAATATATATTTTATTTACCTATATAAACATTATATATTGACATAATATACAGTATTATGTATATTTGGCTTTGAATAACCAATTCCCAAGCCCACACTTAAAAGCAGTCTCCCTGAGCTCTGCATTCTTAATTCATTTCATGCATATGGTGGGAGCAGGGTTTGTATGAAAACTCCTTCATAGAATTATTTGGAGGATTAAATGCGATCGTTACTTTAGCCCATTCTTAGCATATTGTGAGATGAAATACTCAATAAACGGTAGCTGTCCTGGTGTGGTGACGCTTGCCGAGCAACAGTGAAATTGAAATAAAAAAAAAAGAGGCAGAAATCCGTCCCCATTTCAAAGGAGGAGAGGAATCTGAGACTCTATACATCAGTGACTTGAGATCCAACCCAGGAACCCTGTCCACTGGGTCAGGACCCTTTCTGGCCACATCCCAGTCCATTTTAGGAGCTTCCTTGCATCTGAGAAGATACATAATGGTTTGAAAAACACACAGCTAGTAGGGAACGCACAGATGATCTAGTTACCGATATGTTTGCGAGTCAGAATCAGCATTCACTGGGCTGGGTAGCCTCAATGTTATCAACAAGATGGGAAATTATTTAACGATCGGGCCTTGCCTGAAGAAATGCCTTCAGAATTTGAAAGTGAGGATGCCTAGGTGAAACACATTAGCAGGAGGAAGAAATGGGGTCCGGAGGGGGAGGGAGATTTTTGTCACGATTTTTGTCTTTTGGAGTCAACGTCAGAAGTCCTTCCATCTATGCAGGACCGTGAGATCTCTGCTCCTGCGTGGCGGGCCTGTGGCGGGCCCATGGCGGCCCCCGTCTCCGCGCCGACGCGTCTTAAATCAGGCCTCTCACCGTCTTGTTGACACGCTGCTGGGTGCGGACCAGCCTTGTGATGGGATGTGAAGCCCCGTGCCAAAAGGTTCAATTGCAATTCAGTGGAAAATGAGTGGCAGGACGAACGGGGACAGAGCGACATCCCTTCGGAATGTGTGGCCACTTCTGCCGCCACTCAACCAGATGAGTGGCTCTCACCTTATTCTCAGAACTAGACGATCTCTTTCCTTCTCAACATTCAACTGTCCAGGCAGCCTTTTCTGCACACGGCTTCATCTGCTTTCTTAACAATTACCTTACAAATGCAGGTTTCCCACTTGACAGCCTAAACCCTCCACTCCCGGAGACCTGATCTCTGATGCGTGTTTCCATATCCCCTTGTATGTCCCTTAAGCCATAGTTGGACGCTGACTTGGGAGAAAGGATAGCAGGGCCATTTAGGATTTCTCTTGAAGTTGTCACCCCCGCTCACCCCAACTGCAGAATCTGGATGCTGGCTAACGGCTTAGTGTCATATCACAATGGTGTGAGCTTCCGCTCTGCTTGAGGCTCCCGCTTTCTCACACCCATCCATTTTCCTTCCAAGATGGGCCTTCTGCCCAAGGATGGGGCCAAGCTGGCACAGAACCCACCAGAAAAGGAGTCGTTTTCAGAGGGAAGCGTTGGATCAAATCTCTCAGAAGGGTGGCCTGACCCCTTCCCTCTCTCCCTCCCACCCCCTCCGTCTGGAAGAAAAGAGAAACAGAGAGATTTGGAAGTTGCCAAAGTTTAATTACTTCTACTGAAAGTGCCAAAAAAATGTGAAAGCTTATCCTTGAGTGGAAGGAACCCAGAGGCCCTGCGGACATTGCAGCTGTCTGCTTGCCATGTTTTTATTTCCCTCGCTCTCTCTTCTTCTTTAGCCCCTGAGTAATAAATTTCCACTTTTCTTTGCCAAGAAGAATTGAGGGCAGATTGTCCCTTAGAGACTTCAGAAGGGTGTTTTGGATTCTGCTGCCAGAGGCAGAGCGACCGAGCTAGCCTCATACGCTTCTACGCAGAGGGCCATGCAGCCTGAGACTGCAGGTGAGTCCGTCAGCTGCCACCGCCGGCGCCCCATGTGACCGCCGCCCTGTGCAAACTGTATTAAAACTACATCCACCTTTAGCCCCTCGGGATGCGCCTCAGCAGATAATAAAATAGGAAAATATTCATTTTTGTGGAAGAGGTGAGCAACAAAAACTTCAACAAGCAAAGACACAAAAATTGGAAATGTAGAATGTGAATGTGTGGGTGATGAGATGGCAATTAACACGATCATTAAAAAACGGTCATTGAGTATGTGCCATATGTCAATGCGACACACTTTTATGGATCTTGTAACAGTTTCTCGTGATCACGCTGTGCAAAAAAAGAGATAATATCCCCATTTAATAGGTTCAAAGGAAGCTATGTTTTTGGCGACATTAAGAGACTTAGCCGATGTCACCCAGCTAATACAGAAGGGGACTGAAATGTCAATCCGTGTCTTCTGGTCCCGGGATTGGGCAGTACCATTTCTGCCTCAGCTAACTCTCAGCCTCACAGAGGCTGACCAAGCTTGTGGATTGCTTGTCCTGTGTTAACATGCCCTTTCTCTCTGCCTGTGGCACATTTCCTGTGTTCTTGGGCTGACATGTACCAACCCAAAGAAACAAAATCATCTCTGCTCCTTGCTAATAGGTGGGGTGGGTAGATGTTAAACCCAGTGATTAAAAACCCTGTGTAAATAACCAGTGAATGGCAATAATGTCACTTTTCTACCTCTGATACCAAGCCATCAAAACTGGTAACATGTAGCCCTGGCAGGTTGGCTCAGTGGTAGAGCATCAGCCTGGCGTGCAGGAGTCCCAGGTTCAATTCCCGGCCAGGGCACACAGGAGAAGCACCCATCTGCTTCTCCGCCCCTCCCCCTCTCCTTCCTCTCTGTCTCTCTCTTCCCCTCCCGCAGGCAAGGCTCCATTGGAGCAATGTTGGCCCAGGCACTGAGGATGGCTCCATGGCCTCTGCCTCAGGCGCTAGAATGGCTCTGGTTGCAACAGAGCGACGCCCCAGATGGGCAGAGCACTGCCCCCTGGTGGGCATGCCTGGTGGATCCCAGTTGGGCACATGCAGGAGTCTGTCTGACTGCCTCCCCATTTCCAACTTCAGAAAAGTACAGAAAACAAAACAAAATGAAGAAAAGTGGTAACATGTAGAGAATATTTTCATTTCCAAGACCAGAGAAGGAGATTGAAGATAGTAGGTAGCAACATTGTTTCCAAGAAACAGAACTAGCATCCTTCAAAACTTTTTCTTGCAAAGTCAAGTTTGTTTCATGACAAATAGGTCATTGCAGGGTTTCTATCTTGCTGGGGACCCTTTGAAAGAGCCAGAAAAGAATCTCACATTTTTCTTGAAGTTTTCTGTGAAATCAGCATGATTTGCTTTTTGATTTTGTGTGTCTCTTTCTTAGTAAATCTTTTGTGTGTGTGTGTATTTACTGCACAAATGTGGACAGCAGCGAAAAAGTACCCTTTGATACAGTGCTGACATGGAGCATTGACTCCTATGCTGGAAAACTCGTCTGTTGGGTAAGGGCGCAAACTGGAGGCTGGAAGCTGGTGGACTTTGTATTTCAACTCCTTTTCTCTTTTCAAATCCTTCACGCACCTGATCCCTTCCTAACATCAGGCGCAACAGAGAAATTGCCATTCAAAGTTCAGATACTGGTTTTGCTAGTCCAGCCTTAGTCTCTAGTTGAAGCCAAGGTTTTTAATTTTGCAGAATGTATTAAAAAGTGTATATTGTACTGAATAGGGCTTAGCAGGTGTGTGTGTGTGTGTGTGTGCATGTGTGTGTGTGTTTGGCAATGGTATTCAACAATACCAGGCTTTCTGTGTGCATTCGTGAATTCGTTTGGGTAAAGTGTTCATTAAAAATGTATCTAACACATATTAGACACTAATAATTGTGGAATGACTCCTTTTAAGTAGCATTTATCTGGTTTTGTCCTTAAATCTTCTTGAGAATAAAGTGAGGTAAAATCTTTGACGACTTTGAGTCAAGACCGAAGAGCATGATTGCTGGGTGGTGTGGTAAGGTTATGCTCGGTTTTGTAAGAAGCTTCCTAACTGTCTTTCCCGCTGTCTCTGTCTGCATTCACACCAGCAGTGGTGGGAGTTCCTGTTGCTCCGTATTCTTGTCAGCGTTTGGTGATGTCTGTGCACTGGATTAGCTGAATTACCATATAGTGATGACAGGGCCAGTTCTTGATCCTTCCCCTTTACTCACACCTCAGTCCCAAAGGGGTTTTTTTTCCTTCTTTTCCAAGTGAGAGGAGGGGAGATCGAGAGACAGACTCCCGCATGCTCCCCAACCAGGATCCACCCAGCAAACCCCATCTGGAGCTGATGCTCTGCCCATCTGGGGCCTTGCTCGTAATCAAGCTATCTTTAGCACCTGAGGTGGAGGCACCATGGAGCCATCCTCAGTGCCTGGGGCTAGTGCACTCGAATCAATTGAGCCGTGGCTATGGGAGGGGAAGTGATAGAGATAGAAAGATAGATACAGATAGAGATAGAGATAGAAGGGGAGGGATAGAGAAGTAGATGGTCACTTCTTCTGTGTGCCTTGACCGGGAATTGAACCTGGGACATTCACACACCGGGCCAACACTCTATCCACTGAGCCACCTGGCCAGGGCACAGTCCTAGATGCTTTAATCAGTGGACGTAATAGTAAAGAACAGTGTTTACCCAAACACGGCCTTGTCCTTTCCCTATTGACAAGACTCTATCCTTAGAAGTGTGGCTCAAATTTGCTCTTGTTAATTCTCACTGGCATGTAAAATACATGAGTCCCAAACCTATAAAAGAGGTGGAGGGGCCCTGGCCAGTTGGTTCAGTGGTAGAGCGTCGGCCTGGCGTGCAGAAGTCCTGGGTTCGATTCCCGGCCAGGGCACACAGGAGAAGCGCCCATCTGCTTCTCCACCCCTCCCCCTCTCCTTCCTCTCTGTCTCTCTCTTCCCCTCCCGCAGCCAAGGCTCCATTGGAGCAAAGATGGCCCGGGTGCTGGGGATGGCTCCTTGGCTTCTGCCCCAGGCACTAGAGTGGCTCTGGTCTCGGCAGAGTGACCCCTCGGAGGGGCAGAGCGTCGCCCCTAGTGGGCATGCTGGGTGGATCCTGGTCAGGCGCATGCGGGGAGTCTGTCTGACTGTCTCTCCCCGTTTCTAGCTTTGGAAAAATACAAAAAAAAAAAAGAGGTGGAGGAAGAGCCGATGGCGGCAGCAAACCAGCCAGCATCATGCGTGGGGGAGGGCAGCTGCTTTTCAGCTCCATCCTGAGTCCAATATTCTGATTTTTCAAGGAAAACTGCAAACCAGATTTTAATATGAAGTCTTTTAATTTTCAAATGTGGACAATGAATTCATATACTTTTAAAACCCTGCAAGCTTAAGGAAAGGTCTCTGTGGGTGAGATCTGGTTGCCTACTGGGCTTCCGGTTGGTGACTTCCGCTCTGTGTGGGTTCACTTTGCTGGTGATTTGCAGATGAGACTTTGCATTTTGACAAGCATAAGGGGGCTGTGTGGAAAATGACAGGGCGAGTAAATAATTTTGCAAGCACACTATTTTCAAACATATTTACTCCAAGACGTCTTGTTTGGCTCCCGTGAACATGCAATGTTTTACTCCCTTTTGGCGCACTGCCCAATCGAACTCCCTCACCCACATGGACAGACTCCATCTTGGAGGGGGTGCATTCTTTCAGAAACCAACAGATTTATAAAACTGGCCTACCTACCTCTTGGGGATGGCTGGGACCCGGGCTTTGTGTACGGGCGCCGATGGGAGGAACATGCTTACCCAGACAGCAGGATAGAGGGGGGACTCGGAGCAGATTTCCTGGGAAGCAGAGATTGCTGGTTCTAGAGGTCAGCCATCAAAATGGTATGCAGGTCTGCCATGCTCTATGGAAGATCGCTGTGGTGCCCTGAGAAATATTGCCCTGGCCAGAGAAGTCCAGCGCCTGGGTGGCCATACACTTCATTCATACGTAGGTACCCGTGACAGAGAGCATGGATACCGCACTCTATAGGGGGCAGGCTATGTGGAGTCCTAGGAGTGATTTGTTTCCTGCTCTTGAGTTTAACGCTGCCTTGGCGGACCCACGTTACAGATATCAATCATAAGACGTTCTGCACCGAAGCAGCCAGACACCTCATTCTCGTGTAAAGCTTCTTGTCTAAAAAAAAAAAAAGATCCAGGAAACCTAATAAATGACTTGGTGTGGTAAGTGGGAATTTGTGAGAACAACATGGACCCTCAAAAAGACAGAACAGCCAGTCTGGACTAGAACGTCGTTTGGGGCTGGTATCTGCCCTTAGTAGCTTACAGTTTGGTGATAGAAACAGCACAGAAGTTATGGGTGTGTGATAAAGCATATGATAGAAGTATGCACAGAGTGTGAGGGAGAAAACAGACACAACACAGTCAAAGACAGATTTCAGAAGAACTTCCATGACATGTTAACTTCCCTCTCCTTTGCTCTTCCCAAGACGGTCATCTGTATGTTCCCATATTTGTGTGACGTGGTCCTTCCTAAATGAGCAAACATTCTAGATGTAACATCAGACAGGAGGAAATCCTAACTCCCTTCTAGGTTTTTTCTATATAGAAGGTACAGGACATACCTGCATTATCTTTATCCATTGGAAATCCAGTCAGTTTTTTTCTAGAGCATAGAATTTGAACCCAACCACAAATCAACAGATAGAGAGAAAAAAAGGACTCTTCACCAGTGTGGAGGAGGAAAGAGTTACCTCAGATGCTCTAAGACACCGATGCAATGTACAACAGGATATGGAAATCTTTGCTGATTTATTGCAGCCTTTTCTGCCAAGGTGTTTTCCCCCACCCACCCACCCCCGCCTTGGCAATCTACTCAGAAAGTCAATTTACATTTCTGTGGGATTTTTATTATTGTATTCTTTTTAAAGCACGGTATTCGGCAGGCTACCAAGGCCAGGGAAGCAGTTCTTATGAAGAGAACAAACCTGTTTATGAGACACTGCGAAAGCGGTAGCTACTTGAAAAGGCTCAGAGGCGGGAGTTGACTGTAAACAGAAGGACCTGCCGCCGAGAGCCTCAATTTGGTCTTGCGCTGCGTTCACCAGCGGAGGGACCGAGAGTGAGGAGCAGGCAGCTAGTTCCTGCGGGGCTCAGAACACACCTGAGCCGGGCGCTCTGTGCCGAGTCTTCTTGGAAGGAATTTAACAGTTACCCCAAATGTCAAGCCCACATTAGACTCTTGCTGCTCTGCCTGCCGAGTATGAGGGAAAGAGAATAGTCATCCTCATCTTCACTGTGCTCTTTCTCCCTTGGAAAGTTGTGTGGGGTTGAAGAAGGGAAGGAGACACTGAAGTTTATGCCTTTGACCAGGAGAGCACATCACCTACGAAAGTCTTTATTTCTTCTTCTTCTTTTTCTAAGTTACAGGAGGGGAGATAGAGAGACAGACTCCCGCATGTGCCCCGATCGGGATCCACCTGGTAACCCCTGTCTGGGGCCAATGCTCTGCCCATCTGGGGCCATGCTCACAACCAAGCTATTTTTAGCACCTGAGGTGGAAGCTTCACTGAGCCCTCCTCAGTGCCCAGGGCTGGTGTGCTCGAACCAGTCGAGCCATGGCTGTGGGAAGGGAAGGCGGGGCGGGGGAAAGAGGAGAAGCAGATGGTCACCTCTCCTGTGTGCCCTGACCTAGAGTCAGACCTGGGACCTCCACACACTGGGCTGACGCTTAACCACTGAGCAAAACGGCCAGGGTCCAAAAGTTTTTAAGTATGCAAGGTAAGCCCCTAGAACTGAGTCTGAGAGGAGTGGAAATAGTCTTTGCTCAAATGTCTGCCCAAACATCCCGTCCCAGGAGTTGATCCTAATCTCCCAATTGTAGATACCACCTATCCCATCACACTGCCCCGTTACTCACTCACTTTCTTCCTCATACTCAATAGTGGTTGACAACATGTTCAGTGTGTGTCTCTGCAACTGGAAGGGGACTTCCTTGTTGTGTTCATTGCTGGATTTATGCTCTCAAGAGAATTTGATGCACAGGTAGTCCTTGGTGTTGATTGGGGGAAAATAGAATGAAGAATAAAATAGGAAGAGTGCTTTTCCTCCTCTTCAAACAAGAGAGAGGTGAAAAGAAGTGCGGCTGGTGATGAGGTCAAGAGCGGAGCAAGTCTCTCTTTCTCTTTCTAAATCAAGGAAACGTGATCTGCCCTGTGCTGGGCAGTTTTCAGAAGGAAGATCAAATAGCAGTCTCAGCAGGACTCAGAACCAGAGGTGACGCTGAGGTTAACAGTCTCCAAGAACTTCAGCATGAGCGCAGCCCATATGTCATGGGTTCAGAGGCAGTGTGTCTGGTCCCACAGGGCAGGGGGACTCGGGTGACATCTGGAGGCAGTGTGTCTGATCCCACAGGGCAGTGGGACTTGGGATGACATCTGGTGGCAGTGTGTCTGGTCCCACAGGCAGTGGGACTCAGGGTGACATCTGGTGGCAGTGTGGCTCGTCCCACAGGGCAGTGGGACTTGGGGTGACATCTGGAGGCAGTGTGTCTGGTCCCACGGGGCAGTGGGACTCGGGGTGACATCTGGTGGCAGTGTGGCTGGTCCCACGGGGCAGTGGGACTCAGGGTGACATCTGGTGGCAGTGTGTCTGGTCCCACAGGGCAGTGGGACTCAGGGTGACAGCTGATGGCAGTGTGGCTGGTCCCACGGGGCAGTGGGACTCAGAGTGACATCTGGAGGCAGTGTGTCTGGTCCCACAGGGCAGTGGGACTCAGGGTGACAGCTGATGGCAGTGTGGCTGGTCCCACGGGGCAGTGGGACTCAGGTTGACACCAGGACAGCTGGAGCTGATTTCCGCACACTGATCGGCACATCCAGAGTTAGAAACATGGGTTTAATGTTGAGAGGTCAGCACAAAAAATGGATTTAAAAGTCATCAAGCTACAAGTCCTGGGAGCTGAGGGGCCCTGAGGAAGAGGCATCAGTGAGATGAGGGATGAACTAGGATGAACACGCCTCTTAGGAGTGTGTTAGTCAAGGAAACATACCAGCAGCAAGGAGAGAGAAAATACTTTCAGGGACGAGAAAAGTAAACCACAGGAGAATTTCCAGAGTGGGAAACGGGCAGATTAAGTTGATTAGAGTTTCGATTACTGCAACCCAGAGAGAGGAAGATGAAAATTGGCCCGGGAATCGAAGTGGTGGTTATTGTGAGGTGTTTGTGTAGAGTCTGGGGACACACAAATTGCAGAGGGTTGAATGATAGGTGGGAGATGAGGCCAGAGTGGACAAGTAGAGGACACTGTCTGAAAACTGCCTGCCCGACGGGTCACTCCAGAGCTCCATCCCTCTTGTCTCAATTGTGACAGATTCAACTTTGCCGTTGACCCCTCAGAGGGTATTCTGTGATCACATAACGCCGAATCATTCACTTTCTCTCCAAATTCATAGATGTGGGATTATTATCCACCTTGGCTTTATCTAGAAAAAAGAAATCCAGTTCATGAATGAAGTTGTACCATTCACTTATAAATCTGTCACCTTGGGGACATTTATATTGTCTGTCCATCTCTACTCCAGTGTTCCCATCTTCTTGTCAGTTAGACTGAAATAAAGTTGATATAAGAAAAAAAAAAAGAGTAAGAAAGAAATCTAAAGGGCTAGTCATACATCTTTAGCTCTTTGTATTGTGACAAAGCACCTCTGCTGCTTGGCCTGTCTTCTGCCCTCTCTGTCACTTGCTATTAATATGCATTATAATTGCCTTTCAATGTACGTGTTGCTGCCTCTAATCTCTCTCTCTGCTCAAACGTGAGAATCGTCAGTTCCTTCGCAGCCCAGCAAGCTGCCCTGGGCGGGCCCTGACCTTTCTGCTGTGATTTCTGATTGCATTCTGGAAGGGGTCCTGCTTTTACACAATTTTTGACTCTCTGAGGAGAATTTGGGCTAGTGCCATTTGACAGGACTGATGTTTCCTGAAATCTGACAGCTGTTTGGATTTCCGAGTCGAGGGCCGAGAACAATATTTCTGGTGAACTTTCAGTGTTACTGTTTTCTTTTGCTTTAAGGATCAGACCTGAGAGATTCGTAAGAATGACCCAAAATGGCTGTGGCAGTGGGGAAAATGAGGCCTCTGCCTAAAGGGAGAAACGGTTTCCTATGAAAAATATAAAGCTCTTTAAAAGAACATTGACCCTGGCTGGTTGGTTCAGTGGGTAGAGCGCCAGCCAGGTATATGAACATGCTGGGTTCGATTCCCCAGTCAGGGCACACAAGAGAAGAGACTGTCTGTTTCTCTCTTCCACCCTCTCCCCTGTCTCTCTCTCTTCCCCTCTTGCAGCCAGTGGCTCTATTGGCTCAAACGTTGGCCCTAGGTGCTGAGGATAGCTTGGTTGATTCGATCATTGGCCCCAGATGGGGGTTGCTGGATGGATCCCAACCAGGGCACATGTAGGAGTCTGTCTCTCTATCTCCCTCCTCTCACAAGATGAAGAAGAAGAAGAAAAAGAAGAAGAAGAAGAAGAGGAGGAGGAGGAGGAGGAGGAGGAGGAGGAGGAGGAGGAAGAGGAAGAGGAAGAAGAAGAAGAAGAAGAAGGAGAAGAAGGAGGAGGAGGAGGAGGAGAAGGAGAAAGGAAAAGAAGAAGAACAACAACAACAACATTGAGGAGGAGAAATTACATGAACTTTTCTCCATCTATTAATTGAGTATATGCTGATACCCTGTAATTAATAATAAACTCTGACAGTCAGAACTACAAGCAGTATTGTTAAATTTTAGTTCCATTGATGTGAATACAGTGTCATCAAAAATTATCATAGACTCATTCTATATATTAAGTGGAACTGTATGAAATTGCTATTTTCGTAGATTGAAAATGGCTGTTAATGTCAATTGCTTATGGTTTGAATTTATATGAAGAGAATGAGAAAGAGTTATTGTCTCGAGTGCTAGGACCAGGCAGCAGAACTTTGGTAGTAAGATGTGTATCTACCATTTAAAACACAAAACATCACCCTGGCCGGGTAGCTCAGTTGGTTAGAGCAACATCCCAACACACCAAGGTCGCAGGTTTGATTCCTGGTCAGGGCATGGACAAGAGCCGACAAATGATTGCATGGATGAGTGGAACCACAACTCAATGTTTCTCTCTCTCTCCAAAATCAATTAAAAAAAAATTTTTTTTTAAAAAGCACAACAGGTTCTTGCCATTGGTTTAACGGTTATGTAATATTAGTGAAGCTAATATTTATGGAGGGTCAATAATTGTAAATATTTGATTGAATCGTATATATTTTTTAAGGTGAGCCTTTTAATCTTTATTTTGAGGATACAGCTCAAAAAAGGGGGAGTGAGAATGTAAAGCTCAAGATTGATTCAGCAGGGCTGACCCTGCAGAGCACTTCGCCCGAAACAGAGTATCTCTCGTGTTATCTTGGAAACTGAGTTTTGACAGAATATTCAATAAATAGGGGGGATTATGAACCTCAGAATTATTCTTTAATTCCAAACTGTGCGTGTGGCTAAGTTTGATGCCAGAGAAGAGAATTTCTTTTTTTTTTTAATTTTCATTTTTTTATTCATTTTTAGAGAGGAGAGAGAGAGGGCGAGAGAGAGGAGCGAGAGACAGAGAGAGAGAAGGGGGAGGAGCTGGAAGCATCAACTCCCATATGTGCCTTGACCAGGCAAGCCCACGGTTTCGAACTGGCGACCTCAGCATTCCAGGTCGACGCTTTATCCACTGCGCCACCACAGGTCAGGCCGAAGAGAATTTCAATAAAGAAATAAAAGTAAGACCCTGACTGGGTGACTCAATTGGTAGAGCATCGTCCTGATACGCCAAGATTGCAGGTTCGATCCCTGATCAGGGCACATACAAGAATCAACCAATGAATACATAAATAAGTGGAACAACAAATTGATGCTTCTCTCTCTCTCCCTTCCTCTTTTTTTTCTCTCTCTAAAATCAGTAAAAATAAAAATAAAATAAAAGAAACAGAGATAAAAAAATACAAACCCAAACCATGCTTACCTGGTCTTGTCTTTAGCTGCAATTTTGGTTAAAAACTACAACTTTCTTTAGACTTTACCTTTCTCATTTGTAAACTGTTAGGCTCAGGCTGAGGTGATTTAAAAGACCCTTCCTTACTCCCAACATGGATTGTTAAATTTATTATGACACAGGCCGGTCTATGAAGGTTAGAGAGCAAATGGAGCTGAAACATCTTTCTCCAGGTTTGGTTCCAGGACTACTCTCCTCTGACTGCCGTGGGGCATTTGTTAAAAATATACCTTTCTGGGCTTCTGTTTCAGACCCACTGAACGAGAATCCTTACAATGGAGCCAGGAATCTCTATTTTCTTTTAAGTGAGAGGAGGGTAGATAGTGAGAGAATCTCCCGCATGCACCCTGACCAGAATCTACCCGGCAACCCCTGTCTCGGGCTGATGCTCAAATCAACAGAGCTATCTTCAGTGCCTGGGGCAACTCTCAGACCATCTGAGCCACTGGCTGCAGGAGGGAAAGAGAGGAAGGGGGAGGAGGAGGGGTGGAGAAACAGATGGATGCTTCTCCTGTGCACGCTGACCAGGGATTGAACCCAGACGCCCAGACGCTGGGCTGATGCTCTACCACTGAGCCAACCAGCCATGGCAGGAATCTGTATTTTAACTACCTTTTCCAGAAGCCTGGCATTTAGGAAGTGCTATATAATGAAATGTTAACACCATAGTGTGAATGTTATTATTCATTCTTAGACACTTCGTGTTCAGGGACCACTAAGCCAGGGAGTGAGGCATAAAGAAGAATGCAGGCTTACTTGTTACTGAACTCCCATCCCTCCATCAGAAAATGGGGAATCGCATCCTATCTGGATCTATTGCAATCTCCGGTAAAGAGTTTGGAGTTAATTCTAAGGGCCCTAGTTTTGTTCTCCACGGATCCTGCTGTTTTCCAGGGACCCTGATGCACCCCCAGGTCCCTATGTCCTTGGATCCCTGCCGTCAACCCTTTCCCTTGGGCTACTCCTGTTTTAGAATCACTCCTGATTTGTTCAGAACCAAGAACAAACGCAAGCACTAAATGTCATTAGAGACCAATTAGGTCCTAAAAGATTAAGAAATACGACTTCCAAGTGTCAGAAAATTTTGTGAACCTTTCTGTAATTAGGACCCCCGGGGACCTGTGGCCAGAGGAAGCACTGATCTAGTTCCAACCTCTTCATTGATTATCTGTTCATTCCCAAGCTAATGTGTGGCGACTGCCTACTGTGAGCAAGGGACCATGCTTGGCCCAGAAGATATTTATTATAATGACAGTGTCAAGCACATAATAGGTCCTCAGTAGATCTCTTTTTTTTTAATTTTTTATTATTTTTTATTTTATTTATTGATTTTTAGAGAAAGGGGGGAGAGAGAGAGAGAGAGAGAAGGGGGAGGAGCAGGAAGCATCAACTCCCATATGTGCCTTGACCAGGCAAGCCCAAGGTTTCGAACCGGCAACCTCAGTGTTCCACGTCAACGCTTTATCCCACTGCGCCACCACAGGTCAGGCATCAGTAGATCTCTTAAAGTAGGTGTGGCATCTTTTGTCACCAAACCCACAGTGTCTTCAGTTTATAGATGGCACAAGGGCACTTTGTGTTGGGTGTGATATCAAAGATCGTCACCTCCTATGGTCTCATTGCTGACTCCCATTCCGTTCCTAACTCCATGCTTCTCTCTCTCTCTCTCTCTCTCTCTCTCTCTCTATTTCTCTCTCTCTCTCTCCTAAAACAAAATGGAAAGTTCAGTGGAAAATGATAAAGTTCAGATTTCATTAGCTTTTGATATTGTCATTCCTTGGGGAGAAAAATCACATGTTGGGGTGACCTTTTCAGTTAATTCACAGCCAGGACAAAGTCACCCTAGTGTCTCTTTATTTATAGGTAGTTAGACTCTGCTGGTAAGCGTGGTCCTGTGGGCGGAACAAAGGCAGAACATGGCCCTCATCCTTTGACCTTGATTCCCAGACCCGGGACTACTGAGGCCAATAGAAGAAAGAGATCAGACTGTGACAAGCACTAAAATAGAGATTTAGCACCTACAGCGGATGGGCTTATTCTGACATGAGAATTAGGGAAGACTTGAGGGAGGGAATGTTCAGATAGGACCAGGCTTTTCAAAAATGATGCTAAAGAGGACATTTCAGACACCAGACATCACATATGTAGAGGAATTGAGATGAATGAATACTCACAGAGAAAATGGGCACATTTTTTATTTCTACAAAAGTCTACTCCTGAATATTTCTGTGCAGTTAAGTACTATTTATATATTTTTTAAATTTGTTTTTCTTTTCCAAGTGAGAGGAAGGGAGATAGAGAGACAGACTCCTGTATGTGCCCCTGACCGGGGATCCACCTGGCAGCCCCTGTCTGGGGCCAATGCTCTGCCCGTCTGGGGCCATGCTTGTAACCATACTATTTTTAGCACCTGAAGCAGTGGCTCCACAGAGCCATCCTCAGCACTTGGGGCTAATGCACTGGAATCAACTGAGCCATGGCTATGGGAAGGGAAGAGAGAGAGAGAAAAAGAGAGAGAAAGAGGAGTGTGAGGGGGGGAGAAGCAGATGGTCGCTTCTCCTGTGTGCCCTGAGTGGGAATTGAACCCAGGACATCCACACGCTGGACCAACATTCTACCACTGGCCCAACCAGCCAGGGCCCAAATCCCATTTCTTGTGTCAGAACTCAGTCTTTCTTTCCCGAGCAAGGGTTCTCCAGATTCGTCAGACATCGCCGCAGAACCGTTCTTCCAGACAAACTGGGTTGCAGAATGTTTTTATTAAAACACGGTGGTCTTCGGTAGTGTCATTTATTTGTGACTTTCCCAGATGGATGGAGC